>NW_011494770.1:6624215-6650530 GCF_000754665.1 Bison bison bison
TCAGTGATGCCATCCAGCCATCTCATCCTCTGTCGTCCCCTTCTCCTCCTGCCCCCAATCCCTCCCAGCATCGGGGTCTTTTCCAATGAGTCAACTCTTCACATGAGGTGGCCAAAGTATTGGAGTTTCAGCTTCAGCATCAGTCCTTCCAATGAACACCCAGGACTGATCTCCTTTAGGATGGACTGGTTGGATCTCCTTGCAGTCCAAGGGATTCTCAAGAGTCTTCTCCAACACCACAGTTCAAAAGCATCAATTCTTTGGCGCTCAGCTTTTTTCACAGTCCAACTCTCATATCCATACATGACCACTGGAAAAACCGTAGCCTTGACTAGACTAGACTTGACCAGATTAGAATTCATTAAAGCCCCCTAAATGAATCTAATATGCAGTAAGAACTGAAAATCACCAAGCTCTAGCCTAAAATGCAAATTTAAGAGGTATTATGTCTGGAAAACAAACCAAAACAATACTGTAATAATTATAATTGTTAATAACAGAATAACAAAATTAACAGAACTAATTTCCTGATTAACTAAACTTCCCATTACTCTAGGTACTTAAATTCCTAGAAGTCCAAATCTCCATCCATATTGCCATTTGAGGGACAAATAACATTTTATTTGTGCAGACTACATGGTGTAGCATGGTAGACCTTGCAGCAAAGGGACTTAAGATCACTTTCCCAAAGGTAGCTTGGACTCAAAGCTAGGGAAGCCTGGCAGGAAATGAGGTGGGGAATGTTGATCAAGGTGGTTCCAATAGGAGGGCTGCCCTTCCCCCTCATCCACACTCAGGACAGGTGGGGGTCTCTGGGCACATGTTCCATGAAAGTTCTTCACTAGCTGCCAGGGAAGGAATGGGCCTTCCCCTAGCCCTGCAGGAGTAAATTCTTTACAGAACTAAATTGGGCCTTCTATACCAAGAAGACCCTATTCCTTTATCCATCATTTTCTTTCCATTGTTTGCAGGGCTCAACTAATCAACAGGAATTATAACACTTTCCTGACAAGACCAAGGCTGCCCCTTCACCTGGGATGACTCCACTTTTGGAAGCTACTGTGTCCAGCTGGGTTACAGTCCCTGATGAGAGCTTCATCTGCTTCCAAGAAATGATTGAAATTACCTTCGTAAGATTAAGCTGAGCAGTTCGTGTTATTTTTTCATTTCCAAGGAATTCTTTTTAAAGTTAACCTTTATTGCCACAACTATAAACACTGATTTTGAGAAATGATAAGCTTTCTGAAAGTTAACTAATATTAGTGATGTGCGTATGTGCATGTAATGTTTCATTATTAAGGCATTTTCTTGAGTAATTCAAACTTTACTGTGTAGTCCTGCCAGATGGGAAATGGGCCCTATTCACGCCCAAGGTCCAGAAGACAGCGGTTCTCAAACTAAGACATATTGTAGTTATTTGTGGGATTTGAATCTGCATTTGAAAGCCACACTCCAGGTGCCTCTGATGTGTTACTAGTAGACAGTCCTCAGACTTCAGACATAGGAGATGAATATAGAGATCCTACTTATGTGTTTTGAACACAGAACAGTATCAGTTACCTCTGACCATGATCTTCTGAAAATGAAGAAGATTCTTTTAGTTATACATGTTAACAATACGAATTTGTTTTGTTTCTGAGGCATTACAGCCCAGCTTATATCTCTAAAGAAAACAGTAAGAAAATCATTATCTAACTAAGGGATACCCAGGAGGCCCTTTCATCACCACTGTAAATTCCCTTCTCTGTGTTCCAACTCTTTGCCTTCCCCCAAACGGGTTCTATGTCAGCCTCCTGGGAGGCATAGCAATGTCTGGTGCTGCTGATGTTTGAATCACTCTTTCATGAGCCTACATACATGCCACAAACCCATTGTTTAGACATTCTGTAATATGCATTTAAAAAACCTGTGTCTAGGGACTTCGTGGTGGTCCAGTGGTTAAGAATCTGCCCTGCAATGCAGGGGAGCTGGGTTCAATTTCTTGTTGGGGAACTAAGATCCCACATGTGCCTGACTCTTTGCCGCCCCATGGACTATAACTCGCCAGGCTCCTCTGTCCATGGAATTATCCAGGCAAGAATCCTGGGGTGAGTAGCCATTCCCTTCTCTAGGGGATCTTCCCAACCCAGAGATGGAACTCAGGTCTCCTACACTGGAGGCGGATTTTTTATAATCAGAGCCACCTGGGAAGCCCCATGCTGCAACTATTGAAGCCCAAGCCCTCTGGTGCCAGTATGGCAAAACTAGAGAGCCTGTGGGTTGCAACAAAGATCCCTCATGCCAGAACTAAGATCTGACTAATAAATTAATTAACTAATTAAATTTAAAAAACCTGTGTCTACACATAAACCAGCTCAACTTACTGGAGATCATTATTGTTATTGTTATCATCATGGCTGACTTTATTTCTTTATTATTATTTATTTTGGTTGTGCTGGGTTTTCATTGCTATGCAGAGGCTTACCCTAGTTGCAATGAGTGGGGAATACTCTCTCGTTGCGGTGTTTGGGCTTCTGATTGCATTGGCTTCTCTTGTTGCAGAGCATGGGCTCTAGAGTGCATGGTGGGCTCAGTAGTTGTGGCTCTTGGGCTTAGTTGCTCAGAGGCATGTGGGATGTTCCTAGACAAGGGATTGAACCCATATCCCCTTCATTGGCAGGCAGAGTTCTAACCATTGGACTATCAAGGAATCCCCGTAGCTGATTTTAAATGCTGGTTTTATAAAGAAGAGAAGAGTACAGGTTTTGGTGGCTGGATCCTACGGACACTAAAATAAATATTTGTGGATTGATTGCTTGTCAAGAGAGCGATTTGACTAAATGTTTCGCCTGGCTTCTGAAGAAACCGGATATAGACCAGAGGACTGCAGATGAAGTTCAGGAGCCTATTGTATAAAAGGTTAGAGAGGGCAAGAAAAAATATAGTGCTGGTGAAGAAATTGTTCATAAAGGAAGCAGTTATCTGTGACGTAGGGAGATGCAAACTGGATGCCAAGGGTGTTCCATAAACAAAGAAGGCTGCTTTTCATAATAGAGAGGAAACAGAATGAGGTTGATGAAAGCCACCCAAGATCACTGTCAGGACAGGAGAAAGACCTCTTTTCTCAGCACATCCCTGGTCTGAGGGAAATAGATTTGGATAGATAAAGAAATAGAGAATTGAGGCAGAGAGAGAGAGAGAGAGAGAAAGAAGGATGGCAGATAAAATAAAGTTTCTAGAGAGATATAGCTAAATTTATTGATCTCTTACTATGGGCACTAACAGAATATGATGCAAAAACTAATTCTGTCTGCACTTTAAGATAAGGTATAAAAAGGTTAAGTAATCTGCTTGAAGACCTACTGAGCTGAGATTCTAATGCACAAGGAAATTTGACTCTAGACACTGTATGCTTCACAACTCTGCTTTAGAACTGAAGAAAGGATAGCTCACAACATAGGAAGGCCCTATTTTATGTACATGTTGCTGTACCCTTGCTATCAAATTCATAATCATACCTAGGGCACAAATAAACGGAGAAGATTGAGAAGCAGTGATAGGCTAGTTTTTAAAGTGTGTAGATTGGTAGAATCTGGCAGCTAAAAATCACATAAAACAAAGTAAAACAAGATAAGAAGGCTGCTTACCACATCCTAATAATTTAAAATAAGAAAACTGAGATCAAAACCAGGAATGATGAGTCTTTGTTTAACCAGCCATCACCAAGAGAGTTAAAACTGGCCCTGAACTCTCTGCGCTTGAATGTTCTCTACATTGACAACAAATGGATACTAACAGACCTTGCTCTTTCACTCTAAAAAAGTTATCCACAGTGCTTGATTTATGTGATTTTTTTCTAAATATTTTATTGTAGAAGTTTTCTAACACACAGCAAAGTTGAAATTTTTCAGTGAACACACAGTATACTCGGCACCTAGATTTCAGTACCGATTTATTCAACATTTACCTTAGAAACAGCCTTCTTGATTGATATTTAGCTTCATCTCTGAGTCATCTCACCATGCCCAGCAAGATGCTTGTTATTAGTTGAGTCATTTGGATGGATGCTATCATCCACTGTGCCTTAGGCAGGGATAAGTGATGAGCAACTAATGAAGGGCACAATCCAAGAAGCAAAACACAGTCCTTTGTATGCTGTGCATGTTATTACTGGTAGATTCTCCATGCATAGTTGTGGTCAACAATTACTCAGTGGTAAAAGTGTTGAAAAGATATCAGGGTTATAACATTTGCACATCAAGTTAAGATTTCTTAGAATTCTTTTTCTCCCTTAATTTCATTCTTTCCCTTGCTTTTCACCCATATGAGTAACAGAATGTGATGGGACTCATATGATACATAAGGGAGCATTTACTCTCACAGGCAGTGGCCTGGTAATCCCAAATGCACTTGAACTTCTATTTCAGCAATACTCTCCCCTGCAGCAACCCTTTGAAATGAAGGCCACATTTATCGACACCTCAACCTTTCTCTCTTTAGAAAACCAGCATCACCAATCTCATTGAAATACCTAGACATATGACAAGGAAGACACACACCATGAACAAGAGCTGTGAAAGCATTGCTGGCCCTTCATAGTGATTATTGACTGGGTATAAATAAGGATTGTTAAGGGTTAAACTATGTGCCCCCCACTCCCCAGCCACAAACAAAAAGTTGTGTTAAAGTCCTAACTTCCAGCATCTCAGAATGTACCTTATTGGAAAATAAGATATTTTTAGATTTAAACAGTTAAGTGAGGTCATTAAAGGAAGCCCTACTCCAATATGGCATCTTTATTAAAATAAAAAAAGGTGGGGGAGGGAATTTAGACATAAAGACAGGGAGAATGCCGTTGAAGATGAAGGCAGAAATCAGGTGATGCATCAACTCTGAATATTCATCGGAAGGACAGATGTTGAAGCTGAAGCTCCAATACTTTGGCCACCTGATTCAAAGAGCCGATTCATTGGAAAAGACCTTGATGCTGGAAAAGATTGAGGGCAGGAGGAGAGGGGACGACAGAGGATGAGATGATTGGAGGGCATCACCGACTCAATGGACATGAGTTTAAGCAAACCCCGGGAAATGGTGAAGGACAGGGAAGCCTGGTGTGCTGCAGACCGTGGGGTCACAAAGAGGTGGACACGACCGAGTGACTGAACAACAATCAACAGACTTATCTGAAGCTAGGCAAGAGACCTGGAACAGATCGTTCTCACAGATTTTGGAAGGAACCAGCAGGCCAACACCTTGATTTTGAACTTCTAACCTCCAGAACTGTAAGAAGATAAATTTTGAGTCACCCCATTTGTAATACTTTGTTACTATAGTAGGAACTTGAAGACCATTGCCTTTGAGGATATCATATACAAGGCTAGAAGCAGTGGTGAGGAAAAGAATTGATTGGAGAAAATCTGATTATACAAATTTCCTTTGAATCAATACAGCAACATTCCAAAGATCTCCTTTAAAAGGTAAAATGTTTAAAAATATATTTTAAAGTGAGTTTTACAGTCCATATCTGATCATTGTTTTGTTACCACTTTGGCATTTGATTATGACTTATTTCCATCTTATTGTGAATGTACAATGTCTTTCAGGATAAAAGAGCATGTTCCACAAAATACAAATATATAATAGGTGAGTAGATCTGGGTGAGAAATTATGCATTCTTTCTTGTCAACTCAGCAATGTCAGTATTCCGTCCTTCCTACAGTTATGCGTAGGAGCATGTAGGAAGTAAGAGGGTAGGAAGTGCTTGGTGGTCCAGTGGTTAAGACTTGGCGCTTTCACACTGCCATGAGCATGAGTTTGATCCCTGGTCAAGGAACTAAGATCTCACAAGTGATGTGGGGGGAGGAAATAAGAAGATAGTATTTTTTAACAGATAATTTTTCACCCAAATTTTCAGAGAACAGTAGAATTTAATTTCTTAAGTCTGGAAATCAAGTAAAAGGGAACAATTCCAATTCTCCCAGAACTGCAATGGCCAATTCTTCAGAATTGGAAGGCCTCTTGGGTTTGAATTACTGCCAACCATTTCAGAGGAAACACTCCCTCAAGGATGGCCCAGATACTTTGGGTTCATCCTTCATTCCTTCCACCAAAACTAATTGTTGTTCAGCCTCCTTCACCTAATTCCTGTATGCCCTAGCCCTTGAATACTGGAAGTTTGCTAAAGGCACCCAGCTTGTGAAATAGGAAGTGGCTCTGACTCCATGGGCTGTCCTAAAATGGCCAGATTATTCACTGTGGCCCAGTAACCTGGGAAGCAGGTCACTGCAGGTACTGATGCTGTGCTGACCATCATCACAATGGGGACATGTCCAAGGGACGGTCAGAGACTCTGGTCCTCAGAACCGAGACTGCATCACATACTTATAGGGAGTCCTTCCTCCCCAGCTGGACATAAACTGGGTCAGAATTCACTGAGCATCTGTTAACTCTTCTACAACAGTGAAGATAATTCCAGTAATTATTTACCTTTACTTGTGTCTTTTTTCAGCAAATATAAAAGTATATTCCATTTGTGTGTCTATATATATATATATATTTGATCTTTACAAATAAGTTGAACATTTTCTTGATTGCTATCTGATTATTATCAATAGATTAATATATATTTACATAACATATATTTATTAAGCCATTTATCCAGCACAAGGATAAGCATGGTGAGGAATCTAAAGGAAGAATAAGCAAAGATCTTTGCCCTAAAGGTGGATTTACATTAACTGAATAAAGAAAACAAAGGCTCCTGTCACACTTGAAGTACAATTATTGCCAAAATCTATGGCAAGTACTGTGTAAAAATATTTAGCTTCAAGTATAACATGAGCCAAAAGAAAGACATTGGCTTGACTTAAACAGCCAGTACAAGCTCTTTCAAGGGTATTGGATGGTTTAAAAGAGAAAATTACAAAGACAGGCAGAAGATCAGAGTCTGAGGTATTAGATTGTGCAGAAAACAGAAACAAAGCCATGGAAATGGGACCAGATATGATCTGTGTTGGGGAAATTAACACATCTGACCCAAGAAGGCTGCAGATCTGAATGGAGGCAAGAGGAAACAGGTACCTCCTCAACATATGTTTCTCTCTCTTTTTTTCTTTATATGTTTTTTTTTTTCCAATGTTGATTGAAGGTCTGTTAGATGCCTGACACTCCTCTAGTTACTGAGGGGAAGAGACAACACTGGCTGATCCTATGTTGCAGTCAGGTAGACAAAAAAGTGTGGTTGAAGGGGGGCATGTGGGACTCTGGAATCTCAAAGAAAATTAAGAAAGAGAAATGATTTGATTTAGAATGGGCTGCAAGAATTGAGAAGCAGCTACTCTATCCTCGGGCCCAGCGACACACAAGGTATGGGAGAAACTACCCCTGCATGGGAGGGATGCACAAGAATCAAGGTCTCCAAGGGAAAGCAAATTTCTAGTTGGATCTAGAAGATGAAGTGCATATCTTGAAAAGAGGTCAGAGGTACAAGGTGTACAAGGTGTTTTGCTGATGAAAGACATGATCTATAAAGCACCAAGCAGAAGTGTTCAGAAACAAGGAAGGGAAAGAGGGTGGGTCAACCTCATTGTGCTGAACCACATAGGAAAATAAAATTCTGTGTGCATGTGTTCACTAGTCAGTTCAAATTTGGCTTCGGTAAAAGAAATCTAATTTGTGGTCAAGCTGTATTCCTTAAATGTGTCTTTTGCTTGTTATGTTTCTGCAGAAGGACTGGCTCTCCAGGTAACTTTTAAGATGGCATCTGTCTCCCTTCAACCTTCACCATTATCATATCCGCCAACAATAAAGGCCTCATTCTGAATGCCCTCAGTTCTGCTAGAATGAAATTCTCTTTCCTCTTTGGGAATCCCCTCAGATTCTGGAAGTTTCCTGCATCAATAAAAGCCTCTACCCGAGATATACCTAAAGGCCCAATGCTTGCCAAGATACATGCTACTTCGCAAGACTGGAAACAAGTTCCAAAAGCTTTTAAGTCCTCTCCTAACTGGCTCCACCAAACTTTTTATTTTCTGGTGCTCTGGATTGCTGAGAATGGGTAATTTTTTTTGACAAAAGTTAAAGTATACCCCCATAACAGAATTACTATTCCATCTGTTGAACTCTTCAAAACACTCTTTGATTTGACAGTCAACTGAGGCTTGTACTGAGTAACCTAAAAACCAAATGAGTTCATTTTTTTTAAGGCTATCATATACACTTATCTTATTTGGTCCTCACAAGAATTCAGTGAAATAGACAGATACAGAAACTGAGGTCAGAGAGTTAAAGCATTTGCCCACATTCACATCAGATCATAGGTGATTCACCATAAAGCTAATGAAAGTTAAACATCAGGGCTCATCTCTTACATGGGCTCCTTCTAAGATGCTGGAAGGGAAAAAGGCCTCCTAATGTATTCACAATGCCATACGTTTCTATAAAATCTGTAAGAGTGAGACATTTTAGTCGAAATTATAAAAATCACTATTTCTTGCCACTCCAATTTCCCCTCCATCAGATTTCACCTCATGTTTGATGGCCTTGAACATGAAGAAGTGATTGATGAGCATGCAGCCAAAAAAACATGAAAAAAAGAATATTATAGAAGTGTGTCAGGCTAATATAAATATTGTGTTGTTTTATAGACTTTGTAATATATATGACAATTTGCCACCCTTTTAAAATTTGTTAATCCTTTGTATTTCTTTCCTCATTATAGACAGATATTCATTTTCATGCTGAATTTTGTATTTCTAATCTGTATTCTTTTTCTTAAAGACCTTTGCCAAGTTGTATAAGCCCTCAAAACACTTGCAAAGAAACTGAATGTTTTAACTAGCGAGACTAATCCTGCAGCCTCTCAGATCTACCCAGCTCAGAAGTTACAGTGGAGAATCTGACCAGTGGCAATTTCCACTAAGAGTAAGTCTTTTTTTTTTTCCTTTTTCCTAATGACATATCCATGTTGAGCATTTTGAGCCATAAAAATATTGAGAAATTCCCCTTTCCCCACCCCAAACCTCCACCCCAGTAATTTTCCTTTTCACACATGCCTCTTCATTTCCTGATTCTGGTCTGGGCGTGAAGCAAAAGTACCTGAGTCCAGGCAGAAAAGCTGTTTTTAAGATAGTTTTGGCCTAACAGGGGCAGGAAATGCCAATAATTTTATGCAAACTATTTCTCAATGAAAAGCCAAACTGAATGCATAATATGGGACACTTGCATAATTCAGATGATGCTCAGATAAGGTCCAAACAATTAGAAACACCTTCCAAGAGACACTCCGGAGGCCACTGGGTAGGTATGGATTCTCCCACAATGAAATTCTGAAATAAGAGACAATAATCACAATTTTTAAAAAGTGTGAACCCCCAAGAAATAACAAATAACATTTCTATTGGGAATATTGCTCCAAATACTAACTTGACTGTCAAACAGTGGGAAAAATTTTTTTAAATAGGATTGCCAACAAAACCACAAAAGATGAGGTTTTATTCCTTGAGAAAAAAAGATTATTTGATTCACTCTTCAGTCCTTGCCCTACTACACATGTTCACTGCAATCAGGCCCTGAGGTAAAACAAAATGGAGTTCCTTTCCCTGGTGTATTATAAGGAAGAAATAAAGAAAAGGAGAGAGAAAAAATGAGATTATCCAGGCAGAGTGCCTGATCCTTCCACAAAGACTATAAGCCAATTTAAAAAACACATAAAGCACATCCAACGTGGATGATATTTGACATCACCTACAAACTGGCATTCACTATTGGCGCTTGTCATCTACCTCTGTAAGGATTAAATTATAAACAACTGTGGCTGCTGACGCTCAACCGCTCTTGAAAGCAGTTCAGGGTGCAGATCAGGAATGAAGCACTCAGTCCTCTGAGAAAATCTGACAGAGCAAGTGTTTCAGATAGTTAGATACTCTCAGGAGAAGACTTATGCACCCAATTCTTGCATTTCCTCATATCTAGAAAAAAAGCACTAAAATCCTCCATGATGACCTCTGTTCCTGGTGACTAGTCGAAATCTTCTGCAAAAAATATGCACTTGACTGCATGAACTCCCCCTTCACCAAAATCACAGGTATACTGACCTTCCTTCTACCTCTTTGGAGCAATTTCTCAGAGCTATCTGGAATGCTGTCTCCCAGGCTATAGTCCTCATTTTGCCCCAAATAAAACCTAACTCAGCTCTCACATTGTGCTTTTTTTTTTTTTAAGTATTTATTTATTTGTCTGTACAAGGTCTTAGGTGTGGTGCACAGGATCATCAATCTTCTTTGTGACATATAGCATCTTCAGCTGTGGCATGTGGGATCTAATTCTCTGACCAGGGATCTAACTCAGGTGCCCTGCATTGGGAGCTTAGAGTCCCAGTCATTGGACCACCAAGGAATTCCCACATTGTGCTTTATTTTTTTTTTTTTTTTTTAGTCAACATATACATCTTTCAGTGGAACACGACATTAACAAACTGATGTTAACAATATCTGGGTTACAAAGTTTGAAACTGAATCATCTTCTTCAACTGTACCTTAAATCCTTAAACTTGGGTGTTTATCATAGTCTCTATTCTACTTCCACCATAGGTGCTTTTGAAATTGTTATTGCTGTTTGCAGTCATGGTTTGTAGTCCTGTTTACTATGCTGGGATTAGCATTCAAGAGAAACAAACATTTTAGAATTTGCATTGGCCTTGTTTTGACCCTCCTGATGAATCACCTTCAGCCGGTGGTTTCCCAGCACTACCACAAGACTGTTTTCCCCCATTACTGCAGAACGCTGTTTACGCCGATTCAAATTCATGTCCAGGCAGGGCTGTTTGAACTGCTTCAGGAAAGAGCACTAAGGCAAGGCCTATAAGTAGCTAACCCCTTTCCCGAAAGTCTAGATGGTAGGAGAGGGTATGAAATGAGACTTTCGAAATAACTCGCTTTCCAGAAAGCCTGAGGTTTTGTTTTCTTTGGATAGTTGATTCTGAGCATAATTCCATGACTTAAAAAAAAAAAAAAATTATTTACTTGGCTGCACCAGGTCTTAGCTGTGGCGTGACGGATCTAGTTCCCTGACCAGGGATGGAACCTGGGGCCCCTGCACTTCGGGAACACCACCAAGGAAGTCCCAATAATTCCGTGACTTTTAATTGCTTTGCTCCCAAATAGTTTATGACTGTTGAGAATGGTCACAAAACAGACGGTGGGACTGGGTGGAAGGATGCTGGATGACTAGAAGAGACCCAGCTATTGTACATCTTCTGCAAAGTCCTGCACCCAGAATAAGCACTCCGGTCTGTGTCTGTCAATAGATAATCAAATGAATGAACACATAAAGGAATGAGCAGAAACAGAATACTTAGCTAAACTGTACAGGGAATGAGACCTTGCAAACCCCAGAAGCTCACTTGGGCAAGGGCCTGCTAATTCTAAACACATTACAGTTGGATGGGTTTCCTGGCACTGATCAAGCCCCATCAAACAACCCAGGTCAGAGGTTAAGGATGCGACCCTTCTTCACTGTATTGTTGCTAAATCAGCATGCCTATGGATGACCCTCAATTCCACTGAAATCTCTATTTTACAAATTATCCTTGCTCCAGGCCACTGTTCCTCCACCCACCTGCTACCTACCTAAAAGCCTTTAACTATTCATTTCAATCTCCTCCCAAATTAAAAGGATTAGGGAGCAGACTTGAAACCAGTTTTTCTTTGAATTAAACACTCTCATGAAAACGAGACCAGGAAATAGGGGCGAGGCAATGGTAAAGAGAAGAGGTTGCAAAGCAATTCTGCTATGTGACCGATTAAATCCCAGTCCTCCTATAACTAACACTGTAAATCTGATGATGCTGCAGGAGGGGCAAAATGGAATCCAAACAATAATAAATGAAGTGTAGTTCAAACAATTAAACCACACTGAAGGGGACAGGGGAGAAAAGAATTAACCTGAGTAACTCTGGGAAATACTAACAAGCTAAACAGATAATAAGAACTGTATTCAAATACACTCAAGTACACTACATCTCTCGTGGGTGTGGGCTAGCAATTCTGAAACTATCTTGTATGAGAATACCAGACAACCTTATTTGCCTCCTGGGAAATCTGTATGCAGGTCAAGAAGCAACAGTTAGAACCGGAAATGGAACAACGGACTGGTTCTAAATTGGGAAAGGAGTACATCAAGGCTGTATACTGTTACCCTGTTTATTTAACTTATATGCAGAGTACATCATGAAAAATGCTGGGCTAGATGAAGCACAAGCTGGAATCAAGATTGCCAGGAGAAATATTAATAACCTCTGATATGCAGATGACACCACCCTTACGGCAGAAAAAGAAGAGGAACTAAAGAGCTTCTTGATGAAAGTGAAAGAGGAGAGTGAAAAAGTTGGCTTAAAACTCAACATTCAAAAAACTAAGATCATGTCATCTGGTCCCATCACTTCATGGCATCATTCAGATGGGGAAACAATGGAAACAGTGTCAGACTTTATTTTCTTGGGCTCCAAAATCACTGCAGATGATGACTGCAGCCATGAAATTAAAAGATGCTTGCTCCTTGGAAGAAAAGCTATGACCAACCTGGACAGCATATTAAAAAGCAGAGACATTACTTTGCCAACAAAGGCCCATCTAGTCAAAGCTCTGGTTTTTCTAATAGTCATGTATGGATGTGAGAGTTGGACTATAAACAAAGCTGAGCACCAAAGAATTGATGCTTTTGAACTGTGGTGTTGGAGAAGACTCTTGAGAGTCCCTTGGACTGCAAGGAGATCAAACCAGTCAATCCTAAAGGAAATCAGTCCTGAATATTCATTGGAAGGACTGATGCTGAAGCTGAAGCTCCAATACTTCGGCCACCTGATATGAAGAACTGAGTCACTGGAAAAGACTCTGATGCTGGGGAAGATTGAAGGCAGAGGGAGAAGGGGATGAGATAGTTGGATGGCATCACCAACTCGATGGACATGAGTTTGAGTAAGCTTCAAACAGGGAAGCCTGCAGTCCATGGGATCACAGAGTTGGACATGGCTGAGTGATTGAACCGAACTGGACTGTTGCTGTTGTTTAGTTGCCAAGTTGTGTCTGACTCTTTTGAGACTCCATTGACTGTGGCCCACCAGGCTCCTCTTTCCATGGATTTCCCAGGCAAGAATACTGGAGTGGGTTGCGCTTTCACTCTCCAAGGGATCCTCCTGACCTAGGGACTGAACTTGAGTCTTCTGCATCCGCAGCCTGATTCTTTACCACTGAACCACCAGGAAAGCCTCCATGTGTATATTAGAATTGAACAAAAAGAAAATCTATCATGGATAGTGAAAGAAAGATCTCTCAACTGTTGGAAAAATGAGTCACAAATCAGGAAAGGGGACGGTTAGGTAGAATACATCCTGTACTTCACCGACAGTGTAGGATCAGAAATAGAGGCATTGGTATAAACTCATGAATGTAAATGTGTGTACACAGGTGTGCACTCTTAACAGTGATGGCTTAGAATTTATCCCCTCTCCTTTTTTTCAGAGGGCTCCCGTAAGGTCCTTATAGACAGAAAGAAAATATATTTATTCTGTCAGTATTTTTAAGAGAATACCAGGTTCACACTAAGAAATGGCTTTCCAAATGAGGAAATGAGGGTGTTATTAATGAAAAGCAGAGCCTTAGGGCAGCACTGAATAATGGGGTCCAGGAGAAGTTAAGAAAATACTAGTAACAGTAAAAAGGACCAGTATTTTCAAGATGTCTTAATCTAGGAGCCATGTACTAAGTACTGCAAACTCCATCTACTCCATATAATGCTCATAAAATAGTCACACATTTAGAGACCACTGCTTAACTTAAATAAAATCTCTTGATCTGCAGAATTTGTTTAAAGGCTAGTCACACATTTAGAGACTACTGCTTAACTTAAATAAAATCTCTTGATCTGCAGAATTTGTTTAAAGGTAGAAGTCCTCTGGTTTAAAATTTTCAGAAAAGCAAATCTAAACTTTTAGGACACTTTTAGACCATTTTTGAATTAACAGTATCTGATCAAAATGAAAGGCACAACAATTCAAGAGTTGATCTGAGATTCTTCAGACTCAAGAAATTTAGTACAGCAACAAACTCACTTTCTCCAGAAAACTTTCCCTTCTATTAGTCACTTGCACAATTTGAATGAGACATTAGTCAAACAAAGAGGCTTGATACCACACAGAATGAATCACTCCCAATTCAGAGAAGGTGCTGAGGGGATACTGACAAGTAATCTACTTTTCTGTTTCTGAGGAAAGAGTTATTTGTGTGAGATCAAGAAGGAGAGAGGATAACTGTTAACACTTCATATCAAATGAAGACATGAATCAGAGAATTACCAGGTACCCAAAGACTTAGGTCAGTGGAAAGTATGACGGCAGGCACTCTTCACAACATTGTCTGACCTAGGATTTTCTTGTTTTTGTTTTGCCACTGACTGTGTTGTCTTCCCATTGTCTATAGAAACCTTCAGTTCAGTTCAGTCGCTCTGTCGTGTCCGACTCTTTGCAACCCCATGAACTGCAGCATGCCAGGCCTCCCTGTCCATCACCAACTCCCAGAGTCCACCCAAACCCATGTCCATTGAGTCGGTGATGCCATCCAACCATCTTATCCTCTCTCGTCCCCTTCTCTTCCTGCCCTCAATCTTTCCCAGCATCAGGATCTTTTACAATGAGTCAGCTCTCTGCATCAGGTGACCAAAATATTGGAGTTTCAGCTTCAATATCAGTCCTTCCAATGAACACCCAGGACTGATCTCCTTTAAGATGGACTGGTTGGATCTCTGTGCAGTCCAAAGGACTCTCAAGAGTCTTCTCCAACACCACAGTTCAAAAGCATTAATTCTTTGGCACTCAGCTTTCTTTATAGTCCAAATCTCACATCCATACATGACCACTGGAAAAATTATAGCCTTGACTAGATGGATCTTTGTTGACAAAGTAATGTCTCTGCTTTTAAATATGCTGTCTAGGTTGGTCATAACTTTCCTTCCACGGAGTAAGCGTCTTAATTTCATGGCTGCGATCACCATCTGCAGTGATTTTGGAGGCCAGAAAAATAAAGTCTGACACTGTTTCCACTGTTTCCCCATCTATTTCCCATGAAGTGATGGGACCAGATGCCATGATCTTCGTTTTCTGAATGCTGAACTTTAAGCCAACTTTTTCACTCTCCTCTTTCACTTTCATGAAGAGGCTCTTTAGTTCTTCTTCACTTTCTGCCATAACGGTGGTGTCATCTGCATATCTGAGGTTATTGATATAAAAATCGTAGAAAATTTGTGCCCTACTAAATCTGCCTGTGCTGTACCAAACAAAAGCCCTAAGAGGCCAAAAAAGTTTAAATCAAACTTCAGTTGTTTGCTTCCTTTGCTTGATTGATCTTTCTGAGAAGTTTACAATAGGAAAATCAAGGAAATCTGAAAGATATTTGTTGTTGTTGTTCAGTCACCAAGTTGTATCCAACTCTTTGTGACCCCAAAGACTGTAGAACTCCAGGCTTCCCTATCTCTCACCATCTCCCAGAGTTTGCCCAAGTTCATGTCCATTGAATCAGTGATGCCATTCAACAATTATATTGAAAGATATAATCATAAATAATTATAGACCCATCCAGGAGCTATTAATAAAATTATTGTGGGCAGACCTTCTTTGAATTTCGAAGCTATGGACCTAGAAAGATTACCACTATGTATGAAGTTTATATTACAGTTCAGCTGAGAGTTCAGGTTTTTTGAAATTTATTGAATAATGTATTTTAATTGAATAAATTAACGTGTTGAATACTGAGTAATTGCTAAACCTAAAATCTAGAATTCATTTGTGCAACAGATAATAATTGTTTATGACGTATCAGGGAGAAGGAAATGGCAACCCACTCCAGTATTCTTCCCTAGAGAATCCTGTGGACAGAGGAGCCTGGTGGTCTGCCATCTATGGGGTCACACAGAGTCAGACATGACTGAAGCGACTTAGCAGCAGCAGCAGCATGATGTATCAGAGACTCTGTCTACTTACTGAGGAAATAGAGACAAATCAACTGGACACTGCTCTAATGAAGCTTATGAATGGAAGAGGCTATATAAACAAATTAAACAATCTGATGCAATATAAAGTGTGAAAAGGATGCAGAAATAGAAAAAGGAGAGAGATTTTCATCCTGGAAGTGTCAGGAGTCTTAAAGAGAAAGTCCTGCAAAAACTGACATTTGAGCTGGTTCTGAAGGAGAAATAGGAAGTGACCAGACAATCATTAGGAGAAAGGAAAGTGGAGGAAGAAAGGGGGCAGGGCTTTCGTGGAAAAGAACATAGTACGTACAGAAGAAACCATGAGATAGTGTCTCATCCTATAGAAGTTAAAATAGCATTATTGATGATTAAATGTGCGAGGTGATAGGGAGCAAGCAGAGCCCTGGGACGACAGGAGCAGACCCCATAGGAGGTCTTCAGCAGGTTGGAGCCGCCTGCAACACAAACACTCTCAGGCCCAGCCTTGAACTAACAGCCAACGGGATGCCAAGGAGAGGCTTGCATTAGTATGAACGTCTCTGGCTTCCCAGGTGGCTTAGTGGTAAAGAATCCACGTGCCAGTGCAGGAGACGCAAGAGATGCAGGTTTGATCCCTTGGTCAAAAGGATCACCTGGAGCAGGAAATGGCAACCCACTCCAGTACTCTTGCTCAGAAAATCCCACAGACAAAGGAGCCTGGCAGGCTACAGTCCATGTATACAGTCTGGTTAGAAATGTTTCTCCCCAGTGTTAATCTTTTAAGAATGTTCTAGCTGTTCTTACCTAATTGGAAACGCTCAAATCCCATCTTGCAATGCCTTTGTTACATGCCCACACTGTACATTATGAAGTTAGTTTGGGGGAGTTATGTCACTCCAAGTTTTAACCAACTCAGATCTTCACTGGGTTGGTATGTGTCTCTGTCTTTTCAGTTGAGGGTCCCTTTGTAATCAACTGATTAATTCAACCCTGTGAGCCCAGTCATCAGTACACATTTTAAAGTTCTTTCAAACAAGATTTGCTATAAAAGATGAAATAGGAAATGTACCTAGCAAGTGAATGAATAATGAAGTTCCTGCTGCTTTTTGTAGACATTCCATTAGATGGAGCAATGCTGGCTTCACCACCAGTGAGAAAAAGTACAAGTAGTTTATACCTGCCACCAGCTCATCCACTCAACATGCTCTGGAAGAATCAATCCCTTTAGAGAAACTCAGATTCATCCATGTTGAGAGCAGTATGTTGGATGGCACTCTTAGGGAGCGGTTTTGTCAGCCATATATCACAGACAAGATCTCAGAAAGGCATGGGACAGGCTCCAAGCTAACCATGAGCTGAGATTGCTCCACCAGCTCTTACATCATAGCCAATAAGAAATTTGTTTTCATAGGAAACTCTCACTACCAAAAGAGCAAGCAAAAAACTAAGCTTCTGGCTTTGACTTTAAAGGAAAGATACCAGCTTCTAAGCTCATCCCTTAATTGCCTTATACGTAATAGAAGTGGTTGTTAGTGTAGTGAGCAAGCCGGAACAACGACGTGGAAGCCCACGGTTCTCTATTCCCACTATGGAAAGTTCACTGGGCTGTGTGATCTGAAGTAAACCAGAGGATGCAGGAGATTGGAGAAGAGCTCCCTTTCCTTTCAGACACACAGTGAAGTACGATGCCTTTTCTCCTTTGCAAAGCAACCACCAAGTCCTTCTCAGAAAGATGCTACAAAGACGCTTCAACCTAGAACAAGAGTGAGTCATAGTTTATAAAACTCAGTGGTGCTGCCAACCCGCCTCTGCCCTCCCTCACAGTTTTTGTTTTCTTGGTATGATAATTAGTTGTTGGCATTATGAATGTGTCTTCTGAGGGAAAAAAAAATGTGGGCACGTGTTATTTCTGGAATGAGGATGTTATGCGCCCTACTGAGGTAAGCTATCCACTCAGAGGCCAAGTCCTGGCCAACATGTGGTCACCTAACCCAGAGCACCAGTTCCCTCATGTTATGTTTCACCATGGAACGTGATTTCCAGTTATACTGACTGGCTTGTGCTGAGTTACACAGAAAGCAAACTCTGTTCAGAAGCAGCAGCAGTGCTACAGTTACCCCAGACTTGAAAGTTGTCATCTGGTGGTTTCCAGCCTCAAGACACACTAGAATCACCTTGAGAGCTTTTGTGAAAATACCATTGCTGGGGGCCTCCTCTGAGCAAGTGAGAAAGAATTTCTGGGACTGGGGTCAGCCAGGGCACGGGTTTTCTTTCAAAGCTCCTCAAAGTGTTTCTGAAGGAAAGCCAAGGTTGAGAACCACTGATATCATCCACGAAAACCCTTCCAAATGAAACTGAGATCCAGAGAGGCTGATGGGTTGTCCTAAGGCCCATAACATGGCTTGTTGGTTAGCGTGCCCTCATCTGTCTGTCTCCTTCAGGATTATGAAAGCCTTCAGCATTTGAACCACATAAATTTACTTGAACCACATAAATCCGAGTGCCCCGCAGTAAATGTTGGATGAGGGCAGAGCCAGGAAGGAAAAGAAGGCTCAGAATCTGTCCTGCCTTTGGTCTCACAGCCTCTAAGAAAAACTGTTACTAGTATAAATGAACAGGAATGTTTTAGCCCCCAAATGAAATAATTAAATATCAGTTTCCCCAGACTTCTGACTTACTCATTTCTGGAAAAATCCTGAGTCAGATCACCCCTAAAATTTCAAGCTGAATAATTTTACCTCAGCAAGTCCAGCTGTTAAAGCCAAGGGCTCGACCTTGTTCAATACCTCAAGCTTCACTAAATTCTTATTTTGTGGCGTTTCATTTATTTCCCTGGTTAAACTTGACAGTTTTCAGTTAGTATCCACTCAAAAGGGCATATTGTCCTTCAGTACCAAGACTCCAGAGGGCAGAGAATTATGGCACATAAGTGCTGTGATTAAGGAGACATAGGCCTAGAATCTGAGAGTTGCTGAGGACTCAGCAGAGGCTTCAAGAGTGTTCTATGACATTATTGGCACTACACACTGCCAGCTACACATCTTTCGCCTTCTAGTCATCAACTCAAGTGAAATCCAGTTCATGAGGCATGGTGTGAGGACTCAGAATTGGGCCACAGACGTCGGGGACCCTGGAACTGTGCATCAGATATTACCGTGTTGGGTCACGTCCTCCCACTTGAAATTCTGACACATTCTGACCAGTTTCCAAATGCCTGCATCCTTTGTCTGAGGGTGTTCTTTGGACCTGAAACCCACTTTACCCACTCATGTAATACACTGGAAGTGCCAGAGAAGGAAAATCTCCCCTCACCCCGACCGTGGCTTTTGACCTCAAACTGGCAGGAACTGGGATGTCTGGCTCCCATCCCCCTCAGGTGCAGGAACTCCAAGGAAGACACACTGGCCTTGTCAATACATGGTCATTTGATTTTAGAAAAGCCACTTAAACTTTCTGAGCATCCCTGGCTTCAAATGTAAAATAAGCAGATGATTTCAGTACTGCTTGGTCATAGCAGCAGCCAAGGGCTGATTCATTTGACTGCCAAAGCCCTCCTTAACCAGCCCTGGTCTGCTTTCTGCTCCCTTTCCCCATCTCTAAGTGTACCCCTCCCCCATGCTTCTCTCCAGTCACAGAGAGTTTCTTTGAATTCTTACAAGTGGTACATTTCCCACTTGCCTTAAGACTCTTACTCATGCTGTCCCTCTGCCTGGAACACTCTTCTTCCTTCTGTTTATTTGGCTCACTCCTACATATCCTCCAGCTCTTAGCTGAAATGTCACTTCCTGCAGGGAAGCCTTTTCTGACGCCCCGTCTAGGATCCTGCTCTTACACGCTACTAAATATAGTATTCCTGCCATCACGTCTGGCATGCTTTATAGTAATTCCTATTTTCTTCTCGGAGTCCACCTCCCTCCCCAATAACCACCATCACTGGCTTTTAAGCTCCTTCCAGGCAGAAACCCAGTTTATCTGGCTCACCACTGTATCCCTGATACCCAGTCCAGTGGCTGCACGTGGAAGGTACTTGATAAATAACAGTCTCACAAAAAGCATCCTTGTTTAGTAAACATTAGAGTTGATGAACCGGAGAAGGCAATGGCACCCCACTCCAGTACTCTTGCTTGGAAAATCCCATGGATGGAGGAGCCTGGTAGGCTGCAGTCCATGGAGTCGCTAAGAGTCTGACATGACTGAGTGACTTCACTTTCACTTTTCACTTTCATGCATTGGAGAAGAAAATGGCAACCCACTCCAGTGTTCTTGCCTGGAGAATCCCAGGGACGGGGGAGCCTGGTGGGCTGCCGTCCATGGGGTCTCGCAGAGTCGGACATGACTGAAGCGACTTAGCAGCAGCAGAGTTGATGAATAAGATTTTGGAATAGAAGTCAAAGCAAAGTTTCCCAACCAGAGGGTCAAGGTACTGCCTCAAGTGGTTTGCACCCAAGATACAATGTTTCCTTCAGCCCTTCTACTTGAAGAAGGGGTGTATGAGTTGGAGCTCCCTATACTCAGATGAGAACAGCTTAATCTTTTTATCTTAGTGAAGGCTGTCACTATTTTTAACATGAAAAATTTTAAAGTTGGAAAACACTTTGTTAAAATAATCCAGCCCAATACTTTTTAAAACGTGGAGTTGAAATTTGGAAAAGAAAATTTAGTAGTGGAGGGGAGGAATAAATTAGGTTAGGATTAATGTATATACACTACTATATATTAATATAAAATAGATAATCAACAAGGACCTACTGTATAGCACAGGGAACTATACTCAATACTTCATGATAACCTAGGAAATGACAACCAACTCCAGTATTCTTGCCTGGAGAATTTCAGGGACAGATGAGTTTGGCAGGCTATAGGCCATGGGATTGCAAAGACTCGGACATGACTGAGCAGCTAACACCTACTTACTTAACCTATATGGAAAAAGAAAGTGAAAAAGAATAGATATATATATGACTAAATCACTTTGCTATATACCTGAAACTAACACAACATTGTAAATCAACTATTGTTGTTCAGTCACTCAGTCCTGTCAGACTCTGCGACTCCATGGACTGAAGCATGCCAGGTTTTCCTGTCCTTCACCATCCCCTAAATCAACTATACTCCAATATAAAATTTTAAAAAGAAAATTTAGTAGCAAGCATTGTACCTGAGACATGTCTGGAAGCAGAAGGCATTGCATTCATCAGCTGTTAAGGTCAATACTGCCTTCATAGGTGGGGCCTTTCTGACATTCCTTGAGGCTTGGTGGCCTGATGGGGGTTATCTCAAAAATTCCTGGATCCTCCAGGGATGGGACCAAGTATTGATACAAAGAGCCACGCCCAACACATTCCAACAGCCATCTGTCCAGAGTACAGTCCAAATTCCTAGCATGCTTAGACCTGGGACCCAACTTTGCCTGTCTTCTCTCCATGCTCATCGTCCTCCGTATCCTGCCTCCCACTTGCCTTATCTGTATTTATCTCCAGGCATAATGCTGCGCACCTCTCTGTGCTGTTCGCCTTGCTCTTCTTCCCCAGTCATAGACTCCTCCCTCTCACAGTTCCCGCCCACTCATTACTCCTATTCATCCTCTGAGATGCCACTCAAGTGGATTGGACGTTCCACTCCAGGCTTCCCCTGTCTAACCCCCTGCCTCCCCCCACCCCACCCCCCGGCGTTTTCTTCCAGTGGGTTTACATATGGGTTTCCTGTGACCTACCTACTCCACCCTCAACCAGACGAAAGGCATTTGAGGACAGGATCCACATCATTTCCATCTCTATCTCCTCAGAGTCACAGTGCCTATCACTAAATAGGTATTCAATAAAAATTTGCTCAAATGCACTAAACATTATGTTTCGTGTGTGTGTGTATGAGAGAGAGAGAGAGAGAGAGAGAGAGAAATTTAACCCTTGTCTGGCCAACAATCGGCCCACTTTAAATTAACTGAAGATAACTTGATTACTTCCAAACTGTAATAAAAAAAAAAAGTGTGCCATGTGCAGTTGAAGTACTATTCAATAATTTGCACAGATGGGCAAAAGTAAACATCTTGGCTTAAAGCCAAAGCAGAACAAAAAGCGAAGTTCTATAAGGTCTACAGGTCTCTTCATTTTGAGTGCTGAGATGGCAGACAACAGCCCTGGTGTGAAACACCTGGGGGAAGGAGCAGCATTCTGGACACTGAACTGCCAAGAATAACTGGCTATTCTTCAGGGTTCTCACACGTGCAAATGGGTGGCAACTGTGACTCTACATTGATAATTCCAAAGAAGTCTGTTTTCTGTTTTAATCAAGCTGAATAGAAGTTGTCCTTTGTTGAGATGAATGAAATCTGCAGTTATGTATTGGAATTCATTTCCAAGGGAGGGGTTATCCTAGAAGCCTTGCTCCATCTAGCACCACCCTGGCGCCTGCCCTAAGCACCAGACCAGCTGTCCACACCCTGGCCAGGAAAGGGCAGGGCTGCCTGCACGGATATCCAGACCCTGGGATGGGGGACCGCCACCCCACTGTCCTGTCCCAGGCTTTCAGCTCTGCCTGAGGTCTTGAGAGGGTGGGTTTGTAGGGATCTGGCTTGTTTAGGCCTTTGGCATACTCCCCACATCCCCTGTAAACCACAATATTGCTATTTATTGAGCAGTTGTCAGATAATGTGCTGCAAATTTGCATAAGACCTATCCTCCTCTCACATGTGGAGTAACTGAAATAATTTTTGAAATCAGTTTTCCAAAGCTGGAGAATAGAAGTGTTGGGTTAACCGCTGGGGGGCAGGGAGGTAGGGGTGATGTATTAAAACTGTAATAATACTTATAGTTTCTTTGTTTTTTCACATATATCAGCTCATTTTATCCCCACAAAAGTCCTTTTAAGCAAACAATATCATCCTCTTACTGATGAGACAGGAAATTGAGACAGAGATTAAGCAAAGGATGGAGAAATGCACTGGTAAGCACGTAATGGTAAGGCTTCCTGGTGGCTTAGAAGTTAAAGCATCTGCCTGCAATGTGGGAGATCTGAGTTCGATCCCTGGGTGGGGAAGATCCCCTGGAGAAAGAAATGGCAACCCACTCCAATATTCTTGCCTGGAGAATCCCATGGATGAAGGAGCCTGCTGGGCTACAGTCCGTGGGGTCGCAAAGAGTTGGACACTGAGCGACTTCACTGACTTAAGCACGTAATGGGGGTGGAGAAGAAGACCGCTTCTTGTCTTTTGTTTCAGAGTTGTACCTAACCCTTAACACACACACACATGTACACACATACGTACACACACACACACACACACACACACACACACAGAAAGGTTTCACTTTTGGGAAAAAGAAGCCAGGTGGGAAAAGAATTTGAGAAAGCCAGATGTGTAATTTGCATAACACAGGTTCTTCGGTACCATGGGAAATAAATTATAAGATCACTCATGGATAATTTAAGTACAAGCTAGGAGGTCTGGTAGACTTCAAAATTGGCTCACAGTAAGGATAACTGTCTGACTCTTTGCAACCTATGGACTATAGGTTGGAATTCCATGGAATTCTCTAGGCCAGAAAACTGGAGTGGGTAGCCTCTCCTTTTTCCAGGGGATCTTCCCAACCCAGCAATCAAACCCAAGTCTCCGCATTGCAGGTGGATTCTTTACCAGCTGAGCCACAAGGGAAGCCCAAGGATAACTGAGTTCTGCCCTGGTTTCTATCTATCTTTGCTCAAAAGAAGAGATTAAAATGATGAAAAGATGAATGTTTTTGCAATTTAACTCCACCAATAAAAGCATTCAAACTGAATTCCATAATAGCAGCAAGAATTCAACTTCAAATGAAGACAGATTGTCTCTTGCTGTGAAGTGCAATACGTTGCCCCTAGATTCTGAAGATCACAAACTGTCCCTTAGTCTGAAGGCCTAGATTGTGGATGAGAATACAGGGTGAAAATAGCTCTTATAAAAATGAGCTATTGGTCTTATGAGAGCTGCCGGGGAGTAAAGTACTTTAAGGGATGAATAAACCTTGCAGTCGAAAGTGTCACTTTCATCCATGAAACAACAATGCTGGTTCCTACCACTTGCCCTGGTCCAATAGTTCCTCTTCCTAGATTAACATCACATTGGTTAATAATGACAAGCCAAACCATGCTGAGTGTCGACCTCCATGAAAGATTGTAAAACTATGTAAATCTAAAGGGGGACATCAAGGAAGGTGCATGACACTGAAAATAGTTTCCTTGTTACTCTGATGATTAAGGTTGACATTAGAATGAGATCAAGCCATGACAATTTTTGTTTTAGTTTGTCAGTAGGCCATCAGGATTATAGTCACTGACTGCCATCATCACCAACTTTCTAGATGCCAGTGTTAGAGAAACTGCCAATCCTGCTGGGATGACTTAATACTCTATTTCCAAAGAAGAACATAATACTATATTAAGAAATTAGGTCAATATTTAGCTTAAGCATCATTTGTCAGTAGATAATTTTAAGCAAAGGGCAGATGTAAATTTACCTTGACCAAAAGCTCATCATGTGTAATTTGCTGTTACAAATCTATTGAAATATTAAACCACTGGAATTCTGGAAACTTCAGTTTCCTGTACCACAATAGCCTTCATGTATCTTAAACTCGCTTAGGGGCTTGCCCTTTCTGGTTCCCTTGCTGGCTTGTTTCCCTTTGCCCATAGGGCTCATTGCATGGGCTCCTTTAAGCCTTCATTTGAAGTCACCTTCCCAGAAAGGACTTCCCTGTTGTTCTTTTTATTTAAAATTTTTATTTTTGGCTGTGCTGGGTCTTCAATGTGGTACATGAACTTTCTCTAATTGTGGAGCACAGGCTCCAGAATGCACGGGCTCAGTAGTTGCAGCGCCTGGACTTAGATGCCCTGAGGCATGTGGGCTCTTAGTTCCCCAACCAGGCATTGAATCCACATCCCCCGCATTGGAAGGCAGATTCTCAACTACTCCACCATCAGGGAAGTCCCCCTGCTGTTCTTACATTTAAGCCTTCCTTCCATGAGCCCTGGCACTTCATATGGCCCTATCCCATTTTCTTTTTCTCTATGATCTGCTTCATTTTCTACCTATTTATTTTATTGCTTGTCTTTCTGTCCCCACTAAATATAAGCACCAAGGACTTTTTTCTCCGCTGCTAAAATTCCTTCTCTTAGATGTATTTCTAGTAAATAGTAGCCATTCAGTTGGATAGACAGATGAGTGGATAGACGGATGGATGGATGGATGAATAGATTGGGTAGGTGGATGGATAATTATTGGACCCATGAATTCTTTCAGTTAACTGGCATCCAACACAGAGAACACAGGTCCATAAGTAAGAAAAGGACAAGCTGATGTCTCAGTTCTTCTCTTGGCAACGTTGTCATACAAGTCAATTATTCAATTCTACCCTGTCAGTCCTGAAACCCTGTATTGATCATATTGCTACATGGTAATTTTTTCACTTATCCAGGAGAGCCATGTGATAATAATCATTTGAGTCAATCCTAACAGAACAGCATTTTATGATTTGGTTAAAAAGAGGGATTAAAGTGGTTATTGAAGATGTGTCTATGGAAGGATCTCAAGTCCTCATGTGAGTTGGATGTAGTATAACATAGACCTCACAGGCCAGACTCTGCATATAAGTTAATAGGTCACTTGTCGGGCCAGTTTTTATGCACTTAATAATTATTCAAATTGATCTATTTTAAATGCATTGGGGCTTCCCTGGTAGCTCGGATGGTAAAGAATCCGCCTGCAACGCAGGAGATCCCACTTCGATTCCTGGGTTGGGAAGATTCCCTGGAAAAGGGATAGGCTACCCACTCTGGTATTCTTGCCTGGGGAATCCCCAGGGACAGAGCAGCCTGGTGGGCTGCAGTCCATGGGTCAAAAAGAGTCAGACACGACTGAGAGACAAAGCACAGCAAATGCATTAGATGCTAGTTCTTATAACTGTTCTTTTCTACTATATATTAGGGATCTTGCAGCCCCCAATGTTCTCACTGAAAGAGGAATTTCTTATTGGTTTTGTTGGGTCCTAATTTGATCTGAGAGTTCTGTCTTCCTCATAAGGTGTCTGTGCCCCTCTCATCTCTGCTGGAGGTGAAGTAGAAAATGGATTTGCAGGAGTTTAGCGCCTAAAGATGGTGGATCCTCCAGTCAAGGAGCAGGAGGGGAAAGAGGAGGCCATCATTCAAAGGCTGTGAAGGGACCTCATTAGACAATCATCTGCCAGATCTGCTTCTTCTCTGTTTCCTAGTCTTAAACATGGAAGGTTCTTCTCTTCCTCTCCAGTTTCTGTGGTAAATTAGTCCTCTCCTCTCCCTTCTCCAGATCTAGGTGTTTTTTTTTTTTTTTC
>NW_011494770.1:6650630-6681739 GCF_000754665.1 Bison bison bison
GCTCCCTGCACAATAATAAGCTCCCACTTAGGACAGAGTTTTCTGTGAGGCTTGTTTTTGACTTCACTGTGGCTGGAGGTGGGATGGGGTTAGAGGAGAACAGCCAGATGAAAGAATATACCAAAAAAATACGCACATTAATATTTCAAGATATAATCCTTTTTTTAAAAAAATATATTTTAAATTCAGTTCTGTGTATTTAGCGCCTTAGGAGCAAAGAAAATTTCTGAAGATATTTTACAAACTGCTGTGCCTTACACACAGAAGATATTCAGTAAAAATCTGCGGATGTGTTCTTTGAAGGAGCCCCAATCTGGAAGCATCTGTGAGGAACACATGCCTAAGAGAGAACGGAAGCTAGTGAACACGAAGTGGTATTACCCATCTTTTTTTTTTTTTTTAATATTTATTTATTTGACCATGCCAAGTCTTAGTTGTGACATCCGGGATCTAGCTCCCTGACCAGCGATCCAACCCAGGCCACATGCATTGGGAGCACAGATTCTCAGCCATTAGACCACCAGAGAAATCCCAGTGTTACGAATCTTTGATGTAAACACTCCTATCCTGATATCATGGAGGTCCTGACACAAAATGCAAGGTAAGAGTCACACAGCCCAAAGAAATAATATGACAAAACTGTAGAGCAAAGTTTATATTAATGGTGATGATGTGATGATGATAAAGATTTTACTTTTAACTATGTTCCAGGCACTGTTCTAGGTCTTTTACATACATGAACTAATTGAATCCTTATAATAAATAGTCTATGTGATCTATGTTCTTGTGGGAAACATTTGTGTATGACATAAGACAATCGACTCAATATGAAATAGCAAAATAGAAATTGCAAAAGATTAAGGTTTTGAGTCAGTGTCATTTTCCCGTTAAAAGTCTTAATACTCACCCCAGGGAAGCAGCGTATGGCATGATATTATAGACATTTGCATTTTTTTTGTCGTGCTCTAAAGCTCTGCATTACCACAGAAGAGGATTTCCACTCAATTAGATCATGAAGCAGAAGATTATGCGAGTTGAGTCCCAAGATGTAAAAGACTTAAAGAGATTGCGTGTAGGGAAAAACTAATTGAAAGCAAGCAGAGTTGTACTGGAATGTGTGTTCATGCTGTAGTAGTGTCTGCTGTGAGCAGTCAAGTATTTATCCCTCTTCCTTTGTTCCTTCATCTGTGTACCTTGAATGGTACCACTCATTTCCAGTAGAAACGAATCATGCATCCTCAAGTTGGATGGGGCTAGCTGAGTCTAGAGGGTTTCAGTCCTTGAGTATCACCCTGTCTAATGTCAGCACTGTTTATTTAGAATGAAAATTAAATTTCTGAGCTGGGACAAACTTGGAGAGAGACAGCCCCTGAATTTGCTGTGGTAGGAGTGAATAACCTCAAAAAATATATTAAAGATGCAAATTAGGGTAATAAAAATGTTGCCATTTTTATCAGTTATTAAATGTTGTTATTTAATCTGATGTTTCAGGACAGTGGAATTTATGGAGTTATAGGACTCCATGGAATAAGAAAAAGCTGAAGGAAGTGAAGTAAGTTGGAGAAAGACAAATACCACTTATATGTGGAATCTACAAAAATGGTGCAAATGACACAAATGACTTATTTACAAAGCAGAAATAGACTCAGACATAGAAAACAAACTTATG
The DNA here is from genome assembly GCF_000754665.1 of Bison bison bison. Lineage (NCBI taxonomy): Eukaryota > Metazoa > Chordata > Mammalia > Artiodactyla > Bovidae > Bison > Bison bison. Next base: position 6,652,300 of record NW_011494770.1, read on the forward strand.
GTAATCCAAGGGAAAGACAGGGAAATATAAATTGGTAGTATGAGATTAAAATACAGCTTAAGCTAAGCTAAGTCACTTCAGTCGTGTCTGACTCTGTGTGACCCCATAGATGGCAGCCCACCAGGCTGCCTCGTCCCTGGGATTCTCCAGGCAAGAACACTGGAGTGGGTTGCCATTTCCTTCTCCAATGCATGTAAGTGAAAAGTGAAAGTGAAGTCGCTCAGTCGTATCAGACTCTTAGCGACCCCATGGATTGCAACCTACCAGGCTCCTCCATCCATGGGGGTTTCCAGGCAAGAGTACTGGAGTGGGGTGCCATTGCCTTCTCCAAAATACAGTGTATATGCTACTATATATAAAATAGATAACCAGTAAGGACCTACTGTATAGCACTAAGAACTATACTCAATATCTTGTAATAACCTGTAATAGAAAAATATATAAAAGAGAATATGTATACAGACTCAGTGACTGAGCAACAAGCAATGATATATATATATTCGTATGTGTGTGAGTCTCTGTGTGTTAGTCACTCAGTCATGTCCGACTCTTCGCAACCCCGTGGACTATAGCCCGCCAGGCTCCTCTGTCCTTGGAATCCTACAGGCAAGAATACTGGAGTGGGTAGCCATTCCCATTTCCAGGGGATCTTCCCAACCAAGGGAAGAGATCAAACTTGGGTCTCTGCATTGCAGGTAGGTTCTTTATTATCTAAGCCACCAGGGAAGCCCAGATAAATATATATATATATATACTGTATTTCAATAATTTTTTTAACTGAAGGAAGTAGTATTAAATTCTTCATCTGATTTGGTGGCTGATTTCTTTTTAAATGTAATAACCTAGTGGTGGTCATTTTATTTTCTACTTGAATGACAGTAATAAAATGATGGTCAATTGTGGTATTTAGTTTTCCGAATGAGGTTTTGTTGATTGGATCATTTGATAGAGCCCTGAACTTGTGAGATCAAAGTTTCACGCCCTGAAATTCATCAGAGCTCGTTTACCTTCACTGCCCCACACTGAACCCCAACATAGTTGTACTGCTTGTCATCACAAGGAGGAACAGATGGAAGAGCGTGACTAGGGTAGAGTGTAGACGATGCTCAAGAAATAGTTGTAGAAGGAACGCTGGTTGAAATTACAGCCTCAAATGTTACATTTGGCAGCAGTTATCAATAAATGTCATCCCTTTTAGCTACATTTGGTTCTTCCATATTGTAGAGTATGTCTGAGGATGAAGCAATAGGAGTACGAAAGATACTAAAAATAGTCATTCCATGGGTAGCCAGTGAATCATTCCCTGACACAACTTAAAGTGCAACAAATGTCACCATCTGTTAAGAACCAGCCCCCTACACACACACACAGACACACACACACATACAGAGGGGGTCCAGATCTAGGGGGCACCCCCCCCCAGACTATGCTATGTGACATAGCTAGCCAGCCTACACCTCCCCAGCACCCAGACCTGAGAAAACCGCAGCCCTTTCAAAATTGTCTTCCTGGAGCCCAGCAACCTCTTTCTTCCTCCCTCTTTTTGGTGGGGAACATGAAAGGAAATGGTTTTATATATCCACTGAGGCAATAGAGAACCTAGAAGGGGCCACAAAAGGCTAGATCCAGCCTATAGATAAATTTTTGTTTCATAGAGAGTTTTTAAAAATTAGAAAATTTTTCAAAAATATATGGTTGTGCAACTTCTATAAAATGTCAGACAACCCAACACCACCAGACTAATGTTTCTGTGGGTGATAATGCACTGGCGCTGAGTAGCAGCAACCCTTTTCACAGGGCCCCATTCATCTCAGTTCCTGACAGTTTCATTCATTTTCTTAGCCCACCTGCCCCCTAACAAGTGTTAAGTTTTTGACTTGGTCTAAACATTGGTGGTGAGGTGGAACATCTATAATAGTGAGAGAAATCTCAAAAATATCAATTCATTGATCAACATGATTGTAGCAACAGTTTTTTGAGTGTTTGCACACATAGCTTCCCTCTCTTTCAACTTCCCATAGCAACAAGCAAATAAATTGCACAAAACTTCTCATAGGTGTGGAAATATTTCAAAATTCATATAATAACTCATTTCAATCTTCTCAGAAACTTTCTGAGGTAAGAATATTTTTAGCTCTATTTTTAGATGAGGAAACTATGGAGCGGAAGTTAAGTAACTTTCTCAATGTCACGTTGCTAGAACACAGTGCAGAGTGAAGAACAAAACCCAAGCAGTCTGACATCAGAGTCTTTGTTTTAGTCATAATATGGTTCCATGCCCTGCATCCATTCAGTTAAAAATTCTGTTCTTCAAAGCATCTCCTAATATCTATGAAATGGGCTTTCCCGATGGGTCAGAGATGAAGCATTCACCTGCAATGCAAGAGACCTGGGTCCAATCCTTGGGTTGGAAAGATCCCTTGGAGAAGGGAATGGCAACCCACTCTAGTATTCTTGCTGGAGAATCCTGTGGACAGAGGAGCCTAGCGGGTCCATGGGGTCACAAACTGTTGGACACAACTGAGTAACTAACACTTCTTACTTCTCCTTATAAAGTGCCTAACCCAGTGTCTGGCAGTTAAAAAGCCTTCACAATCTAGTGTTTTAGATACTACTAGAATATTTCATTTAGCATCCTTTTTGTAAAGGCATAACCAGGTCCAACTTAAACTCCTGCCTCCAGCCTGCATGTGACTTCTTTCTCATCTTCTCCTTGTGTTTCTCCATCTGGCAACAAGGACAGAATGCCAGAAGCCACAAAAAAGTAGGTCTCAGCCCCCAAGAAAAGAAATTGTACTTGAGGACTTGTAGTGCAAGGTGAAAGAGGCATATTACTGTTATACTAATACCTGTGAGCATATATTATGTAATATAATACAAAATTGGCATGTATTTTTCAAAAGATAAAACATGACTTAAAGAAAATCTTTACTTGCAGGTGATTGCTTTGAGTTAATATCCTCAGACCCCTCTAAAAACTAGGTCCATAGTCCTGTGAAAGTATGGTCCAGCTCCTGACAGAACACTCCAAATGCTTTCTGCCTTCCATGCTCTGAATGCTCCTTTGTAGTCACCGGTTTCAATGACATCTTCCTCTATGAATGTTTTCAGGTAACAACAGCAACAGCAGCCATATCTTGCAGTGTGCCAAGAACCCTGCTAAACAACTCACATATATCTCTCAATTATTCTAAGAACTCAAAAAGATAGGTACCACTGTTGTCTCATCTTTAAAAACCAGAAACAAGCTTGGAAGGCTTAAATCATGTGTTTCAAATCGCATAGCAAGGAAATGATGAAGACATTCAAACCCTGGCATTTTTACTATTAGCCATTAGACCCCACTGACTTTAGTACAACAACCCATTGTTTCATTATTCCTCTGCGGTTTATTTGAATATTGGAAAAGACCCTGATGCTGGGAAAGATTGAAGGCAGGAGGAGAAGGGGACAACAGAAGATGAGATGGTTGGATGACATCAGTGACTCAATGGACATGAGTTTGAGCAAGCTCTGGGAGTTGATGATGGACAGGGAAGCCTGGCATGCTGCAGCCCATGGGGTCACAAAGAGTTGGACACAACTGAGTGACTGAACTCAACTGAACTGATTTAAATATGCATATTGAATCAATGATATAAAGAGGTGAAACTCACTGTCCTTTATTTAGACCATATTTCCTTCCTCACCCAAATAGTATTGATATATATCTAGTAGACTACATAAATATAGTTTAGCATATAGACACTTAAAATTAGAGAGGTCTCATTTTTCATAAGATTGTCATTTACCTAGAACGCCTGGCAACAAAACAAATTTATATTACATTTTAAAGCTTTTCAGTGGTCCATTTTATTATAAAAATAGCACACACAGGGTAAAAATAAGAGTATTCCACTGAAAGTACACTTTAAGCCCTTTCAGAAAAGTTAAATATTAGTATTTTGTTCAGCCAAAGCTGAGAAGGGAATCAAGGCAGAACTCTCCAGTAAAACCCTATATTAAAAATTAAAAATAGAAACATAAAATAATAGGCTAGATAAGGAGTTTGTATTTTTAAAATACAAATAAATAAACAGGAGAATTTTTAAAGAATATACTGGTCTTTTCCCACTCCATTCAATAGCTTCTGTTCAAATGTCAAGTCTGTACATCAGTGACAAGATAGTGTAGAAGGAAAGGCCAAATCCAAGGAGAAACATAGTCACTAAAATGTTTAACCATTTTAATAGGTGACCTTTCACAGTCCAAGTGATTTTGATTGCACATAACTTCCCCAAATAGCTAGCTTCTCTTCAGAATGTGCTATTATATTTTGAACTAAACATTATTTTCTCCATCCCATCTAAAAAAATCTAAACCTTCCATTCAAAATTCTTATAACTCTCTTGACTAGGAACTTGGAGAAAGTTTCATGAAAACCTTATGATGCAAATTCAATTAAATTCTCAGTCACTTGCCAGGATCCTGTTTGTCTGAGCTTATCTCTTTTGATTAAGAAGGTTACTTACAGGGAGAGGTGGTTTGACTGATTTTGTAATCAGTAAAAAAAAAAAAAAGAAAGAAAGAAAAAGAATAGTCAATAAAAGAAGGAGCTACCACTCTTCACGCAGATTTTATTAAAGAGGCTGTTACAAAGAATAAGGATTGGCAGCCAAAGGCTGGATCTAGGGAAAACTGAGTCATATCCTAAAGAAATGTGACTGATATTTAGTCCTGAACCCTGTGCCTAAGAAATGACTGATTCATCAACAATTACTTGCTGTCCTATTGCTTGATGGATACATATTACTATATTTTTTATTCTCTCAAAAAAATTACTTATTTGACTGCATCAGCTCTTAGTTGTGACACGTGGATCTTTAGTTGCAGCTTGTCATATCTAGTTCCCTGACCAGGGATCAAACCCGGGCCTCCCTGCATTAGGAGCATGGTGTCTTAGCCACTGAACCACCAAGGAACTCCCTCTCTTCTCTTTTGTATAGATTTCATATATTCCTGTGACTGGCTAGATTCAAATGGGAAAGTCACTAACTGTGATTAACTTGGGGCAAGTCAGTCTCTCTCTGGGCCTCCCTATTATCATCTATACATGAAGGGTTTGACTGAAAGATCTCTAGGGTCCTTTGCAGCAGTATGTTACACTCTACAATTCTAGGAACTGGCTGTGATCAAACACTATTCTTTGTAAATGTCCAAACACTAAGCATTGCACCTAAAATCTGTGAAGTATATACTCAGAGATGAATAGCATTTTGTTATGCTCATAAATGCTATCTCTGTTCCACAAAGCCTGAGAGCTCAGCTGAAAAATTTCAAACAGCTGAGATGATTCAAATACTTCAGGGCTGGAATTATCTGAAACATTATCTCTTATGTCTGGTTCCTGGGCTGGGTTGACTTGAAAGCTGGGCTCAATTGAGGCCGTCAACCAGAGAACCTACTCCTGGCTTCTTCATGCAGCTTGAGGTTCCTCACATTGTGGTCTTTAGGCCACAAACCTCTTACACAGTGGCTCAGGACTCAAAGTAAGACAGTTGCAATGAACAAAATAAAGCAATTTGACCTTTTATGACCTAAGCTCAGAAGTCACATAACAGCACTTTCACTGTGTTACATTGATTAAAGAAGACACAAGCCTAATCAGATTCAAAGCGAGGGGTCATCAACCAGATCCAACCTGTCAATGAGAGCAAATTGAAGTATTAGCAACCATGTTTTAAAACTGTCATAGGCAGATATAAACACATAGATATAGAAATATGTACACATATGTGTATATCTCCTTTAATGTTCACAACCAACCAATTAGGTAGTATTATGTCTATTTTTAGCTTGCCTGGAATCACATAACTAGTAAGTTTCAGAGGCAGAATTCCAGTCCATCTATACAAAACCATGCTAATTCTACTAAACCATATTAACTGGAGGGGAGACCCCATTCATTTCAATGTTTATTATTCCCACTCTAATAGTTTTGAGTTGACGTTATATACATGATGTCTGATTTCCCTTGAAAACAAAATAAGCCAAACTAGATGAAATTGTGTTCAATTTAAATAAGCATAATTTACAAAACAGATAAACCCCAGTTAAACTCAGAGAGTTTCAAGTTGAAGCCAATCCCATTCAGGGATCAATTCACCCTAAGGCACAGCAATTTCTAGGATACTAAGGTATGAGGCCCCTGGTTCTTTGTCTCTTCCGGGGCCACTCCCACCACTGGACCTATCTACCCAGATCACTTATCCTTTTGATTTGAATTATCTGAGAAACTGATTCAATTTTTCACTGCATGGACCTCTTAGAGAAAAAGCCAAAGATAGTGCCTGTAAAATGGAGAAAACATAACTCTGTTATAGGCTGCTAATTTCCCTCTAGCATCTTCTCAGTCAGTACCAATCCCAGTAGCCTATTGCATCATATACAGAGCATGGCGAGATGAATGACAAGAGCAACCCTCCAAGCCAGTGTTCATTTGTGCTCTCCATAGAGAAACGGTTAATGAACATCTTTTGGACAAATCAAATTGAAAATACAACTTCTGACCTCATTTTTAGGAGTCATATTGAACTTGATCTTAAAGGTTGAATGTTGAGAGAAAAAGGAGAGACATTGCTAAAAATATTCCCCACTGCCCAAAATTGCATCCAATAATAAGGTTATAAAATCCATTACCATCTAGAGTTTCTAATTCATTTCTCAAAGTCATTCAGAAGACAATCTAATTCACAGATGATAATGACCTTTATAGAATGCTCTCCTGACCTGCTCTATTCATTCCCACTGAGTAGGTACACGTATGTGCACACAGAAGTCTGAATTTGTATGTTCTCCAGGTTTCCATCAATGAGACTTTTACGATGGCAAAGTCTTGCTGCCTGTTGAAAGCATCCTAACTCAGGAAAAAAGAGATCACTGTAATAAGGATCATCAAGTCTAAAGGGAGTTCAAAGGAATATATCTTCTTTAAAATAAACAAGCTTTGTAGGTTTTAAATCCCTTGTATGATTTAAGTGAGGGAGCAGAAATAGATGCATAAATGTGAAATCTGGCAGAGCTGCAAATTCACTGTTTATGTTGAATGAATTATCACTAATATTCAAATGAGCAGTTACTAACAAATTGATTTGTCCCCTTGGGCTACATGTTGTCACATTGTCACAAGGAGGAGCCAATTTTTTTAACACCCTCACTTCAGAAAAGGCTACGTCATAAATATGTTTGATATCTTTATTATGTGGAAACAATGAAAGAAAAAACAAAGGAAGAGAGGTCAATGTGTGTGTGGGTTCCTGTGTAGGGGAGCAGGCCCAGGTTAAAAGCAAATAACAGAGAAATGAATTTTTAATCAGTTGCTACAGGGTCTCTTGAACTAAGGAACTAAATTTTGCAAGTTTATCTAAAAATCTTTCAGGTAATAGAGACAAATAAAAGTCCAGTTTATTTGGTGATCTGGCTAAAACCATACCATGAAAAAAAATGTCAAGTGCCTTAAATGTGAATTAAATATTATCATTAGGTAAGATTTGCTAAGACAAATACAGGTCTTTGTATTAGATTGTTCTTTTTCTTAGAATGACTAGCATATACTTGCCATTCAATAGATAGTCAAATCAGATAACATTGAAAATATATTTGCCAATTAGATCATTTTGCCAATTAGAAGAATATAGTTGATAAATATTATCTCTGTGAGGAAGCTGTATATCTATGAATTGCATGCCTTTTTTTTCTTTTGTAAATATAGTTAGAATGAAAACCAACTCTAAGGCTGTAGTACTTTAGCCTTACTTAGTCTCTTATCTACAAAAGGGATGCCATTCTGCAAAGTTCCATGAACCCATTCTGGTATTGATTCTTCTTATGTACATAATTCTTTCTCTCAAAGAAAAATATCATGAACTGATATTCAAGGCTTAATTTTTCTTTTGTAACTTATCCTTTGATACATGCACGAATTAAATGAAAACTAATTTGGTGAAACCAAAGAATTCTAATTAAAAGAAAGATTCTTTCCTACATACAAAAATAAATCCATAATTCCCAGTGGGCTCTCCTAACTCCTAATTGCATACCTACCACTATGGCTGGAGTTTTAAGCAAACGATCCAGTCATCCGGGTCAAATAGGAATGTAAAACATTTCTCATCATGTGGTCTATTTGTGCCCTTTTCTCCTTAGGGACATTTGTCACTAGACAGATCTTTTGTTGTTTATCATTTTTTATGTTTTCCAGGTTGCTTTGGGGGAAAAAAAAGAATTCACATTCCATTTAGTAACTAAGCCTATGACACAAAAACAATTTGATCTATGGAAGGCGAACTTTCTAAAAAGTACTACAGCAGTATACCTGTCTTACTTCAGTAAAACCAAAAATGTCGAGTTAGGTATTATTTTACAAGGCCTTTTTATTAATACATATTATCTGATACTTTTGCTGCAACATGGATGGACCTAGAAATTAACATATTAAGTAAAGTAAGTCAGAAAGAGAGAGAGATATCATATGATATCAATTATATGTGAAATCTAAAAAAAAAATAATAGAAATGTACTTATACACAAAATAGAAACAGACTCACAGACATAGAAAATGAACTGATGGTTACCAAAGGAGAAAGCAGGAGAAGGATAAATTAGGAGTTTGGGATTAGAATATACATACTGCTAAGTCCCATCAGTCGTGTCCGACTCTGTGCGACCCCAGAGACGGCAGCCCACCAGGCTCCGCCGTCCCTGGGATTCTCCAGGCAAGAACACTGGAGTGGGTTGCCATTGCCTTCTCCAATGCATGAAAGTGAAAAGTGAAAGTGAAGTCGCTCAGTCGTGTCCGACTCCTAGCAACCCCATGGACTTCAGCCCACCAGGCTCCTCTGTCCATGGGATTTTCCAGGCAAGAGTACTGGAGTGGGGTGTCATTGCCTTCCCCAGAATATACATACTTTTATATATAAAATGGATAACCAATAGAGACTTACTGTATAGCACAGGGAACTATATTCAGTATCTTGCAATAGCCTATAATGCAACAGAATATGAAAAAGAATATGTATATACATGCATAGCTGGATCACTTTGCTGTACACCTGAAACTAACATAACATTGTAAATCAACTATCTATTAATGAAATTTATTTTTTGCATTGATACTTATATGCATTGATGCATTTAAGGTCTCTCTAAGGCCTTATGAGGTAGACATAATGCATTTTGTTATTGTTTTACAGATGAAGAAACATGTTCAGTGAATTGAAGGGACTTATTCAAGGTCATACAATTAGGGAAGGGAGATTAGTAAGCAGATCTTCCAAATCTCTCCATGTCTTTTATATATTGGTAGTCAGTCCTACCTATTTGCTTTATTTTATTATTTGTGTTATAGTCTAAACATTATACTTGAGAGGAAAAGTAAATATATTCCAAAAAGCAAATAGAGGATTAAGAGATTCTTTTTAACATGAGAGTTTTTTAATAAAAAAGATGTGTCATCCCAGGGTCTCAATGTCATTGAATCTTAAAGAACTGGGAAGAATTAAGGGTCATTGGGTCTAATTAGAGCTCAGTACATTAATAATGACGGGAGTTTACTTTATGGTTTAAGAATTTCAAAAATATTTAACAATTCTTACTAATGGCCTGATGCCAGAGTCACTGATGTTAGCTTTACACAGTGTTTTTGTTTTTTTTCAATTCATTTGAAAAATGTTCGTTGAATGCCTAGCATGGTCCAGGCACTATAGTGTAGGCTGAAGCTACAGAAATGAATGAGCATGTTCAATGAAAAAAAAAAAAGTAAGAAAATAAATTACTTAAATTGAAACAAGTTTAATATGTAAGCAAGATGTTGTAAGAGTCCAGGAGTTATTTTCTGTTCTACCATAAGAGGTAGTCTATGGTCCTTTGTAGATACTAATGAGCTTGGCAAAGGAGAAATTTATAAAGAGCAGTCACTCTGAGCCTACCTGCAGGCAGTTTTATTTATGAAAAGAGAGGTAATAGATGAGAGATGCTTGCTTTTCCCTGAGAAGCCAACACAGTACAGTTAAACACATTATCTATTATTACAGATGATCAAAATATCATCTCAAATAATGGGCTACCTGATCTGGTCAGAACCCCTGCCCTTTGCTTCTCCTTCTGACCAGGGAGAAAGAGACCAACCTCTGACCAACCTCTACTTATTCTTTAAAGTTCTGAACTAACTTTGAGGAAAACTTCCCAGGCCTTCCTCTCTAAACCACTCAGCCACCCCTCCAAACCAAGGTGAAGTTAACACTTGTACATATAGAATCATATATAATTTATATCATTCTTATTATATAAAATATAAAGGCAGAAAGAGAAGATGGCAACAGAGGATAAAATGGTTGGATGGCATCACTGATTCAATGGACATGAACTTGGCCAAACTCTGAGAGATGGTGAGGGACAGGGAGGCCTGGTATGCTGCAATCCATGGGGTCACAAAGTGCCAGACATGCCTTGGTGACTGAAAAACAACAGTATATATTGCATAATATATGTTATTTCTAACATACAATAATATATCATTCTTTCAACAATATGTGTTTCTTTAGTGGGCTGTGACTTCATTAGGATATTTGCATTCACAGGACCTACCACAGGATCTAACATAGACTCAGGACAGTGTAGCAGCTCCAAAGGGGTGGCATATAGTGGTGAGGAGGGATAGGATTTAGCTTTATCCTCACCTCCTCTATGGTTTCTATCAACCTTCCCTTTTCACTCCAAATAAATGTACAGTGCACTTAAAACCAGTATGTGTGCTGTATCAGTGTGGAATCAAGGCAAGGTCCCTAGTTCCCACTTCCAACAGGGTCTTAGAGAGGCCTTCTTTTGCATATCACTCAAATTCAATTACTATCTCTTAAAATACTTTTAAGGAAGGGGCAGTATGAGAAACAGGAAAGAATTTGAATGGCCATGATTTATTTTAATCAGGTTTATTGAACTGTAATTTATATAGAGTAACATTTTCTTCCTTCATATATAAAGTCTGATAAATTTTGACAAATGCATAATCATATAATCCACCCCATCATCATGATAAAGGACATTCCTACCTGCCTCAAAAATTCTCTTTGGGGAGTTCCCTGGTTGCTTAGCGGTTAGGATTTTGTGCTTTCACTGCCATGGCCTGGGTTTAGTCCCTGGTAGGGGAACTGAGGTCCTACAAACTGCCTAATGGGGACAAAAAAAAAAAAATTCTCTTCAAACTACCAGAGTTTTAATGAACTCTTTAGAAGAACCCCCAAAAGCTATCACTGCTGGAGTTTAAATAATATACTCCTTGCATCTTGCACAACTTAACATATATCTCCAAAATAAAGCACTTATTTTTCTTCAGTTATAATACCATCATGTGGTTGTGTTACATTTTCTTTTGGAAATCTCAAAGCATTTAGCTAACAAGATTTCATTGTTATTCCCCACCAAACCTGGTCTAGCTCTAAAGATGTATATTCCAATTCAATGAAATCAGTGCATCTCTTTGCAAGTTAACCTTGCCACAGACCGTCTTATAAATATGTTAACAATGTTAGGCATATCGCTTTTAATGAGTTGCCCATTCATTTTATCAAGTAGACATTGTGCCTTTCCCTCATTTATTAACTATATTCCTTTGTGGTGACATTGAAAAGGCTCTACATCCTGGGGACACTTGCTCCATTTGGATATAATAGATACATGGAATGACACAGCACACAAGTGAATGACTAAGTAAATAAATGAGTGAATGAACGAAGGAGTGACTGCCTCCATTTCATGGATGAGGCACCTTCTGAGAGGCACCATGAGGTCAGTTGACTGGCAGAAAGCCACACACTGATGTAGCAGTGCCCAATTGGATGCCAAGATTGTTTTCTTTGCTCTCTCTATTTAGCTATCAACTTTGTTAAAAATCCCCATAAAATATCGACAGGAAAAAGTAAACATGGAAAAATTGGCCACACACAAACTACGTGGCTCTTCAAAATGAATTTAATTTGTAAAGAACAACATGAGTAAAAAATGAGGAAGGGTAGATTTTCACTTAATGGGGGGAAAACGCTTTCCCCTCTTATTCATTTTGAGTCCTCCTTTCTGTTAAATGGATTCAGTGACACTTTTTGGTAATGCCCTTTGTATTTTTTGCATAAGACACTTTGGATATATGCCCATTGTGTTCTTTTTTTAAACAGATTCCTTTAGTGGAAAATACACACATACACACACACACAAACTAATGTTCACAGTTGCCTATTATATTATGACAAGTAGGAAGAGGACACTAGCAAGGTTCTACATAATGAGAGATCATCCATTGTTACACTTTATTTTTCTCCACATTTGGACAGATCGGGAATAAATTTGATTAAATTTCCATTGAGAACCGTCCCCTCCCCGCCCGCAGGAATATGTATCAACAGAATTTCAATGAGCATAAAATTAAAACATTCTGCATGTTATAAGAAAATCTGATTTAAAGGATCCTAACAACAAAATGAAAAGGGGAAAAAGCTATTAAAGTAAACCTCCCGAAGGGAGTCAACTGCTTTTCAGTGCATCCTGCGCTGATGCCTACTCTCCATCCGCGCTGCTCAGATATTCATGAATCGCTGTGTCTTCCAGCACTGCTTTCCCTCTCCCTCTGCTTTTCTGGCGCGGCTCTCCCTCCCCCTTCCTCCCCCCACCCCCCCTTTCCTCTGGCTTCTGCTCTTTCTTACTCCTTCTCTCAGCTGCTTAACTACAGCTCCCACTGGAACTTGCACAATCAAAAACAGCTCTCCTCTCCGGCAGCCTCCACAAGCGCATCACCTGGAGCAGAGCGACTCTCCCAGTGCACACGCCGCAGAGCAGCCAGGTAGCTGGGGGCGCGCAGAGGGTGCCCTTCTCCTGCTGGGCAGCAGCCAGAGCCTCTACTCGGAATCCGGGGCATCCTGGGGTCCTGTTGCGGTGATGCCTGCCTTTCGGAGCAGTGATGGAAAGAGAAGAGCCACTGTCGGTGGAAACTGAGAGCGGGGAGAGGTTGCTGCAGTAGCCGGTGCTGCAGAATGTGTGAGTGAAAACCTAAGCCGCGCTGGATTCTCCATCCCGCTCGGTCTTCGTCAACTAGTCCAGGAGGCAAGTCGGGAACCAGATGCATTGACCAGGTGGGGGCCACCCTGGATCTGTTAACCGTGAAGTCCCCACCGTGGAAAATGGTAAACAAAGACATGAATGGATTCCCAGTCAAGAAATGCTCAGCCTTCCAATTTTTTAAGAAACGGGTAAGGACAGGTTTTGTTTGCTCCTTTTGTTTTCTGCTCTTGTCTGAAATGCCTTTGATTGCTTGCCGGAGGTAAGCCCGAGTTTCGGTGGCAAAGCCCCAAATGGAAGTCCTGTGTGTCTGGTCGCAGTTGTCCAGCTGGGAAATAGACCTGCCTTGATGCAGATTTGAGGGTGGGGGCACCTAGGCAGAGTTGCTTTGGGAGGAGGGGGTTGGGCTGAGATGTCCTAAGGATGGTTTAGAGCTGGGAATGGGAATTTCCCAACCAAAGCCACAAGATTACAAACAGTTTCAAAGAGAATTAGCCTGGGTACAGTTATCGGCTAGTTAATTTGGTTGGGGACTAATTCCGTGGTGCGCTCTCGCTCTCTCTTATCTTTGAAGGCTTCAACTTTTCCCACACCTTTCATTCACTCAGTCTCAAGTGCAGCTTTATCATCTTCCTGCCTCAGAAGCATCAGCTTCTAGCTTCCCAGATTCATCTGGCCAATAACTTGCTGAGTCCTTATCTATGGTAAAAATAGCAAAGGACTAGAATGACCTTTCAGAGAACTGATGGAGTCCAGCATTTTAAATCCTCTATTTCAGGTTGCCTCAATTTTACTTGGTACAACCGCCTTTCTTTTCATGGGCAGTGTGAATTCAAGTGATAATATGGGGTTATGCTGCTGTATACTTTTATTTCTTAAATTCTTGTTCTTCTGTTCAGGACGTTAATGATACATTGCTTGTACATGAGCAAAGAAAAGGGAGGGGGCTTTCCTTGTGTTTCACAGTAAACTCAGTTCATTGTAATGGTCCCACTGGTGGTCTGCGTAAATCTGCAAATTTATACATAAGTGAGAGGTAAGAAATGAATGATTGTTAAGCAACTGATGACTGACATTCTTGTGGAGAGTTTCTTAAGCAACAGCAGCTTCCTCCAGCCCCCAGCTGCCCTGGTCTATTTGATACCCTAGGGCAATTCCATCAAAATGATTCTCTTCATTCATTCCCGGTTCCTTCATTCAGGTCTTCCATGTGCTGCTCCGGAAACACAGCCCTTCACTTAAACCACCAACAGAACACAGTGAACTACACACTGGGCTGGACTAAGTTCAGCACCAAGTGGGCAAGCTGGGAAGGCAGGGCTGGGAACAGCATGTCAGTCCAGGTCAGAGGGCCAACACAGTTTCCCACACACCTGTGACTGAATTCCCATCAGTCGAGCTAAACCTTCCCTAAAGTCCATGGGTCAAAACATATTCATTAAAACCAAAGCAAAACCCACGTTGTCCTGGCTTCTGCACCGGAGGCCTCAGCACCTGGCAAGGAGGTCTCCCGCTGGAGGAGACTCAAGTTGAATTGGAGCAAGGCAGTGCCACTTCTCAGAGTCCACCATGTTTCTTCATTTTTCCCTGTAGCCAAGATATTTCTTTCCAAGGAAAGAGCACTTTGTAAAAAACAATTTCCAACACAGTAAACAAGTGTTTTGACAATAAATAAAAAATGCCATAGCTCATAACTCAGTAGTTAAACTCTTTACTCTCATTTAATTAATTAACTAAATGAATGAATTAAACTCTTTACTCTCATTTAATTAATTGATTGGTGGTACTAAGGGGACAGTGACGGTGATTTTTTTTGGTTGGTTGGTTTTTGGTTTGTGTTTATTTATTTACTTTAATACTTCTCAATCAGATATATTTAATCAACTAACTGTCAAGTAGATTTTAAGTTTTCTCTTATTTTCTTTGCTATCAAAATGTGCTATAATAACTGTTAATTTACTATCTAGTTTCTTTTTTGCTTAAAAGCAGAATTTAACAGTAGCCTTCAGTTGCTGCCTCTGTAGACCTTGCATTTTGCAAAGAACTAGCCAGGGTACTGATGTCTAACCTGAGTGCTTGCAGAGAGAAAGAACATGAAACCAAGATATGTAGGAGACCTAAGAGACATGGGTTCTATCCCTCCGTCAGGAAGATCTCCTGGAGGAGAGCCTGGCAACCCACTCCAGTATTTTTGCCTGGAGAATCCCATGGACAGAGGAGGCTGGTGGGCTACAGTCCATGGGGTCCCAAAGAGTCAGACATGACTGAAGCGATTTAGCATGCACACACCCATCCAGCCCCACAGCTTCATCTACCTTTGAATCTGGATCTATCATTTTCTGGAGATAGTATCAGAAACCTCCCCTCTCGTTGTTCTTACTCTTCAAGGACAAAACAGCAGAATATGCCTTTGTGTCAAATCATGGAGGGCCCTAAGGGATAAAGTCTTTGATTCTTGTCCATACATTATCATTTCTGAAAGTTCATTTCAGTCTGTACCATGACTTTGCTATAGGTTTTGCTTTTTTATTCCTTTGTTTGTTTGGGGTCTTTAATTACACAGCTGATATGTAAATAAATGTGTAAAACATTAAGATAATACCCAGGTAAATCCCTCTGCCTTTCTTATCCAGAGGTAAATGTTGACATCTATCTTTCCCAGATCTTCTCTATGCATCTGTATGCATATTTATATACTAGAATGCCTTTGTTCTCAGCTAAGAATAATCCATTTTTCTTATATTCTATTGTTGAAGTTCCACAGATTTCTGCATATTTTATTTTTAACCTACTTAGACAGTCTTACAAAATGAACCTTTGTCCAATGCCCACATTAAACCATGAATAGATCTTGGAAAAAACCCATAGATTTTTTAGGGCTTACTAAAAACATGGATTTTTTAGGGCTTACTAAAAACATGGAGGTTTGGACCCAAATTTTGATGGCAGAAAGCTTAACTAGTGCTTCCTACGCCTCTGAGATATTTCACAAGAAGCCTAAGAAGGTCGCCAAAAGGGAAGGCAGAATGATCCACCCTGTGATTCATTTAGAAGAATAAGTGTAGCACCATTTATTGAGAGCTTGCTATGTTCTAGAAGTTATGGGTCAAGTGCTTTATACGTATTAGCTCATGAAATCCTCAGAGTCATCCTGTGAAGTAAGAAAACATTAAATGTGCAAAGCATGGCTTAAGAGAGATTAAACAACCAACCCAATATCACTTAACTAAAAAGTAGCAGAGCCAAATTTTTGATTTTCCTTGACCCAAAGCCCATATTCTTAATCCAGACTTTCTGTTTTTGAATCACATTCCCACCCCCTTTTTTCTTCCATAACAGAATCTTTTTTTCTCCCCAAGTAAAAATTTTATGCCATTATGCAATTTATAAAACCTACAAAGGGAACTAGTCTTCCGCTGACTCTCTCGAAGCTTCTTTCCAACCCTCAGTCATGACTGAGGCAGCTCTGGGGAACCCAGCCTCAAGGAACACAATCTAAAGAAAGGCAGTCCTGGTGCTAGTTCCCCCAAATCCTTTGGATTTATGCTTGCCACCGCCATGTCTTAAAAGCTCAACTAAATCAGCTTAATTTCATTTAGTTGAGAATAGCTAAGCTAAACTCGGTAAGAATTCTACTTCCATTCTGTATGTGTTAATGATAAGTTAACATTAAATGCCTATGGATTATTCTTTACTCTTAGAATCTCTGAAAAATTCATTTAAGATAAATGGAAAAATGTCCTTATCAGTTTTATTGTCAAAATCTAAGAGCTTTAAAAGGTATAGGGTTTGCTAAAGATAATCCATTTTCATGGATTTAAAGATTTGTTCATGGTTCAGATTCTTGCATGGACTGTAACCTGCCAGGCTCCTTTGTCTACCTAATTCTCCAGGCAAGAATATTGGAGTGGGTAGCCATTCCCTTCTTTAGGGGATCTTCCCAACCCAGAGATTGAACCTGGGTTTCCTGCGTTGCAGGCAGATACTTTACCATCTGCGCCATCAGGAAAGCCTGCGTTATAACTCAGAAAACACCAAAAATGATATTATCTTCAACTTGATAACCCATTTTGGAAATTCCTTAGGTATGTAAATCAGTTCAGTTCAGTCGCTCAGTCATGTCTGACTGTGACCCCACAGACTTCAGCAAGCCAGGATTCCTTGTCCTTCATCAACTCCCGGAACTTGCTCAAACTCATGTTCATCAAGTCGGTAATGCCATCTAACCGTCTCATCCTCTGTCATCCCCTTCTCCTCCTGCCTTCAATCCTTCCCAGCATCAGGGTCTTTTTAAGACTTCTAAAGACAGAATCACATTATCTTTCATAACATTTCAGAGGATAACTAGGCAGGATGGAATTTTGGATTTGGAATATGCACCTTAGAAACTCTTTCATTGACCTACCTATTTTAAAGATGTAGAAACAGTGCTTGACAGGTGAATCACTTACTCAACTAAAATGGGGCTAAGCCACTCCTCACAGGTAGGCTTTTCACTTCCAGATCAAGTGTCTTTTTTTCTTTTTTTTATGCTCTCAAACTGGTTCAGTGCTTCAGGCCTCATTCATTCATTCTTTAAGAAATATAGTAGGGACAAAATCTAGTTCATCTTCCTAGTACTAACTGCCTCGTGACCACCAATTTTGACAAGACACTTCTTTTGAACTTGTTTTGACTCAGTATATCATGATTTTGTGCATTTGAACAATCAATCTTGCATTATTCTTTACTAATGACAATGTTTTATAATGACCATCACTTATGCTTACCCCAGTGGCTCAGCGGTAAAGAATTCGAGTTCAATGCCAAAGATGCAGGAGACCAGAATTTGATCCCTAGGTCAGGAAGATCCTCTGGAGTAAGAAATGGTAACCCACTTGAGTATTCTTGTTTGAAAAATCCCATGGAAAGAGGAGCCTGGCGGGTTACATTTCATGGGGTCACAAAGAGTCAGACACGACTGAGAGACTGACCACCACCATACTTACACAGCCCTAATATTGTTGACCACTGCTCTAAGAGGCCGAAGTATGTTACACATTTAATTTCTCAAACATGAAAAGTCTATGGGAGATACTATTGTTATCCCAATATGGTAGATGAAGAAGTGTCATGGGCCGAGGTAGAGGGAGTAATCCTACATCATACAGCTAGTTTATGGGAGAGTCAGGGGTTGGATCAAAGCATATGGCTGCAAAGTCTGTATCCTTCACCACTGCACATCCTATCTGTGATGTTAGACAATCCAGTGTGGTCGAAAGAGACTTGAAGAGGTCTGATGGCCCTAGCTTCCTCCTTTCTCTAAAAATGATGCGGAATAAAGCAAAGGGTTTCAGGCTAGTTATTATGTTTCTTCTAGTGAAGCAGAGAAATGAGATCAACCTCCTCTGAAGTGGTTATTCTACGCCACTGTTTCTAAAACTTCATCCCTTTATATTTTACTTCCCTTGACTGTTCTATTTGTTGCTGTTCAGTCGCTAAGTCGTGTCTGACCCTTTTTGACTCCATAGACTGCAGCATGCCAGGCTTCTGTGTCCTTCAACTCCTGAAAGCAGCTGAACTGGAATGATAATAAAAGTCATTTTCTTATGGAAAGCTCTTTACGTCTTCTCAGGGGGCTAGCGTTTACTGAATGTTTCCTAAGGGTCAAGCCTCGCTAGTATAACACTTTACTGGTATAATTGTCACAATCACTCCATTATTCCCATTTCACAACCAAAGAAGCTGAATCAGAGGAGTAAGCAGTCCAAGGTCATGGTGCTAGAAAGAGGTATAGCCAGAATCCAAATTCAGGCAGTCAGCTTTAGCACCACCAGTATTTCCATTGAAGCCACTGCAGTAAATGACAGTGAGGCAATCACCTCTGTAGGGATGTAAATTCCATCCAGAGAGGATTATGTGGGGTGGAGGGAAGTGGGGAGATCGTGGTGGTCACAGCTGTGGTGAATGACATCTCCCACTGGACTCCTGGAATGACCTTCCACTGGAAGACAGTAGGAATCAGAAGTCTGTCTTGGATTTATCCAAAATATATTTAATTATACTTCTTGAACTCCTGGTGGCTCAGAGGGTAAAGCGTCTGCCTGCGACGAGGGAGACCTGGGTTCGATCCCTGGGTCGTGAAGATCCCCTGGAGAAGGAAAAGGCAACCCACTCCGGTACTCTTGCCTGGAAAATCCCATGAACGGAGAAGCCTGGTAGGCTGCAGTCCATAGGGTCACAAAGAGTCGGACACGACTGAGCGACTTCGCTTTCACTTTCCTGAAACCACAGTGTAGATTTCAATGGCTTCTACTGTACTGTCTTCAGAAGTAGCTAAAGTCTGAGCCATTTGAGTCACCCCTGTGTGCACTCGAGGGCATAGAACACAACTGCGGTCACCCTGTGCTGTAACCCAGGACCCACCTGGAGCTCCCATAGGGCAGGAAGGTCCTTAAGGATAGAGAACCCGTTACCTTGTTCTCTGTATCCCCTCCTGTGTGTGCGTGTGTTAGTTACTCAGTCATGTCTGACTCTTCATGACCCAGTGGACTGTAGCCCATCAGGCTCCTCTGTCCATGGACCTCTCCAGGCAAGAATAATGGAGTAGGTAGCCATTCCCTTCTACAGAGGATCTTCCCAATCTAGGAATCAAATCTGGGTCTCCTGCATTGCAGGCAGATTCTTTGCCATCTCAACCACTTCTATATTTCTAACTAGTCAAACCATATTTGTTAAATGAACGTATGAATCAAGTAAATCAATGAATCCTTGTATTAAGTGATCCCTAAGTGGTTGCCTTGTCCTCCTGTTTCTGTCTTGAGATAGATGAATGGCTTAGGAAGGTAATGCATTTTAGTTCTGTGTTTAGATGTGGATATTATATGTGAGGACTTTGAAAAATAACTTAAATCCAACTCAAAGACAAGTTGTCACTACACTTAGCAGCTGGCAAGGAACCTTGAACTCAGCTCATTTTATGATCAGTGCTCACACCACAACTTTTCTGTAATGATTTCCTTGTCAGGACAAACAAGACAGACACAGTCATGATTCATTACTCTTTTGATTTTATATTAATATAAATCACTGACTTCAACACTATATGTTATGCATTGTATATTCTCTTACCTAGAATCCTTAAAGCACCTTCCCAGTTATTATGGTTTTTCCTCATTTTTCAAAGTGATCTTAGGAGCCCCTTAGTGTGAAGAGAACTTTGAAGTCAAGAGGTCTTTCCTGCTTTGCACAGTGAGTCTTAGGGGGTTTGGACCGGAGCAGGGACTGGTTAGGTTTGGTTGTGCTGGGGGATGACTCTTCAGTAGCACAGTACACAGGTAAGGAGTAGCAGATATTTGTCACTTTGGCAGTTCTCAAGAAAGCCCTGGATAGTTAGGCTCTCATTCTGCCACAATGCTTAGAAAATCTTGTGAAAGGAAAGTGAGTTCCTTAAAAGTTCCACTTTTTGGAGAACAAGTACACATAAACTGTTGTAAGAGACATTCTGAGTGCACCCATATCTTGTGATCTATAAATGCTTAACAAGATAAAGCAAATCTAAAACAGCATGGCGAGTCACTGAAACACATGCCCTCATTTGGAGATTTCTGATTATAGAAGTGTAAGGGGAAGAACTGATAGGAACTGAATGGATAGAAAAGCTTAATCAGTAATTTAAGTGATGCTAAAGATAGTTTTAGAAGTGTAAGGGGAAGAACTGATAGGAACTGAATGGATAGAAAAGCTTAATCAGTAATTTAAGTGAAGCTAAAGATAGTTTTTTATTAAAGGAAATATCATGATGTTATCTTTTTTAAAGTGTGATGTATTTTTATGCACACTAGATAATCCAAACATTATTAAAGGAAATATCATGATGTTATCTTTTTTAAAGTGTGATGTATTTTTATGCACACTAGATAATCCAAACAGTTAAGCAATACTCTCCCCACCCCCGCCCCCGCCCTGGCCGTGCCTCGAAGCTTGTGGGATCTTAGTTACCTGACCAGGGATTGAACCCCAGACCACAACAGTGAAAATGCTCAGTCTTAACTATTGGACCACCAGGAAATTCCTGAAGTCAATGTTCTTAACACTGGCAGATAAGGAGAAGCCTCCTGGCTTACATGGGATGCTGTTTCCTACCTGCTAACTAGAACCTTGGTTCCTAGCTTGGAGCATAGAATCTTCACCAATGATGGGGTAAGGATGTATATCCCTTGCATGGAGTTGAAGAAGGCTAAGTTCACAGGGCATACAGTTTCTCAAAGGGCTTTAACTGGAGCAGTGGCCACTACTTCTCTGGAGAGTCCCATCCTTCAGAAGTCCAACCCTTCCTAGCAGAAAAGCAGGCTGCCCAGGTCCTTAGACTCAATGCATCCGCCAGAGCTGGGAACAAGAAAGTCATCTGCCAGACACCTCCCCAGATCCTTGGTCAAGGGCAGGTGGCCCCAGCCATTAGCCAACTTCCTCTGGCAGCCTACACAGTGAGCTGGCAAATTTTGAAAGCTTCTGTGTAGGAGGAAGAGAAGAAGGAGGCACGAGGAGGGCAATGGCGAGAGCAGACAGCCAGGGGGGCTAGGTGCTGCCTTGGCTTCCTTCTGCAGCGGCTCCGGCATTTGCGGACAGGATTACTATTAGTGTTTGTTTTCTCTCACACCTATTTCTTCGCAGCATTCTGAAATGATTTCATAAGTATTTACAACAAAGAGAAATGAAAATCAAGGCTGTAACTAGGGCGGCAGGAGAATCTTCCCCTGGTGATGCAAGATGCCAAAATATTACTCTAATTGCTTTCCAGAGCCTGCTGTGACATTTTTCTGGGAAGAGTCCGCTGAGCTATTTTTACAGCACGGGGGTCACCTTGGTCTCTTTTGTCCTCCTATGTCAGGGCAGTCACCCAAAATGCCTTTGTTTGGGGGATGACTAGTCATAAGGTTCTTTTCTTTTTCTCTTCCTCTAGCCCTCCTCTTCTTTTCTCTTTTTCCTTTTCTCCCTCCACCTTCCTCCGTCTCTTTCTCTCCTGTCTCTGAAAGATAGGCTCACATCAAGGCCAAAGACTCGTGTTCCACAGGAAACAGGGAACCTGTGTTCTTCTCATTCAGTGGCTTCAGGAATATCTTGCCACCTCCGAGTCTGGTAGAGTGAAATCAGCCAGTATCAAAGATCCTAACAGCTCCAAGATATTAGTTTCTAGAAACAGCAAGGTAAAAAGGGCCCCCAAATAGTTAAAACATTTTAAGACTCAAATTTTTGTGGAACCAACTTTAAAATATTCTGAGAAGGAAAAAAAATCAAATTGTTCGATATGTAAAAATATGTATTTTCAACGTTTTCTAGTCATAAATATCTTTTCTATAGATTGCTTTTTCTGAAAATTGAATATCCTTTGAAGCCTAAATCTTTCTAGACTAGTACTAATTTGGGTTATTTGTGGGGGGAAAAAAGTGTAAGAAAGAAAACTGAGTATGTAGCTTCTAGAGTAGTTAAAAAGATTCAAGTAAAGCTAAGCTACAAAACAATGGAGTAGTATGAAAGTAAAGACATTAAAAATGAACTTTCTTTAGAGTCTCTTATAGCTTCTCTGAAACCTAGAATATAAACTCCCTGAGCCCAGAGATTTTGTCTGTCTTATTCAGAGCTTTGCTTGAGTGTCTGGTACATAATAGTATAATATGTAGTAAACATATGTCAATAATATATGTTTAATGGATCAATAAAAACAAAAGGGTTTGGGGAGGGCAGACGAAGTGTAATTATAATAACAATACTCGGTTAAACAGAGAGGGCATTGATAATGAGAAAGAATTTAAAGAAAATCTTAGTGTCCATTTTTCACTGCTTTAAATAGTGCCGACATGGCAACCCATAAAAGTGAAGAAGAACTAGAACCCAAGGCATTAATGAATTAAAATACTCTAACACAGGTAGTGAAACAATGTTTTTGTTTGGTCAGTCTTGGTACAAACTAGATTTGAGCACAGAACTTGAAATTGGATTCTATTTTGATGATTGGGTTAGTATTTTTATGCTGTTAGATGTAAACGATTTTTTTTAATATCCTTGTAATAACAAGAAAAGCTGAATGAATATATTGAAAGTGAGAGTGAAGTTGCTCAGTCGTGTCTGACTCTTTGCGACCCCATGGACTGTAGCCTACCAGGTTCTACCATCCATGGGATTTTCCAGGCAAGAATACTGGAGTAGGTTGCCATTTCCTTCTCCAGGAGATCTTCCCGACCCAGGGATTGAACCTGGGTTTCCCGCGTTGTAGGCAGACGCTTTACGGTTTGAGCCACCAGGGAAGTATTAGTGTTTTACTGAAGAATATGTTTAGCGGAATTGTAAGGCTTAAGGAGTTAAGAGATATCAAAGACATTAGTCAGTTCAGTGTAGTCGCTCAGTCGTGTCTGACTCTTTGCAACCCCATGGACTACAGCACGCCAGGCTTCCACTCCTGGAGCTTGCTCAAACTCATGTTCATCAAGTCGGTGATGCCATCTAACCATCTCATCCTCTGTTGTCCCCTTCTCCTCCTGCCTTCAATCTTTCCCAGCATCAGGGTCTTTTCCAGTGAGTCAGTTCTTCACATCACGTGGCCAAAGCATTGAAGTTTCAGCTTCAGCATCAATCCTTCTAGTGAACATTCAGGACTGGTTTTCTTTAGGATTGACTGGTTGGATCTCCTTGCAGTCCAAGGGACTCTCAAGAGTCTTTTCAACACCACAGTTCAAAAGCATCAATTCTTTGGCACTCAGCTTTCTGTATAGTCCAACTCTCACCGCCATACATGACTACTGGAAAAACCATACCTTTGACTAGATGGACCTTTGTTGGCAAAGTAATGTCTCTGCTTTTTAATATGCTGTCTAATGGGGGAGCTTGGTGGGCTGCCGTCTATGGAGTCGCACAGAGTCGGACACGACTGAAGCGACTTAGCAGCAGTAGCAGCAGCAGGTTGGTCATAGCTGTTTTTCTGGGAGCAAGTGTCTTTTAATCTCATGGCTGCAGTCACCATCTGCAGTGAATTTGGAGCCCAAGAAAATAAAGTCTGTCACTGTTTCCATTGTTTCCCCAACTATTTGCCATGAAGTGATGGGACTAGATGCCATGATCTTAGTTTGCCATGATTACAGACATCTATGGCACTTAATTCATGGAGGTAGATTATAGAATTTCTAATTCATCTCTGGGTGAGAAGTAAGAAAAGCTTCCAGAAACTATCTTTGATTTTCATGGAAATGGAATTGTATCGGTTTCTTAGGGCTGCCATAACCAACTACCACAAACTGAGCGGCTTAAGCAATGAATTTGTATTGCCTCACAGTTCTGGAAGCTAAAAGTTTCAGAGGAAGGGATCAGCAAAGTTGGTTCCTCCTAAGGGCTGCAAGGAAAGGGTCTGTTCCAGGCCTCTCTTCTGTGCTTATGGATGGCCATCTTCTCCCTGTATCTTCCCTCTGTATTTATCTGTCCAAATTTTCCCTTCTTAGAAGGACATTGTGTGTGTGCTCAGTCACTCAGTTGTGTCTGACTCTTTGCAGCTCATGGACTGTAGCCTGCCAGGCTCCTCTGTCCATGACATTTTCCAGGTAAGAACACTGGAGCGAGTTGCCATTTCCTTCCCCAGGGGATGCATCTCCTGCATTGGCAAGTGGACTCTTTACCCTATCTCCACCTGGGAAGCCCTTTATAAGGACATTAGTAAGTTGGATTAGGGCCCACCTTATTTTAACTTGGTTACCTTTGTAAAGACTCTATCTCCAAATAAGTTCACATTCTGAAGTTCTAAGGTTAGAATTTCAATATAATAATTTGGGAGCTGGACACAGTTCAACCCATGACCAAAGTTTTTCTTTATCATTAAAGTTTCAGTTATATGTGAAATGGAGAACATCCCAACAGGATGGGCTCTAAGGTATAATTTTTTTTACTTTGTCAAAATCATTTGTAAATTCTAGGAAACAAAATATTGCAGGAAATCTATCACACTGGAGAGTATCAGGTTATATACAGGGGTCTGGTACATGAGAATATGTTTTTAAAAATATGGGGATGTTAGAAGTAAGTAGTAATTTAGAGAAAAAAAATGCTGCTAAATGTTATGTAATAAAGCTTTAGGAGCTTGATGGCTGATAAGATGTCTAATATAGCATCAAAGAGCTTGCAACTAAACAATAATGATCTGTAAATTAATTTCTCCGAAGAATATCAATATAATTGCTTTCTCTTCCAACACTTAACCTAAAAGATTAAATGTTACATAGTAAGAACCAGGACTTGGCACTTACCATATACAGGGCCTTGCTTATCAGCTTTGACAAAGCAGTCATATCTAATTTATTTGTCCATTAGTCAGTTTCTACGTAAAAGGGCCCACACCTTCTCACCTTGCCACTCATAAGATGCTGAAGCCATTGCTAATAATTAGTCTTCTAGGACAAAGGAAACATTAAATCAGTCGTCTGAAAGTAACCCTTGGACCTAATCTCAATGAGATGGAATTTTTAAATCTGATATCTTGACAGCTCTTGCGTTATGTATTTTATTCTTTTCCAAAAATCAGAACAATGAAAATTCCTAGCAAAGAAAATTGTCTTTCTTTCTAAAGTCAGTATCTTTCAAATAACAGGTTCAGAATTAGTGTTGAAATGACCCCCATTTTGTTTTTTGTATTATCATCATCAACAGCCAACATGAATTGAACACCTATATGTGTTAGGCATTATGGTAGGAATGCAGATATAAAGATTATATCTTCCTTTAACAAGTACCTACTATATAGCACAGGGAACTAAACTCAATTATCTTGTAATAATCTGTAAGGGAAAAGAATCTAAAAAATTATATATAACTGAATCACTTTACTGTACACTTAAACTATCACAACACTGTAAACCAACTATACTTCAATTAAAAATAAGAAAAAAAGAAATATTTACCTTCAGTCTCCCTATCTTACCCCATCCTCAGGAACTTGGATCACATCTCTCTGGTATATACTGTTTATAATGCCTTGTACTTTTTATTATGGCACTTGTAAATTTGTAATCACATATTGGTATAGCTATTTAATTAACATCCTTAACATTAATTAATATCCTCCTGGACTATGGCTCAAAGGGTAAAAGCATCTGCTTGCAATGCAGGAGACCGAGGTTCAATCCCTGGGTTGGGAAGATCCCCTGGAAAAGGAAATGGCAACCCACTCCAGTACTCTTACCTGGAAAATTCCATGGATGGAAGAACCTCGTAGGTTACAGTCCATGGGGTCACAGAGTCGGACATGACTGAGCGACTTTACTTTCACTTTCACTTTTCTGAACTATGATCTCTTTGAGGACAAGGACCTTCTTTCTCTTTTGCTTCCAATTATACCCTCAGGGCTTTGCACTGGGAGGGTTATCAATAAATCCAATTTATTTATTCAAAAATAAATTGAAACAAATAAAAAGATAGGATATTATGAAATTCTGATAATGGGAGAGAGGAGTTAATCTTAAAATCCCTATTGAAATGAAAAGTCCCTTATATATAATTCTGCTTTAAATGGAGGCATATGTGAACACTCCGTGTCTGAGACACATTTGTATTCTAAATGACATTTCTTTGGAAGCTTTTTTTTTTTTTTTCCTATCATTTACTGTTCCCTGTGAAGAGATCCACATAATAAATTGCCCTTATAATTTAGCAGTAGGCGAAAGATTCTTCTTTTCTGAAAGAAATCACAGTTAGCATGATATAATCCCACAGGTTTGCCTCAGTTGCCAAGAAACTCAAAGCTAAATTTAAAGGTAAATTTCAGTGAAAAAATTAGACAAATCTTCAGAAATGACTTCTCAGTTGCTGAAGTTGGTTTTGAGCTTGTGTTTTTCTTTTAATTCTGTTGTTTCTCACTGTAACCTGCCTCAGATGGTCTCTAAATCAAGATAGATGCTATATATAATATAAAGAAAAAAGCAAAAAGGACCTATCAAGGATGAGTTCCAACTATTAAAAAAGTGGATAATGATTACACAGATGCATCACTATTATGATACACAGCATACACAGAAGAAAATGTAGTTCTAAACTATGAAGTGCTTCTCTGCTGAGTTTTTCTTCTTGAAAATGCTGCTTGCTTCAGACCTAATGAAATTAACCACTGGACCACAGAGTTAATGGGTTTATCATCTTGGCTGTCCTACGTAAGCCACTGGGACTCAAAGTAAAACTGTAGGAATGTTTACTCTCTGTCCCACCAAAAAAGAGTATACTTTTCTTCCCCCAAAGTGTACTATATTTATGTTGTCTATTGTTGCACAACAAAATAACCCCCCTCAAAAAATACCCCAAATTGAATGCTGAAAACATCCCCCCCCACCATTTCTTCTTCTTCTTTTTTTTTTTTGGCTTATTATCCTATGGATTAGGAATTCAGGTTGACTCATTAGAGTCATGAGTGGGTCCGTTCCATGATGTTGGCTGGGTCCTTTCCTGGGCTGTGTTCAGCTGGTGGCTAGGCTGTGCAGGAATGTTCAAGAAAGCTTCACTCTCATGTCTAGTTCCTTGCTCCTCTATTGGCCTCTCTCTCTCTTCATGTAGCTTGACTTTCCTCACAGCATCATGGGCTTAAGACGGTCAAACCTCTTAAAGGGCCACTGGCTTCTGAGAGGATGTATTCTAAGAGAAAAGTGGAATCTGCCAATCTCATAAGGCCCAGACTTGGAGGTTCTACAGTGTGACTTCCACTGCATTTGATTCATTAAGAAAGTCACAGGGCCGGTTCAGATTGGAGACATGGAAACATAAACTTCACCTCTCAGTGGAAAGAGTGGCAATTTACTTTTACTCCTATTGAATATTTCTATTTGTGCCATTGAGTCATAGTGTAATTTTTCCAAATTGTGTCCAATTGTATTGATTTTTATCCCTAAACATTTTTTTTTTATTTATGCATTTGGCAGTATAAAGTCTTAGTTGCAGCATGTGGGATCTTTGATCTTCATTGCACACGCAGGATCTTCAGTTGCAGCATGCAGGATCTAGTTCCCTGTGACCAGGTGTTGAACTCAGACCCCCTGCATTGGGAGCATGGAGTCTGAGCCACCAGACCACCAGGGAAGTCCTACCTCTAAACTTCTAAAATCAGAACATTCTGAATTACACTAAAAAGTAGCTTAGTCTCTCAGTCATGTCCGATTCTGTGACCCCATGGACTGTAGCCCACCAGGCTTCTCTGTCCATGGGGATTCCCCAGGCAAGAATCCTGGAGTAGGTTGCCATGCCCTTCTCCAGGGGATCTTCCCAACCCAGGGATCAAACCCAGGTCTCCCACATTACAGGTGGATTCTTTACCATCTGAGCCACCAGGGAAGCCCAAAAAGTAAAGAAACTCCCAAACTTTAATAGGACAAAACTATTAAGGCCTTCTAATAGGGATCAGACAAAATAGGGATCAGTCAGATTCTTAGCTGCATTCTTACCAGCTTTGTAATATTGGACAAATGATGGAAGTTCTAAGCCTATTGACTTATCTGTAAAATGGGTTTTAATGACAGCTCTTACCTCTTAGAACTGTTGTGAGAATTAAATGATATAATGTGTGTAAAGCATTTGACTTCAGTGCCTAGTATCTACTAAGTGCTCAAAGCATGTTAGATATTATCAAGACAGACCTCAAAATTAGAGACCTACCTTTCTAGCCTTTCTACACTGTCTGTTATGGTGTAAGTTGTGATTTTACTTGTATGTCTACTTGTAAGTATGCTGCTCTCAGACTACTTTGCTTTTGGATTTTATTGCTTAAAGGTCATTTCTCAAAAGACTTATGCAT
This sequence comes from Bison bison bison, assembly GCF_000754665.1. Classification (NCBI taxonomy): domain Eukaryota; kingdom Metazoa; phylum Chordata; class Mammalia; order Artiodactyla; family Bovidae; genus Bison; species Bison bison. The sequence goes on from NW_011494770.1 coordinate 6,681,173, forward strand.
GGTCAGTAGGCTCACACTTTTACTGAGTTATTTAGATGCTTCTGGAGGCTTAAGAACTAGTGAACACAATTAATCTGTCTTCTATGGATACATCTCCCTAGAGCAACTGCAGTGGTCCAGCTTCATTGCTGAAATGATATTTCATTTGCCCAAGATCTCATTAAATCAAATGACACCAAATTACTCTGCTTCCTTAGCTATATGTGCACAAAGCACTGAGGAAAGAACAGATGCCTAAACCCATAGGTCCAACGTGTAATCAGTTATTAATGCCATTCGATCTAAATGTAATGCCAGGTTTTCCTTTCTAATCTGTCTTGCATTGCCAAGTCAAGACTTGATAAGAATTTGAAATTCTAAATCAGAACGCATTGTAACTCATGCACATTCAGATGACTTTTAAAATTCTTTTCCGACTCCCCTTCATGAAAATATTTCTTATTAAAGGCTCAGAAACTTGAATTGCAATGAATTTTCATCCCTCTGAACTCTAAGATCAAGCTCTTTGGTATTTCTCTTGTCATGTGGACATTTATCCATCATCTTAACTTCCTCTTTCTTGGCATG
>NW_011494770.1:6681839-6717352 GCF_000754665.1 Bison bison bison
ATGAAGCCCAGTGGACCACTCTTGCATGAAATGCTCATGGCCCAGGGCTGACCAGGCTGTCCTCCTACCTCTGGGCTATTTCTTAGTTCCATTTCAGGCTCCTCCTCTCCATTCTATGGGATTCTGGGGGAATATGAGAGTGGTTCAGGTTTTGTGGTTGGCTAACTTGCCTATCTCTCTCTCTCACCATCTCTTTCTCTTTTCTCTCTCCCTCTCATTCTCCATCTTTCTCGCTTTCCCATACACTCTCCTTTCTCTCCCCTTCCTCCCCCTCTTGGAACACACCAATATGTTCATTCCTGTGCTTTAAATTCAATCCATATGTCTTTCTTAAATTGATCAGTTCTCTAAATGCCTGATTCCTATTCCCAGTTATCTACTTAATATTCCTGTTCAAATGTCTCACAGATAACTTGAATTAATCATGTCCAAAAATTGAACTCTTGATTTTTCTTCCTATCTAATTTTATTCCTTCTCTAATTTCCCCCAGCTCAGTAGCTGAAATTGCCAAAGACTAATTTGTTACAACCATAAACCTAAACATATTCCTCTTTCTTTTCTTCCAACATGAATGCAATAAATTAATTAGCACATACTATTGAGTTTACCTCTAAAACGACTTTTGTTTTTAATCCCCTTCTCTTTATTTCCAGGGCTTTGGTGCAAGCCACCCCCATCACCTTATCTTTTGGACTCTTTAATAAAAAGTCTTTTTCACTCTCATCTCTAAATCCACTCCTCCTTGCCTTTCACCTCCTTGACTATCCCTTTAAGAAATCTCTGCACTTTAGTCAGATTACAGTGGAGATTTTCTTGAGGAAAAAAGGCAGTGAAAGAGGACAGAACTTCTCCAGAGTCTTGTAGAGAATAGCAAACTTGGCCTTAGAAGCTGAGTTCCTTCTTTGTGACAATAAATCCTTTCAGATATCTACTGTTGTAGTTTGGTTTTCTTGATGTACTTTTTTTTTTTTTTAATTCAAAGAAGTATTTCATTTTGTGAAGAACTGAGGTATTTGGGCCCTCTTGAGAATAGCTGATGCTAATATGCTTTAGTTTAAATTACATTATTCATCCCCACCTACCAAAGGGCAAAAATAAAGTCATAGTTTTGCTAATCGCAAAGCTACCAGAGGCTTCAAAACCCTGTCAGAAGGAAATGGCCTAATTCTTTCTCTGAAACTAGAATAAACAGACATATCTAGACACTATTTCCAAATTGGAAATCTTTTTTCCAGATTGGAAATCTTTGTTAGTTGGCTTATGAAGCAGAAGCATAAAATAATATTAAGAACCATATTTTTGTATAGGTTTTACTATAATGTCAGCTGACCGCTTTGGATGGTTTAAGTCCTCCACATTTGGGACACATTCAGCATCCCTAATACCTTATACCCTTTACTCCTTGGCATAACTCATCACCTCTGTTATTTCAGGAAGACAGACCCTAGGCCTCCATCTTGTCAGTCTTACCATTCTTCTATCTGAGAAGTCTTATTGTTGCCCATCCCTCACCCTTACCCACACTCAGCTAAATCCTACACTTTTTTCCTACTCAGCTTCATGAGGTCCATAACACTTAACCAGATGTTAGAAACTGCATGGGTTACTTTCTACAAATGCCTCTTCAACTCTTAGTAAATTCTGACTTATAATAATTACCTTTTAGTGATTGATTATATTTACAAGCACAGGTAGCATTTTTATAGCACTTAATTTAGAAAATGTTCAATGATTTCTTTCTCCCTGTGTCTAATAGTTCAGCAATGCAGGTAGGTGTCCTTAGCTTTTCTTTACCAACAAGGATTCTGGGCATCAGAAAGATGAAGTAACTTTCCAATGGTCACACAGATAAGAAGGTCCACATCAATTGGTGACATTTGAGATCCTCTTTCCATTATATCACATCACTTCTCTAGCAACTGCTGTGGTTTTCCACTGGGCATTTTATACTCATCATCTATTATTGCAGGAACTTCAGATAATGGAAGTGGAGTTCTTTATTTTCATGCTAATATTTGTCAGATTCTTTGGTTTGGGTTTTTTTTTTTTTTTTTTGGGTCAATTCTATTTTCTAAATAGCTCTAGCTCCCACTTTCCTTACTTCCTAAATGCCTGCACTGCCTCTTCCCTAGCTCAGGCCCCCTCCATTCTTCCCTGAAGAATTGCTGCCACTATTAAACTGGCTTCCTGTGGCCAGTTTTAACACCACAGAATCCTCCAAATTGCAGTCTGGAAGAACTTTCTAGAACACATGTTGGAGCTTGATGTAAATGCACTTTTAACACTTCAATGTTTCATCATAGCTCTCAAAATACATTCCTAACTCCTTAGTATTGCATGTAAAGCTTACCAACACCTGGCCCTTGCTTACTTCTCTCACCCCTCCTGTCTTTCTCTTTTTCCTTCTCCTTCCTCATCCACAAATCTCATTCTCCAAGCATGTTGAATAACTTAATTTTTTCCATCTATATATCTCACCATCAATCCTGGGGCTCATCATCTGGGTTCACAGAGAGAGATGTCTCTGGATGGAATCCAGAAACTTGGATGGACAAAACTTCCATTTATTTTCACCAAACTAATTGAACTTTAGTATTTCCTCCAATTATGAATGTAACCAATAAATGGCAGTAGTATTATTAGGACCTGTAATTTTATCACTAATAGAAATCACAGATATTTTTCATATCACATGGCAACTGTTGAAGGTACTACAATATATTATGTATGATTATCATTACAAAGAAATTTATAGTTGTTATTATCTCTCATCTAAACCTTGGTACCTAATACAGCAAGAAAGAATCACACATAGTGCTGAGTATATAGTACTGAAATATTTTAAACATTTTGCTGCCTGCAGTTTAATACAATCAATTGCCTTTGTAATCCTATATATTTTACTTTATTCATTAAAACCTAATTCTAGGAAAGGGACCCCTAGGCTTCACCAGATTGTCAGAAGGGTTCAAGGCTCAGAAAAGGCAAGATCCCCTGTCATCATGGTTCCCTTTCCTTAGAATGTTCTTTTGAACTCCATACTCTTCACCTGGCCAACTCTCATTCATTTCCCTGGATGTGATTTATTCCTTTCTTTTTTTTTCTTTCAATTTGGCTATACAGCAGGCATATAAAATCTTAGTTCTCCAGCCAGGGATTGAACCTGTGCCCCCTGCAATGGAGGTGCAGAGACTTAGCTACTAGACCACCAGGGAAGTCCCAAGGGTGGAGTTTAAAGGTAACCCTTGAAGGTCTTTTCCATGATTCTCCAAGATTGGGAGAACATCATGTCTGTTTTTTTGGCAGTGAACTTTGCTCAATTATGGACTGATTTCACTATGGTATGATTATCTTTCAATCAACTGACTCTAACACACATTCAAGCTCTTTGAGGCCAGCTCAGTGGCTTTATCTCTGTTATATCCACCATATCCAACATGTAGAGGTGCTCAGTGGTCCTCTGTTCAACTGATTCTCACACCATTTTAGCAGCATGCCATCAGTGCCGTTCACTCATACAAACATTTATTCTGAATCTCCTAGGTCCCAGGGACTTTCTAGGCACTGGAAATAAAGCAGAGAATAATACAGAAAGAAATTCCTCACCTAGATGCTTACATGCTCACGAAGTGAAGCTAGTCAATAAACAAAATTCATGAAGTAAAACATTTCAGTCACAAAAGAACAACTATGTGATTCCTCTGTTACAAGGTACCTAGAGTACTCAAAGTCATAGAGACCAAAAGTAGAATGGTGGTTGCCAGGAGCGAGGAGAGGAAAGAGGGATGCTGCTGCTGCTAAGTCACTTCAGTCGTGTCCGACTCTGTGTGACCCCACAGACGGCAGCCCACCAGGCTCCCCTGTCCCTGGGATTCTCCAGGCAAGAACACTGGAGTGGGTTGCCATTTCCTTCTCTAATGCATGAAAGTGAAAAGTGAAAGTGAAGTGGCTCAGTCGTGTCCGACTGTTAGCGACCTCATGGACTGCAGCCTACCAGGCTCCTCCATCCATGGGATTTTCCAGGCAAGAGTACTGGGGTGGGATGCCATTTCCTTCTCCAAAGAGGGATGAGGAGTTACTATTTAACAGGTACAGCCTTTCAGTTTAGGAAGACTGGTCTGAAGATGGATGGTGGTGGTCACACCACAATATGAATGAACTGCACACTTTGAAATAGTTAATATGGTAAAGGTTATGTATATTTCATCACAATTTTTCAAAAGTAAAACACACTATATTAGATGGGAAATGTGCTGGAGAAAAGTAAAGATGGGAAGTGGGAAGAAGGAAGCCCTGAGAGAAAAGAGGCTGGGAGAGGCCTCAGAAGTACGGATTTCTTGCTTGTTTTTGCTCAGGGTCTGAGCTTCAAGCACAGACCACCTCTTTGGAAGAAGATTCAGAAAGACCTGACTCTTCTATATGATCATCAGCAGTGGATACGAAAGTAGAGGTTTTTTTTTTTAACATGTGTTGCTAAGTTCCCAAGAACTGGTTGCCTTGCATTCCCCTAATGCCTTCTGGGAAAAGCATACATTCAGTGAAAGAAATCTTTAGGAAGAATATTGGCATCTCTAATTGTTACTTGGACCTACCATTTATCTTTCTCCTCCATTTTTCAGTTTGACATAAGCACTTCTCTACTGTGCATCATCAAAGAATTATGAGACCATTTGAGGAGGTGAATAGGATTCATTTTTGAAAAATCAGATAATTATATCTGATTTATGTCTCTTGTGTCCTCATAAATCACCTTAATATCCATGCTTCTGTAAGTTTGGTTTTATACTATTTATTTTTCTAACTCACGAAGATAATCAATGGGGAGTCCAAGTCTAATTGTAGTCTTTCAGTGAGTAGATTGACTTCTGGTTCTTTTTTTATTAAAATACAGGCTTTTATTCAAGTAAATACTATCAAATATTGAGGTTTAAAGGTTTGATTTCAAAGTTTGATCTACAAAATATCAAAACAACTGGCTATAAAGTGAAACTTCTATCCAGTCAAGGTTGTTTATGCTTTGCAATATCAACCACAGAGCCTAGTTGATTTTTTTAGGATATTCTGACAAATAAATAAACACAGACCTCCTAATACTCTTGTTTGCCTCTAATGTAAAATTTCTGCCATGCAAGGACACTGCGACCAGAAAAGTCTCATGAAACATTGTATCTACTACTCCTTTATAATGTCTTCTTATTTAGTTATAAAAATTGCTTAGGAGTTTAAAAAATTACAAATCATTCTCAATGAAATAGTGAGACTTTCATACCTTACTGGAAACTGGCAAATGATGAGTCATCTTGTCTTGCCTAGATCCTAAAGTACAGATTGCCAGAGCTGAATTCTTTAAATATTAAAAATATTCCTTCCCTCTTCTTACCATCTTCTGAGACATTCAGACAAAAAAACATGGAGTTGAACTGAGAACACAACCTAGAAGCAAGCAAGTTATCTAATTATAAAAATGACATGTGACTTAGAGAACAAGCTTCTGTGATCATGGTGCTACCATTAATTTCCCTCTTTGGATCATTTTTAATTCTTTCAAATAGGAACCCGTTGACATTTCAATCATTGTGAAGATGTATTAGTACCACTTCTAACATTCTTAGAAAATGGAAATATTTAAGTGACTGCTAAAATCAGAATCCTAGACTGAATATGTTATCAGCTTCAGGGTTTTAAGGCCAGCAATGTCTAGTGTCAGAAACTTTTAAAAGTCATTTCTTTCATAATTTAGATGAATTCTGAATCCTTTTCATTCTTTTATCCACTTTCTATATCTATTTAATTTAACATAAAATAATCCATTCTCTTACAACATGTAGTCTATTCCTGGGCTTTATTTTCATAATGCAATTCATTTGTGCACAGTAATGAACCCCATGGTTTCATTAAAGGAAAAGAATTTAACTTGTCTGAGTCTTGCTTTCCTCATCTGTAGAATGGCAAAAGCTCTTATCACCTCTAAGAGCATGATTTGTGAAACGATTTGCTCTCTTGCTGTAGTTTGTAACCAATGCACACACCCACCACTCTCCTTCAGCACAGAGCCCGATGATTTCTTATCTGAGCTCTTTCCAAAAACTCCTCATAGGGCTCTACCCTGCCTAGTTCTCTTCACTCCACAAACTATCCCACACATGGTTGAGCTGCAGAGAAACATCTCACATGCAAGAAGCAGGTGTGAAACTGGCTTGCTCCAGAATTTACAAACCCTTAAACCCAAGGTCCTCAGCAGCATGTCACCATGCTTTCCCACTTGTGTGTGCGCTAAGTCATTCAGTCGTGTCCAACTCTGCAACCCCAGGAGCCTGCCAGGCTCCTTTGTCCGTGGGATTCTCCAAGCAACAATACTGGAGTGGGTTGTCGTTCCCTTCTCCAGGGATCAAACCTGAGTCTCTTATGTGTCCTGCAACGGCAGGCGGTTCCTTACCACCAGCGCCACCTTAACTCTCTTTCCCACTTGCCTTTCTTCTAATCCTCCTCCTCCTACTCCCTCTCCCCTTCCTCTGTCCTTCTTCCCCTTCCTCCTCCTCCTCTTTCTTATTCTTCATGTTCCCTGCAATTGTTCATTTGGTCATTCAAATATATTTACTGAGGACTGATACTCTGAGCAATTTGTAAGGTGCTAGAAACAGTCATGAGCCAAACCAAAGAAGTTCCAGGTAGGGCACTACTTATATAAAGACCTAGGTGAGAAGAAGTGAGGAATCTACGAGGTGTATAGGCTGAGTGGCTGGAGTAGAGAGTCTGAAAGTAGGGGCAAGTTTGTGGAATAAAGTGAAAAAAACAAAAAAAGCAATAGAACCTCACAGACTTCTTAACATTTTGTGTAGCTGCATCATTATTCTGAGCACAACGAGAAACTCCATTGGTTGAACAGAGCTGCAATTCCCTGCAATTTTCCTTCCCCAAAGTTAGTGCTTCTGCAGTTTCTGAAGTGTGGACTACACTCTTCATCTCTCCAATTCATAAGCATTATCTCGAGGACCAATTTCAATAGCCATCTCTTCCATGGAAAGGTTCCTCCTCTCCCTAAACCAGATGAACTTGTATTGAAGCCATTTAGCTCCTTATCTCTTTCAAGTACGACACTTCTAGGGTCTGATATGATAGCTACTAGCTCCATGGGGTTATCAAACACCTGAAATGTGACTAGTCTGAATTGAGAGTAAGCTGACGTACATACCAGAGGTTAAAGTCTTTTATGAAAAAAAAATAAAGAACATAAAATACTTCATTGATAACTTCATATTGGCTACATTTTGAAAGGATAATATTTGATTATGTTGGGTTAAATAATTATATGTTCATGCTCAGTCGCTTCAGTCATATCTGACTCTTTGTGACTCCATGGGCTGTAGCCTGCCAGGCTTCTCTCTCAGTGGGATTCTCCAGGCAAGAATACTGAAGTGGGTTGCTATGCTCTCCTCCAGGGGTTCTTCCTGACCCATGGATCAAACCCGCTTCTCTTCTTTACCACCAGTGCCACCTGGGAAGCCAAATAATTATATGATTGAAATTAATTTCCTCTTTCATTGTCCTTTTTTTAATGCAGTTAGTGGAACGTTTTAGATTATTGATACTTATGTGGTTCACATTATATTTCTAGTAAACAATACTCTTCTAAACTGTATACTTCCTGAATGGTGAATGTTTATTCAATTATGTATTTGTTTATTCCCCTAAGGAACATGCTAGCTCATCCATAGTAAAGACTCAGTAAATACTGTTTAAATTCATTGCCATTCTCTAAAGTATTTTTTAAAAGTACTTTGCAATTTTAATACACTTGTCATTTTTAGAGACGTGTAGCCAAAACTCCCCAGTGAAAACAATGGGTGGGGAAGGCGCACGGGTTTTTTCCCCTTGGGCCCCGAGAAGGCTGATGTACAGAACATGTGGTTTGACCATGGCAGACACAGTGGGTCATGACGGATGATTCAGAAGGTTGCTGTTTCCAAAACAAGAATTTTTATTGCAGTATGTGGAAGGAGCATTAAGACAAGAGGATCCTTGTGGTTTCTCACTGTATCTGTGGAAAAAATCTGCGGTTAAGGTTTAAATTAAACTGACATTAAAAGAGCCTTTGTAGTTACAATGCGCATTTTAACATCTGTTGCTATAGCTATACCAACACTGAATATTGTGAGTGATGGTTTAGGAGTGGTGGAATAAAAATGTGGTTTCCTGCCTATGATTTTCTAGGGTTGACTTGGTCTTTTTTAATGATGAGACATAGACTAAGGAAAATTATTAAGCGCGTAGAAAAGAAAACAGAAAGCAAAAATTATTAAGATTCCAAGCACTTCTGGTATGAGGGGGAAAGTATTTAGGACTTCCCAGCACCACAGCTGTAATTTTATGGATTCTTTTGTTTTGGGCAGTTTCAGGTTTAGAGCAGTTTTCCTTATGGTTCATGGAGGCTCTCCCATGGCAACCCTGCACACACATTCTCCTCTCTGTTAAGGGACCTTTGAGGATGAACCAAAAACTATTTTTTATCATAAAATAGTTGGGAACACCTCTTAACCAATTTGTAAAACTGACTGCAAAGATATTTTGTTTTGCGCCCTGGTTAAGATGTTTCATTTTAGACTAGTTTTCGTTCAATTGATTATGGCCAATGGGAAAAAAACCACATTATTGGATTTTCCTCTGAAGAAACAGAGGGGGAGCTGCATCCAGAATTAATAAACACCTCTCTAATATACCATCATCATATGTAGTTATGGTAATGTTGTTTCTGTTTGTTTCTCAATAAATTTGAGTAAGCTCAAAGAACTTTTGCTGAAAATAATTTAATTATGCCAAACATACTGTATATGACAAATTCTAGGATAAAAAGGTGCTTGTATATTTGTGGTAGTGGTATAGTACATTCTGTGGCAAGGCAGCAAAAACGAGTAGATAGGATTCTGAAAAACGATGGACCTGATTCTGATCTTACTTGCTCTGTGACTTTAGGCAAGTCAAGTGGCCTCTCTGAGCCTTAGTATTTTTTATATATATACATAAAATAGGGATGATGTTGGCTTTGTGGGGCATTATGCATAAGAGGGGATAACTGCACAGTCCCTGGGACACAATAGTTCTTCAGTAATAGAAAACTGGTTTTAGTGTATTGAGACATTATTGATGGAAACATTGGTGGAAATTTGACATCATTTTTACTGAAATAGAGTTTTTACTTGAATGAATGCTGAACATTTATGAATCTAGAGTAGGGAAAAAACATCAAACTCAGGTTCTGTAACCTCAGATATTACCTCACTCACAAATCATGACATTTTACATACTCACTGTTAATATAGGGCACCAAAAATTCAATAAAAACAAACAAAAACAACCTCTCGAATAATCATTTGAATTTTAGTGTATTTGATAGCATTTTTTTCCCCTCAGAAATCTAGTCTCTGAGAGGAAAGCAAGAAATTCTATGAAAACTGACTTTAGAAAGAACAGTTAATATTTTTCTTCTTGCTCATTTATATGCAGTAACCAAAATTAGTCATTTAATCACTGTTCTGAGATGATGATTTCTTTACCAGGCTAGTATATGTAGAATTCTGAAATAAGGTCTGAAAACCCAGGTTAACTAGAAAATTAATGTCAATTACACTTAAGTTTTTCCAAATGAATAAACTTTTCTTCTAGTCAAGGACTAAAAATATTTTTTTCACCACATGTAAAATCTGGAAAATTTTAAATATGTCTGTTAAAAACATCTTCATTTCCAGGAAAATGAGAGAAAATAATTAAGAGCAACATGGAGATTTTAAAAGGTGAAAAATAGTAGTGAAAAGTATATTCAATTCTAAGATTTATGATTTCTCTTCAGCTCATTATAAAATAATACTCTTTTAGAAATTCCTTTTTAAAATATTTCAAAGCCTACATTCTTTTGAATTAATATAATTGCATTTAATTGAATGAAGTAAATGAGAACAGAAACAAGATTATGTTAACCACTATCAGAATACATACAATATCCTTCAAGATAGCTAGACATAGGGACTTTAAAACAGGCATAATTTCTGTCTAAGAACTAATGATTAGAGTTAAAAGGTGTCTCATTTTAAATGAGAAAATCCATTATATTCATCTCCAGTGGTAAGCGATGATTATTATATTGTAATTATATTCTATACTGGCTCCATATCTCAGCCAAAGTTGCTGAAGAGTAGGAAAAATAATTATAGCAAGAAATTCTATGAAGTGTACATCAAGGAATGTAAAACTCGAGGGAGAAGTCTTTCATGAGAATGGCTTGCATGTTGGCATCCGGGTTGGGTACACAGGGCACACATTAAATATGTATTTTGCAGGCTGATTTCTAAGTCACCTCCTAGCGTTGAAGTTATTTTCATAAGATTCCATCAGTAGTATTGAGAGATGCAGACAGTTGCATTAGGCATTACAACATTATAATACCATTTGTGTATTTCAAAAATAGCCTTTTAAAAAATTCTGTATTCTATGCTTATCTATATAGAATAGAATTTGTTTTTCTGGCTACACTCTCATAGAAAAATTTGTGGAAATTGTACATTGTTAAAGCCATTTGGCTGAGAGGTTATCTAGTTTGGTAAGAAAAACTCTGCTATTTAAGTTTATAAGTTTCCTAACCTTCTCCAAGTCCTGATCTGTTACAGAATGGTTGGATAACTTCTGAAAAGCATCAGCTTTATATTTTGCAAAATTAGAACCATGTGAGAAGCTTTACTCAGAGGAATAATATGCAGCTAGGATGTTTAAGCTTAATACAATGGTCCACAAATTAGAAATATTATTTAATGAACCACAGCAAAGTCCAGTAAGAACAGTTATAAGAGCAAATAAAATTCCAAAGAATAATAAAAGAGCTGTAAGGAAGAGACTCATTTAATGCCTAGAACCAAAGAAAAAAGCATCATTTGGGCACTTCACAGAATGAAAGATGCTGTCCAGGATTTGTGGAGAGCAAAGTCAAGTGGGCCTTAGGAACCATCACTACAAACAAAGCTAGTGGAGGTGATGGAATTCCAGCTGAGCTATTTCAAATCCTCAAAGATGATGCTGTGAAAGTGCTACAGTCAATATGCCAGCAAATTTGGAAAACTCAACAGTGGCCACAGGACTGGAAAAGGACAGTTTTCATTCCAATCCCAAAGAAAGGCAATGCCAAAGAATGTTCAAACTACTGCACAATTGCACTCATCTCACATGATAGCAAAAGAATGCTCAAAATTCTCCAAGTTAAGCTTCAACAGTATGTGAACAGAGAGCTTCCAGATGTTCAAGCTGAATTTAGAAAAGGCAGAGGAACCAGAGATCAAATTGCCAACATCTGTTGGATCACAGAAAAAGCAACAGAGTTCCAGAAAAACATCTACCTCTGCTTCATTGACTACACCAAAGCCTTTGACTGTGTGGATCACACAAACTGGAAAATTCTTAAAGAGATGGGAATATCAGACTACCTTACCTGCCTTCTGAGAAGTCTGTATGCAGGTCAGGAAGCAACTGACATGGAACAACAGACTGGTTCCAAATAGGGAAAGGAATACATTAAGGCTGTATACTGTCACTATGCTTATTTAACTTACAAGCAGAGTACATCATGCAAAATGCCAGGCTGGATGAAGCACAAGCTGGAATTAAGATTGCAGGGAGAAATATCAATAACTTCAGATATGCAGATGACACCACCTTTATGGCAGAAAGTGAAGAGGAACTAAAGAGGCTCTTGATGAAAGTGAAAGAGAAGAGTGAAAAAGCTGGCTTAAAACTCAACATTCAAAAACCAAAGATCATGGTATCTGGTCCCATCGCTTCATGGCAAATAGATGGGAAAACAATGGAAACAGTGAGAGATTTTAAGGGTCTCCAAAATCACTGCAAATGGTGACTGCAGCCATGAAATTAAAAGACGCTTGTTCCTTGGAAGAAAAGCTATGATCAACCTAAAAAAAAGTGAAAGTGAAGTCACTCAGTCGTGTCTGACTCTTTGTGACCCCATGGACTGTGGCCTACCGGGCTTCTCTGTCCATGGGATTTTCCAGGCAAGAGTACCAGATTGGGTTGTCATTTCCTTCTTCAGGGATCTTCCCGACCCAGGGATTGAACCTGGGTCTCCCGCATTGCAGGCAGACACTTTACCCTCTGAGCCACCAAGGAAGCCCAAACAGCATATTAAAAAGCATAGACATTACTTTACCAACAAAGGTCCATCTTGTCAAAGGTCTGGTTTTTCCAGTAGTCATGTATGGATGGGAGAGGTGGATCATAAAGAAAGCTGAGTGCCGAAAAACGGACGTTTTTGAACTGTGGTGTTGGAGAAGACTCTTGAGAGTCCCTTGGACAGCAAGAACATCAAACCAGTCAATCCTAAAAGAAATCAACCCTGAATATTCATTGGAAGGGCTGATGCTGAAGGTAAAGCTCTAATACTTTGGCCACCTGATGTGAAGAACTAAGTTATTGGAAAAGACCCTGATGCTGGGAAAGATTGAAGGCAGGAGGAGAAGGGGACAACAGAGGATGAGATGATTGGATGTCATCACTGTCTCAATGCACATGAGTTTGAACAAACTCTGGGAGTAGATGATGGACAGGGAAGCCTGGTGTGCTGTGGTTCATGGAGTTACAAAGAGTCAGACAGGACTAAGTGACTGAACTGAACTGAACTGATAACATGTATACTCATTTCACATACTCACAGAGGGCTCACCTGCCTTCCTGTTACCATCATTTGTTGTCTTTTAATTCTTACCACTTTTTAGATAAGTATGATCATTACCTCTTAATGGATGGGAAAATACTCAAAAGTTTATTAGCTGCTCAAAATCACACTTATTAAGTCCAAGAAACAATACTTGAAATCAGATCTTCTAACAGTACTAAGACAGTGAGAAAAACATCAAAATTGACAAAAGCTAAAGCTGTGAATGGATACATGGATGAAAAAGTTGGATCGAGATCATAAAAGTATGATTATGGCCTCAATTCAAGGAAGGTGGAATAGAAAATGAGACTGTGAAATTTCCAAAAACTGGATCCACTATTTCATTCAGACCCCACAGGGTGACAGATAGTTACTTAGCAACTAATACAGCAAATATTTGCTGAACTTGATGCACGCAAGACTCTGCTTGGGGTGACAAGTGAAACAAAGATCTCTAAAGTGAAATCTTTATTCTTAAAAAATTTACCATTGAGTAAATGACACAAGTTAAGAAGTTAAGTTGCTGCTATAAGGCATCTATTCACCCCTTTACCCATATATTCATCTACAAATACTTAGACATTTCTATGTACCCTCAAGACAGTCATGAATAAGATATAGGTAATAAAATGATAATAGAAAATATCCTCTGCAGGGTAGAGATGTCTTTCAACAGAGAAAAGCCTCTGGAAGACTGAATGAGGCCTCTGGAAGACTGAGACTGGGAGAAACTCTTTACCTGGGGAAGCAAAATGATCAAGAACAGAGTTGAGGATTCCTAGGAAAATGAACTGAACACACCAACCCCACACCTTTTCATGCTGGCTCTTATATGTTTCTGGAGGAAAATGACTAGGCAGGCAACAGCTATAATGAGAAGACAGTGATAAGTAAAAATATTAAAGCCTATGAATAAAAAGCACTTGGTGGTAAAATTATAAGTAAATCACTGATCACTCCCTAAGTCAAATAAATGTCAAAATCAAATAAATGTTGTGGAAATCACTGGTCCAAGGACCTGTTAGAAGTTTTAGAGTAGTTCTCAAGGTCTCCTGCAGTCTCTTAGAAAAAGGAATGGCAACTGGCAAAGAATCAGTCTTAGAGACTGAACCCTCAGGGGAATTCTGAGTATAAATGAAGTCCTCCTAGTTCATATACCCATGACATGTTATTTTCTCCTAACCCTTCTTGTGTGATATTATGGTGAAAAATTCTGTATTTCTCATAATCCCAAGAGAGGAATATACCTCATGGTAATCATCCATGAAAATAAATACTAGCTGGAATCTTTAAAGAGTGCATGAATCATGTTGCCATACAGTATACCGACTCATGTGAGAAGTTTGAAGTAAAAATGTGGGGTTCAAGGAGGAAGATACTTCATGGAGTTGTAATGAGCCTTCATGAAGATGGTTTTACAGCTAGGTTTTCAAGTTTGGGTAAGATTTGACCCTGCAAAATTGAGAAGAGATGAAGAATAAAAGTCACTCCTATTGACAAGAACATATGAGAATCCAGAAGCTCAACAGTCAAAAAATGAAGGATCTGAAGATCAAATCATCTGTTTTGGCTGGTACATGGCAGAAAGGTAGGCGAATCATGGGGAAGCAGACAGTAAATGTTACTTGGGCCAGAGCATGGAGAGATTCCAGGTAATAGCTAAACAAAGTGACTTGGCACTTATTCAGTAGAAAATAAAAAGTCATTGAAGGTACTAAGTAAGGAAGTAATATAATCAACACTATGTTTTAGGAAGAAGACACCAGCAGGAAAGTGTAAGGTAAGTTGGAAAGGGGCAAAAGAGAAAGGGAAATGAGCAGGCTGCTGCGATAGTGTTTAATCACCACTTAACCTATGACTCCTGGGTTCCTAAAGAACATTCCCTATGGGACTGAGGAGAGAAAATGTTCTACTGAGCTCACTGTCTGCTGACCACAATTCTTATTTCAGTGAACAGTGTTTCCTTAATACTCAATTCACTAGAGGCAAGCCTAGAATTCAAATTCCTTGTTTTCATATACTCTGAATTTTTGTTTTGTTTTGGTGGATTTATTACCCAAAGTACCCACCAAAATCCATTTTAAAACTTTTATTTCACATTTTTGAAAGATTATTTCCTATTTTTTGATTAATTAGGATTAATTTCTTTTATATAAGAATGTGTGCTTAGTTGCTCAGTCATGTCCAACTCTTTGCAACCCCATGGACTGTAGCCCGCCAGGCTTCTCTGTCCATGGGGATTCTCCAGGCAAGAATACTAGAGTGGGTTGCCATGCCCTTCTCCAGGAGATCTTCCCAAGCCAGGGATCGAACCCAGGTCTCCCACATTGCAGGCAGATTCTTTACCATCTGAGCTTGCCAGACCAAGTATTTGCCCTATATTTCTTTATGAAATAAAACTATTTACCTTATTTAATCCTGGACATGGCCAGTCAAATGATTTAACACTTTTTATTATCTTCTGGCACTTGGTGGAGGGTTGAGACATAGCTGGATTATGGAAAGAAATGAAATTTTGGTCATTATTGATTTCAGATATAAATAAAGACCATAAAATCCAAACTGTAAGAACAATTTGAGTTCAAGCAATTGGACAGTTTTTATGCTATATACAATCTTCATCATATAGTCTGCTCTGTCATTTGCACAAAGAATAACCTGAATTCCATCTTCTCTTTCCCCAAACAAGGGCTGATGTTCAGTTGATATGCATTGGCAAGACATACTGATTCTGAAGTACTGAAATATTTCTATAAGGGTTAGTATAGCCACTATCCAGAGCCCTCTGAGTGTTTTCTCCCTCCAACCAACCCAGCTGTTCTTGCCTGCCCCAAAGGACTCTTCAAGAACTCTCTACAATCTAAAAGCAAAGAAGTGAAATTGGAACAGTAGGAGCCCCAGACAAACCTGCCTGGGCCCTACAGACAATGTCTTGTGCTCTGTGTCCCTGCTGTTCAACTGGTGAAATATTTTGAATTATATCTACCTAAAAGCAACTTTCTTTTCCCAGGGAATTATATTCCTTGCATCTAATTACAATAAAAGTAAACAAATTTTTTTTAAAAACTGCTTACTTTATCTGGAATCTGGGTGTGATGTGTCTCTGCTTCTCAGTTCTGCCTCTCACTAGGTGGATTATTATCTCAGGCTTTTTCATGTGACAAGAGATAGGCTGCTGGTATTTCCTCAAGACACTTCCCTGCTGCTGCTGCTGCTGCTAAGTCACCTCAGTCGTGTCTGACTCTGTGCGACCCCATAGACGGCAGCCCAACAGGCTCCCGCGTCCCTGAGATTCTCCAGGCAAGAACACTTGAGTGGGTTGCCATTTCCTTCTTCAATGCATGAAAGTGAAAGTGAAGTCGCTCAGTCGTGTCCGACTCTTCGCTACCCCATGGACTGCAGCCTACCAGGCTCCTCCGTCCCTAGCATCTGCTATCCAAAAAGAAGAAAACTCTACCTCCCAGTTTCTGTATGAAAAGATTGCAGAGAAGGATCCTGATTGGTGCTGATTAGGTCACGTGCCAACTCTTGAACCAATCACCGTGGCCAGAGGCATGAGATTTTAAACAGTTGTCTTTGCCTGAAAGTTATATATGATGCTCTCCCCATAAAGCTGAAAAGTTTGCTATTTCCTTTTGAGTTTAATGAGGACCATATTACTATAATGCATTAATATGTATTTCTGGATTATATACTCCTTTCTCATTTACTTATTTTTCCTTCAACAACACTTCAGCTGATGATGCAAAGTATTGCTATCCTTTGGCAGATAACAGCATTTCTGGAAAGGGTGGGATCTCTAGGGATAATGTTTGCTGGACTCTCTCTGATTCTAATTCTTTGTTTTAATATTATTATTAGTTTTTTTCACATCCCCAGAATTCATCTGTCCTGAAAAAAAAATGTCTTTTTCTCCTTCTCCACTTACACAGATTCATAGTAATGATTATTTTCTTCTGTCTCAATTGTCCTGAGGTCGCAGTGAGTTTTCAGATTTCAGCAGTTTTCATAGGACTTTCAAACATCTGCAATTCATTCTGAATCCCTTCTCCCATCTCCCACAGTTTCAGTACCTCACAAAATTCTTGAACATAGTAAGAGACTTACTAAATATCTATTTATTAGCTTTGACTCCCTTCTTGTTTTCAGGGAACAGTTAAATCTTAGCATTTTCTTTATAAAACATGAAGTGAGGGAAAAAATAGAATACTGAAATAGAAACCATTACCAATGCAGCACAAGCATCATTTGGAGGAAAACTGTTTTTGCATAAAATTGAAACTGACTGTACTGTGCAATTTCTTTTATAAGAAGATTCGAGGAAGAAGCAGGAACATCAGGGAGTAGTAATAAGCCCCCATTTTGGATGTTAATCATCCTCCCTTTCATTTAGCACTTGCAATTTAATTAAGGAATGTACACTGTTCAAATAATGAGACTTTCATTCAGTCTGTATCATTGCAATTTAAATGGATTCTCTAACAACTGCCCTTAAGACCATAAGATTATTTTAAGAGCCCTGTGAGGTTGTTCTTTTTTTTTTTGTCTTTTTTTTCCAGTTTATCTAATGGAGGTAATACAGTTGTGGATGAATGTGACTGGATTGGCAAGCAGAGAGAAAATGTAGTGGGTAAAAATAAATGTCACTTGATCATTTGTTCATTCAACAGGCTAAGCACAGCACACTGTAGAAGTAGGAGTTCCAGACTGTCGTAGCAGAACCCAATGAAGAAATGGCCTTGAATCTGTGATGTGGCTGAAAGGCACTGTGGGGCTTACCCACTCTAAGCTCTTCATTTCACAGATAAGGGCAGTGAAATTAAGTGACTTGCTCACATGAATGCAGAGCTAGAATGGGAATCCTTTTCTCCTAAATCAGTTCATTCATTTCTGTAGAAAACCATTTTTATATTTTAAATGTTTTTTTCTGTTCAGTAAACTGTGAGAAAACCCAAATAACTTATAAACTGACTGTTTCACTCCAGAATAACAGGTGACTCAGCAATGAAGAATCCATCTGCCAGTGCAGGAGACGTGGGTTAAATCCCTGGGTCGGGAAGATACCCTGGAGAAGTAAATGGCAACCCACTCCAATATTCTTGCCTGGGAAATCCATGGACAGAGGAGCCTGGTGGGCTACTATCCATGGGGTAGCAAGAATCAGACACGACTTAGGGACTAAACCACCACCACTAAACCACCACTGTACCTAGATTATTAAGGAATTTAACCGTTGTATGAAATAATAAACCTCTGACACTATATTACATTTGGGGTAGGGAAAGAGATGGATCTCAAGGATGATAAGGTAGCATTCCAACAGCAGATGCAGATGGCACTTCCACTCTACATTATCCTCAGGGATAACCCCTCCCAGTGCCCCCTCCTGGGTCTGCCCCACCCCCCGTCACCTCCTGCCCTCCTATCCGACGCCCTCAGACCACTAAGGCCCCATTCTTTTCATGCTTCATTCAGTTTTCCCTGACCTTCACCCAGACACTTGAAGTGTCACCAGACACTTCACCCAGAGAGCTTGAAAATAAAATATTAAATTGTTAAAAATCACTGGTGAACCTAAATTTTTTAAAAAGGTCCCCTGGGTTTAGAAACGCACGTAGAAGATGTGCCTCCCCAGGATGCCCTCTGTACACAGTGCTCACTCCTCTCATCAAGGCTGCCTTTCCCCAGCATGTATTCTAACCCATTCAGTTCAGTCGCTCAGTTGTGTCCAACTCTTGCGACCCCATGGACTGCAGCACGCCAGGCCTCCCTGTCCATCACCAACTCCCAGAGTTTACTCAAACTCATGTCCACTGAGTCCTGTGTGTGTACATTTGCGGTCGGTTGTGTCCTAGTTGTCCCTAATGATGACAGCTAGCTTTAGCACTGTTTTACAGCTGTTAATTTCCATGTTGATTCTTAAAGACAATTGCTTCTTATTTTTTCTTCACTGTGCCTTAAATGGTATCAGGCTTTAAGCCAACAAAGAAATATTTCTTTATAACTTACTATATGTTGGGATCCGTGCTCTGGGGCATAATAGTGAGCCTCTTCCCTTGGAAGCTTCAGCTCAAAGTCAAGGCTGACAGGAAATGGGGAGGGGGATGGGCTTAGGAAGAGGGAACACACAAAAGAAACTTTGTAAATGCTACATTAATGAATAAATGAGAAAACAGTGTCTTTCTCCTTGTGAAACTCACATTCTAGTAGGAGAAACAGACAAGTAAACCAGAGTGAATGGGTGTTTCCATTTGAACAAATAAATACCCTAGGGGGTCAAGGGGTGGTGAGAAGTCAGACAATAGCCGACTGTCCCAAGTGTGTGACACTTAGCAAGGCTGACCCAGATGGACAAGATGGGTTGGAGGGAAGAGTTTGTATACAGTTAAAGACTTAAGAAACCAGTCTTTAAGACATCTGCAAATTAATGACATGGTGGAAGAACTGGATACCCTGGGGACGTGATGGCAAAGGAGAATCCAGATCTTAGGGGAATTGGTATCCCAGGCCAAGGAGTTTAGACTTTACCATTTAGATGAGTGTTCATCAATTTGTGTGTCACCTGTTAGTGGGTGATGAATCGTCAGTGGGTTGCATCATTTAATAAGCATTTTAAATGAATACATTAGAATAGAAAATGTCAGGGCATTTCATGTGAAAAGAGTAAGTTTGGAGGTAGATCAATTGTTTCGGTTATATCTCTCTACATTATTATATACGTGTATGTGCACAGGATTTTCTTCTCTCCTTTTTTCTCTCTCAGCTGCGCCTGCAGCTTGTGGGACCCCAGTTCCCCAGCCAGGGGTTGAATCCAGGTCATGGCAGTGAAAGTGTGGCGTCCTAACCGCTAGACTACCAGGGACTCTACAGGATTTTCTTACAGCACATCCACCCTTACCAAACAGGTTTGAAAGCCACTGCTGCCATAGTGGGGAAACCATTGAAGAGTTTAAAGCTGGGACAAGATCAGCTTTTGCATTTCGAAAAATGCCATGGTTTCAGTAAGAATGGATTAAAGGGTCAAGGCTATTTAGGACTTGGCTTGAAGAAATCAGATAAAGACAATAAAATCATGTTTCTCAGATGGAAAAAAGGCTGTAGACTTGAGAGCTGCCTGATAGAGTGATTTGCTGACTCATTCCCCCTTTTCACCTGTACTGCTACTCTTCTTTTTTGGCCCTTATCATTTCTTTTCTAATCAACGACTCCTGACTCATCCAGTTACTTGTGTCCTGCTGCTGCTGCTAAGTCGAGTCAGTCGTGTCCGACTCTGAGCCACCCCATAGACGGCAGTCCACCCGGCTCTCCCGTCCCTGGGATTCTCCAGGCAAGAACACTGGAATGGGTTGCCATTTCCTTCTCCAACTTGTGTTCTAGACTGGCTCAAATCATCCTTTGTACTGCACTGAAAGATAAACTGGACCAGGCCATTCTCCTGCTTTAAATACTTCAGTGACCACTCATCACCTCACGACCCAACCTTTCTATTAAGCTTCAGTTCCTGCCTCTCCTTTTGGCCTTATTTTCAATACATCCTGTGCAGATTCTTATCTCTGTGTTTTGGCTTTTGTCATCCTCTCTGCTGGAAGTGTCCTTCTTATTTCAATTCACCTGGCTTCCTTTAACTCAGCCTTCAAGACTCAGTTTAACCATCACTTCCTCCAGGAAGCCTTCCTTGATTTCTCCCAATGGGAGAAATGGGCCAAATACCTCCCATTTTTTTCTGTCATGGCACTTTACATAAAACTCTCTCAGGGCTTGGAACCATAATTATAATAGTTAATATAGTAATCATGTGTTCACCCAGTGCCAAGCACTGAGTTTACTTGCATTATCTCATCTAGTTCTCACAAAACCCTGATGAGATTGGTATTATTATTATCTTCATTTTATAGATGTAGAAACTGAGCTTTGAGAAGGCTCAATCAGTTGCCTAAGCAGGGCTTTGCAGCCAGGAAGTGTGGTTCTACAGCTCATGTTTTTAACTATTTGCTACATTAACACACACTATGATGTGATAAACCACAGGTTCCTGGGGTTGTACCCTCTGAAATGCAAGCGACCGCACTCAAAGGTCACTCAAGCAATTACATTTCTTTGTGTCTCCACCAGCCAGCATAATGCCAGGCGGAAGAGTTGAACTTTTGTTAAAACCATTAAATGCTACAGAGTTTGCCAACCAGGTTAACTACTGAGAAGGACCCATTGGATTTGGGAATGAAGTTTGTTGGCATCTCAGTAAAAACTTGTGTTAATGGAATAAGACTCTTTGTCACCTTCTTCCCTTTAGTCCCAGAAAATATAAAGTGATCTATAACATTTGTTTAACGGATAAATTGCCATGGGTTGAGGAGTAAATGAAAGGTAAAGAGATGGAGATGGTGTTTTCATGCAGCTTAGCTAAGAAGGAAAAGGGCTGCAGTGGTGGTGAAAGGGTTTTTAGAACCAGGAGGTTGGTGGGTGAAAAGGTGGTCTTATATGTTTAGTTAGTTTGATGGTTTTTTAGAGATATTGCAAGAACAATATGCTAGGAGACAGTAGCCAAGAGAGAAGTAAAAAATCCTGGAACAGAGGACTGTCAGAGGAGCCAAAGCGTGTGTGGGTGGGTTAGCTGTGGCCAGGCTAGCCAGGTTCTTTCCGGGGGATCAGCCCAGCCTTGCCATTTTCGCTGAGTCTTATTTTTTCAATTCAAAAAGCAAATGGCACATACTGTTCCTTACAGATATTACTTGAAATAATTCTCTTCTACTTCTTCGTTTTTCTTTTTGTCTTTTTTCTTTTAATTTTCTCAATCCAAGAAAGACTAATTCAAACTAAAATCTCAGTCCCAGAACTTAAAGGACTGAGAAAAAGTTCACCTCCATTTCCAAAGAATGATTAGGTCAGTGAATTCTGAGCTGTTTCTATTTAAAGCTTGGTGGGTGGGATGGGGTCGGGTGGGGTCCTCAATAGGGAGGAGGAGGAAGGGGATTTACAGAGCTGAAGTGTAAGGACTGTGTTTGGTGTTGAATCCTCACAACCTCATGCTGGTAGAAAGGGGAGGGCTGGCAGCTGTAGCAGGAGACAGATCTGAGGGTGTTGGTAACAGTGTAGAACAGAACGGTGAGATGTGGGCATTCTCATTGCTGCCTCTCCCCCTTCGCCCTCCCCACCACACCACCCCTAGCCTAGACCTGGGGAAACACAGGGGGAGACCCTGAGAATCTAGAACAGGATGCAGTTACCTTGGTCAGTGCTGAGAAGAAAGGACTGGGAAGTCCCAAGGGTGATGGCATGAAAGGATGGGGAATTCCAGAAGCCACTCTGTCTTCTCATGGAGTCTGCTCTGCAGAGCTGTTGCCTTGTAAGGGAAATAGCTATGCAGAGCATATGTGATTGAGGATGGTAGCAAAGTAGTGTTAAGATGTATAAAGGAATAAATATAGTTACGGTAAAAAATAATCAAACAATTCCTGTTTCTATTGCCTACTATTTGTAAGTCCTAAGGCTGGCCTCTGTGGAATCAGAAAGAAGCCTGAGATGCTGTCCTCACCCTTATGCTCCAGTTAGACAGATGACACAGGATAACAACCAGTGAGCATCAAAGTCCCATTTTTTTTTAATTAAAAAAATATTTATTTATTTAGGATGTGCTGGATCTTCTTCGTTACTGCGCGGGCTTTTCTCTAGTTCCAGCAAGTAGGGGTTATTCTCTAGTTGTGCACAAGCTTCTCATTACAGTGGCTTCTCTTGCTGCAGAGCACAGGCTCTAGAGTGCTCGGGCTTCAGTGGTTGTGGCTCCCAGGCTTCAGAGTGCAGGCTTCACAGTTGTGACACACAGGCTTAGCTGTTCTGAGACACGTGGGATCTTCTCAGACCTGGGATCGAACCCATGTCTTCCTCATTGGCAAGCAGATTCGTTACCACTGAGTCACCAGGGAAGCACCAGAATACCACAGTTTTATATAAGCAATAAACACTACAGATGTTCAAAGAAAAGAAAGCTAGATGATGACCACAGATAGCTGAAGTGAAGAAATCAGATTAATATCACTGACCTTGTCTCACAGCACTGTTGTATTTTAGGACTCATGCTGGGAAGCAGCCCCAGGCACCAAAGTGAGAGGAATTTGCCTTCCAGGATCCTTCTCCTGAATTACATTAATGTCATAACCAGCCTGTTGGCAGGCACCCCTCTGGAAAAGGAATAGGTGCGGAGATCTCTTTTCATGATCAGTTGAATTATTCAAATAATTCTACTGGAAAATTTGCTTGAATATATCTGAATTGAAGGTTATGGTGGCACCATATAAACAAAGTCAGTTTTCTATAATAAAAAACACCCCTACGGAAATTGCCAAAATCTGTGTCCAACATCAAAGTTTTCTTAGATTTAAAGGAAAAGAAAGCTCTTCACTCCCAAAAAACAAAAGGAATGATGCTGCCCTGTGAATTCCTAGATAAGTACCTGAACACTATAATGGTTCTGCATCAGTTGACATCATTATCGGCTAAACATAGTAAATTAAGAATAATATCTGTTTACTATTTTGTAATGGGAAAAAAGCACTAGTGGAAAATCCTTCAAAGCTGGCCAATCTCTTTAATCCCATCTGGTGATTTTCTAGTCAGGGATTATTGCTTGTAGAGATTTTTTTTTTTTTTTTTTTCAAATAAAGAAATTAACAAAACCAGGACAGACTGATTTAGCTAAGAAATTGGCTTAATATTTTGCATGCACACTGTTCAGCAAGAGTAGCTGGGAGGTTAAAAGGCGTTACTCTTTGACCCTGCTGTCTGGAGAGGTAATTGCTGCTTTAAAAAATCTCGTGCAGTTTGGAGAACAGGCTTCCAGAAACCCCAAGTGAGGGAGTTCTTGATTCGTCCAGGGTCAGAAGGATGTCTCACCCCCAGTGTGTGTTTGTTTACAAGGCTAGCCACAAACGGGTATGTGGCTCTGAATAAAACCAGGACCAGGTGGCCTAGGAGCCGGGACGGCAGCCTGTATCCGGGCATTGATTTTTCTCACACACGCAGCTGCTCCAGTTTTCCGAGAGCCATTGTGACAGGTCTCTGAGGGGCTCCCCAAGCCACTCGCTGTCAGCGACTCCCTCCAGCAGTGCAATTCATCGCCTGAAGGAACACAATAGGCCGCTTGTAGCTGGAAGTCCCTCGGGGCCTGGGGAGAGGTTCTGCACTCAGCAGTTTTGGAGGGCACCTTGCCTGCGTCCAAGGCCGGAGGGAGGGCCCGTGTAACTCACCCCGGTCCAGCCGTTCTCTCAGGCTCAAGCACACGTCATCAACCGCGTCATGATCAGGCCAATAAAGACCCCTTGGGAGGCCCCAGAGCAATGAAACGTGTAAAGGAGTAGTGTGGAGGGACAGGCGGAAGCCAGGATGAGGGCTTAGCCAGAGGAGATAAACCATTTCTAGACAAAGCAGGCGATGGCTGCCAGTCACCGTCCTGTTACAAAATGTATTACTTTGTCTATTTTTGTAACACCTTTTCCCCTATCGGCTCTGGAGAAAGGTAATAGTTATAAACTTTCCTCTCCACATTCTCTGTGGAAAGAGAGGGAGGGTCCTAGTCCCATGTCTGTGAGACTCCAAACGGGTTAATTTGTTGAAGGTCATTTGGAATCAGAGACCTTTCTAATGAAATGTCACCCACTACCTGCCCCCAGTGCGAGGTGTTAAGTCTCAAAACACTCCCTCTGAGAAGAGTTGAGAAAATCATATATTCAGTTAGTTTACTTGAAATATAATAGATTCTAATAACCAAAGCCCCAGGAATATGACACATGCATCACAAGTAGATCCTGGCAAGTCACTGGGCTTTTTCCCTGGAAGACTTCAGCAGAATATGGCTATTGGTTTCAAGCTTCCAAATCATTCAGCTTTACAGCTTTAATCTTTCCCCAGAAATCCCATAAAATTAAAATTGAGTCCTCCCACCCCCTATGAGCCTGATCATTCTTCTCTGCTTTACTTCCCCCCTTATTATTCATTTAAATAATTTATTCCCTTAATAAATAAATTTATTCTTTTAGTCATAAGTCGAGCTCCATGAGGGTAAGTTTTGGGGGATCTGACTTGCAAATTTTCAGTGACTGGATTATGCCTGACTCGTAGCTGGTCTCCAACAGTGAGTGATAAACCCATGAGTGGAAGTTACTGGATTCTTTTTAAGTTAGACGATACCAAATCATTTTATTTCTACTTCATAGCATTCTATTTCGAACATACTCTACTTGAAAGAATAACTTCAAGGGTCAAGCAGTGATCCTTGAAGGTGTAGGATATATTTGACTAGGGTTTTATTTGGGCACGATTGTTTGCTTGGGGGTTTTATTGTTTATTTGTTCATTTTTAAAATTTAAATTTAAGAACCCTTAGCAAGCATGAACTCCTAGTTTGCCACAATCTCCAACACTCCCTATTTTTGTACCCTAGTCTTAAGGCCTTACAGGTTTCCCGTTCTTGCCAGCCTCTGAAGGCACTGAGTTTGCCAGCTTATATCCTAGTAGAAGCTAGTAGAAATTGACTTGCTTAAACTAAGATGTGTAGTTTTTCCCACCTAATAATTTACATTGTGACTTTGGGCAAATTGCTAACATCTTTGGGTCTCTTTCAACTCTCAAAATATCAACCCTGAATATTTGTTGAACTGATACTGAAGCTGAAGCTCCAATACTGATGCAAAGAGTCAGCTCATTGGAAAAGACCCTAATGCTGGGAAAGATTAAAGGCAAGAGAAGAAGGGGGTGACAGAGGATGACATGATTGGATGGCATCACTGACTCAGTGGACATGAGTTTGAGCAAACTCTGGGAAATGCTAAAGAACAGGGAAGTGTGGAATGCTGCTGTCAGAGGGGTTGAAAAAAATCAGACTTGATTGAGCAACTGAAAAACAACAACGAATGGGTTGTTTGACAGCCTATGCTCAGTCATCTAAACCATTTTGGAAATTCTTAGCTGCTATCAAATAAAATGACAATCCTTTATGTGACTCTTAATCCCTATGATTTCTAACATACAGAAGTTCACAGATCATTTGTGTTCTCTGAAGTGAGATGTCTCTAAATTCTTGTCCCTTTATAAACCACCCTCCCTTTTTTTTTCTATAACTTAATGGAAAGTTAGATTCCATCACATGGAAATTCTTCCACTATACATTGAGCAACTGTAAGACCGTATTGCATAAGGCTTAGTCTAGATATCATGGTCCATAAATATGAAACTTTTATTTCAATACACCTAGATTCTTAGTAAGGTCATACAAATTTATATGATGATAAATCTGTTTAAAATTCTATTCATAGTAACCCCTAAGTTAAATCTACTTGGCAAAAGAGACATGGAAAGTCAGCCAGAATAGATTGATATTAAAACACAAGGTTGGCAACTAATCAGGAACGCTTACCAAACTTCAAGCTCAAATCTCTCTGAAGAAGAATAATAAAAAATATTTTCCATCTCTAATTTAATTTAGTACTTTTTAGATTGATCAAAAACACATTTGGTACCATCATCAGGAAGAAAGTTTCTACTGTAGTCTTTAACTTTGAGAGTTTCATTTAGACTTTCATTAGTGAATCAAACAAACACTTTGAATGCACCTACTAACATGCTTATGGGGCCCCACATCGCAAGAAATACTGACGGAAATCTTCCCAGTGCTAACATGAGGATAGTAAATGTAAAAAGATTATTTTAAATGGCATTTAAAAGATTACCTATACATAAAACAATTAAAAGATATGTATGTAACCAAAGGAAGAAATATAGTGACTTTATTTGTTTGAGATTCTTATATACTTTAAAAGAAATTATTCTTTAAAAAAAAGTTAAAGAATAGAACACTGTAAAAAGAAGGAGAACTAAGGCATCCATGATCCTAACAGGTAACATATCAGTTTCTATTTTGCCTGTTACTTTCTTGCTTTGTCTATAGCTTTGGCTATAGATAGTACATGTATTTTTACATTTGCAATTATAGTGATTGAACAATTTTGTATTTGGCTTTTTTCGTATAATTACATTCTAAACATTTTTCATGTTGCCACAGGGTCTTCACAATATTTATTTTTAGTGATGGCATAATATTCCATCAAATTGCTTAAACATTCTTATGCTATTGCAATTTTAGTTTATTCTCAGTATTTTTCAAAAAAAATTTAAAAATCTAGTTGTGAGCATTACTGACTAAAATTGAGTACTATGATTTTATTTTTTTCATCCTTTTAGTATACACTATTTTCACCAATTGTTTAACTATAAAAGAATCCTCTGGAGTTTCAAAGAACATGAAAAAGACATATTAAATCAGGATAAATTTCAAATACTTGATGACAAGTCATAAAGTACTCCCGCACTTGTTAAAACTGCAGCATGCTTGTAAAGCAGTAGACTCTGGATTCAAGATGCTGGGTCCTGCCTTTGCTTGATACCAGTATTGTATGTTGGGGAAACTTGCTTCATTTCTCTGTGCCTTTGTCTTCTCATCTGCAAAATGGGATTAGTAATAGTACCTGTCATGTAAGACTATTCTGGGGATTAAACTAAACTCGGCCTGTTAAATACCTAGAACAGTGTCTTTCGTATTTAAAGTGCTATATAAATGTTATCCTTTAAAATTATTATTTTTTTAAAATTTTGACAGCGCTGGGTCTTCGTTGCAGTGCACAGGTGTTCTCTGGTTGTGTGTGGGCTTAGTTACCCCTTGGCAGGCAGGACCTTATTTCTTCAACCAGGGATTGAATCCTCATCCCCTTCATTGGAAGGCAGATTCTTAACCATTGGACCATCAGGAAAAACCCAATATCCTTTTGATGTTAGAATAGCTTTACTTTTTTTTTTTTCCTCTACTTTACAAGAATTCTACATGAAAGTAAGGGAAGTGGTGAGTTTTAAAACTTTAAGAAAAAAAAAGTGAGATAATTTCCTAGCCAGGAGCAACTTTGTTTATAATCAAGCTTTTACAGTAGTGAAATATGTATTAATTCATTTAGCAGCAGTTAGACCCTAAGCTCTGGCATTAGTGTTTTCTCTGGTTGGTTACAATACCTAGCAATTCACCCTAGACATTTGTGACTATCATTCTGTCAACATAAACATAATAGTAAGAGTCAACGTAAAATTGGCACCATTTACTCAACACTGTGTGCCAGGCAAAACACTTGGACATTTTCAAACAGTTTAACATCTGGCTCAACAACCTCAGAGGAAATATTATTCCCCGAATCTTACAGTTGGAGAGACAGTCTCAGTAAGTTGAAATGATCAGCCAAAAACCACACACTCTGGGTGAGTGTGAGTAGCCAGCATTGATGGATTCGGATTAAGATCTAATAGAGAAGTGGAGAGACTCCTTTCAAGAGTGTCCATCCCACCAAATTTCCCACCAGTGCCCCATTAGACATCAAAGTAGGTAAAACACACTTTTTCTTTCCTTTGCACATTGTAGGTACGAAGATGGATCAAGAGCCCAATGGTCAGTGTGGACAAGCATCAGAGCCCCAGCCTGAAGTACACAGGTCCCTCGGTGGTGCCCATGCCACCAGGGGAACCGGACTTTGAGCCTTCCTTGTGTCAGACGTGCCTGGGAGACCATGCTTTCCAAAGAGGGGTTCTCTCTCAGGAGAAGGAGTCGTGCTCGTGGGAAACTCAATCCGGGTGTGAAGTAAGTTTGCTGTGGGTCCATTCTCCTGAAAGGATTCTAGGTCTTTGTGTGTTTTTTTGTATCCGTTCCAGAGTATGCTTTGAAATTTATTTTTTTTTAATGCACATTTGTAAAGCTTCTGAAGAGAACGTAGAATTGTGGCCTGTGTTAGCTCGTTGTACTAGCTATTTTTTCAATAGACTTTACTTTTTAGAGCAATTTTCGGTTCACAGCAATGCCAAGAGGAAGGTATAAAGATTTCCCATACATTCCCTAACCCCAGACATACAGTCTCTCCCACTAGCAGCTTCCCCACCAGAGTGGAATATTACAACTGATGAACCTACATGGACACAACATCACCGGAAGTTCATAGCTTACACAAGGGTTCATTCTTGATGTTGCACATTGTATGGGTTTGAACAAATGTATAATGACGTGTATCCATCATTACAGTATCATATGGAATAGTTTCACTGCCCTAAAAACCCTCTGTGCTCCACTTAAGCATCCCTCTCTTCTCCCAACTCCTGGTCAACCATGGATATTTTTGCTATCGCCATTGTTTTGTCTTTTCCCGGATGCCATCCATTGGAATCATCCAATAGGTTGTCTTCATTTTTTATGCTATTTCAAGACTGATACAGCAACGTTTTGGTCAACTAGAAGTTGCTCCTAAGTTGTTTGATCACACAGAGATCAATTCTTGTATGATGCAAGAAATATAACAGTTATCTAAAGTTTGTAACCACCACTGAAATATTTTTTGCTCAACATGATTTGACCCATAACAGAGAACTTTATCAGTAAGTTTTCATATATACTTATATTTTTATTTTTCTATACCACTCCCTGAGGTTTTTTTCCAGGGTGGGGACGGGGGGTGGTATAATAATTTCTCTTCTTTAAGAAAGCCAAATACCTGATTTATTTCATAGTTCTAAGATTTCTAAGATTTAATATTGTATTTTTAACTTAAAACTCAATTAGTCTTATTTATTTTGACTTTTTAAACCACCAGATTATATATTTATATTATTACCAACTTACTGACATAAAAACATAACAGTAAGAAAACAGGACATATTAATACAAAGTACAATTAATTGCAAATAATCTTCCACTATATTATTTCAAGTTAGTGCATCATAAGATGATAAATGTTAATAACTCCTCCTTCCTTTTTTTTTAAAGTCAGCAATTTGCAGAGATAAAGAAATCAATTTAGCTGCTAAAAAATAAAGATAAAAAGGCTTGAATCTGAATTCCTTTTAACCCTGAGAAAGGCAGTATCTTTGAAACTGTTACCTCATTAAAAAGTAAGACCCTTCTTTCTAGGGTTATGGGAAATATCAGATGAGATACATATATAATATTTCATAATCTATAAAGTGCCATGCAAATAGAAGTCATTATTATTTATGTTTGCTGATGTACATGTTAGCTAAGCCTGTAAATCTGTAACACTGAGTTAGACTTCCATGCATAGGTTCGAAGTTTGCTGATCTACTAACATTTATCACAAGGCATTATTGTTTCCCCTCATGAAAGAAATGGCAACCCACTCTAGTATTCTTGCATAAGAAATCCCATGGACAGAGGAGCCTGGTGGGCTATAGTCCATGGGGTCTCAAAAGAATTGGACAGGACTTACCAACTAAAATAACAACAACAACAAATCTGTTGTTTAGTTAGTCACTGGTTCAACTCCATGTTAATCATAAAAGGCAATAAATTGATTTTAAATGCAAGGATTGGCAAACTTTTTCTGTAAAGATTCAGAGAGTAAATATTTTAGGCTTTGTAAGCCATACAGTCTCTGTCACTCTGCTTTAGCTCTGCCCTTGTAGGAAAAGCAGCCATAGATAACACACAAATGAATGGGCCTGACTGTGTTCGAATAAAACTTTTATTTACAAAAACATGTGGCTGCTCCACCAGTCATACTTTGCAGACTCTCAGACTTTTAATGTCTAAAAAGACTTTGCCAGCTCCTTAGAGTCTAAAGAACTATTCATGACTCAAAGGCAGAGAGAGAGCTCTGCAAATCCTCTATAGAGCCCAAATGGCTAGTCCTAAATGTTTACTGGATGGCCTACTAAAATGCCCAGCTGTTGGGAGTAGAGCTAAGTTAATGAATAAATGAAATTCCACTCAAGAAGAAACAATAAACAAAGAACTGGGAGGAATTTTTCTTTTACTTTATCCAGGATTATAGGTGACTCAGTCTCCAATTTTCAATAGATTACCTGGGTTTGACTCGGGCTTCCCTGGTGGCTCAGTGGTAAAGAATATGCCTGCCAATGCAGGAGACAACAGTGGGTTCAACCCCTGAGAAGATCACCTGGAGAAAGAAATAGCAACCTACTCCAGTATTCTTGCCTGGGAAATCCCATGGAACAAAGAAGTCTGGCGGGCTATATTGTCCATGGGGGTCACAAAAAAAGTCAAACATAGCTTAGAGACTAAAGAACAACAACCTGGTTTTGACTAGGTGGGTTTTTTTCTTAAGGTCATCACAAACCAAAGAGACACTTATATTTTGACAGTCTAAAAATGAATCTAGGTACTTCCCTGGAAGTCTAGTGGCTAAGACCACGCTTTCACTCTCAGGTTCATGGGTTCAATCCCTGGTCAGGGAACTAAGAGTCTACAAAAAAATAAAAAAGGTAAAGCTATACATTGTGTCCTTTCGGAATTAAACCATGAAATAGTTCCTTGAGAAGTCACCTCTGTCCTTTCAGAAGTGGAGATGTGTGCTGAGGAGTCGGAGAGGCTGTTAGACGCAGAGGCCTGGTAGTGAATATCTCCAGTTGTCCCCAACAATTCCTGATGTGGATTATTTTAAGCAAGTCATCAATTCATCCTTCCTGCTCAATGTCCCCTCCTATGAAAACTAGGATTATTCATGCTTGTCATCAAGATTCTTCCTAGGAGTTTTTTGGTACTTTGCAGATGAAATGGGGTTTAAAAAGACTTCTGTAAACGTAAATTTACATATAGTGTTCTGGAGTCAAGCAACCCATATTCTGCTATAGCTCTGCCCCAAGGTCAATATATGAACTTGAACATGTCACAAAAGCTCTTAAACACTGTATGATTGACCTAACCTAATTAACTCTAAAGCCCTTTTTAGTCTGAAATCTTGTGGTTGGAATTTGATGACCTATAAATGAGAAAAAACAATATTTGATGTATAAAGCATAGAAATCGAGGTGAGAAGATTTCAAATAAATAAGAAAGCAAACAAAGCACAAGTCTTTTATGCATAATTGTGAGGGTTTTTTTTTTTTTCTGACTTTAAAAATAGTACAGTCTAAATGTTACCTTTAATGGCCAAAATATCACTAAAATATATACTGCTGTTAGTTTGTGCCAGGTCTTGCCAATTGTCTAGTTCAGTTCAGTTCAGTTCAGTTCAGTCGCTCAGTTGTGTCCGACTCTTTGCAACCCCATGAATCGCAGCACACCAGGCCTCCCGCCTCCCTGTCCATCACCAACTCCCAGAGTTCACTCCGTCCATCGAGTCAGTGATGCCATCCAGCCATCTCATCCTCTGTCGTCCCCTTCTCCTCCTGCCCCCAATCCCTCCCAGCATCAGAGTCTTTTCCAATGAGTCAACTCTTCGCATGAGGTGGCCAAAGTACTGGAGTTTCAGCCTTAGCATCATTCCTTCCAAAGAAATCCCAGGACTGATGTCCTTCAGAATGGACTGGTTGGATCTCCTTGCAGCCACCCAGCCTGGCCCACCCACATTGTCTAGTTAGTAGCCTTTAAACGTGTCTCTTCCATGGAAGAAACTGGGATATACGTACTGCCAGTAAATCACTCAGAAAAACAATATCGTGATGTTACTAGTAGTGCTATCTAAAAATGGACTGTTTATTAAACAGACCTTTCTGGGAATGCGATAGGAAAATGATAACATAGAGCTATGTATGCTGTTACTGAATTATGCAGGCCAGAGGAACTAAAGTTGAAGTCAACTTTTAGTTCTTAGATGGAAACTATACTAGGTTTTCAATGGGTGCATGCTGACTAAGCATATTCATAAATTCTATTCTGCACTTTCTCTCTCACAGCACCTCCAATATCCAGACCATCCTAGCTGGAAAACAAGAAAGGAGTGTTTTGGTTTAGTTTTTCTTTTACATTTATTTTTTTTTATTTATTTCTTTGGCTATGATGCATCTTAGTTGTGGCATGTGGGATCTTCAATCTTCACTGCAGCATGTGGGATCTAGTTCCCCAACCAAGGATTGAACCTGGACTCCCTGCATTGTGAGCTTAGAGTCCTAGCCACTGGGCAACCAGGAAGTCCCAAAAAAGGAGTGTTTTGGAGTGGCAGAGAGGAAGGAAATCTGCTGTGAAGGAAAGCATAGGATTGGATCAAGATGGCAGCCTGAACATTTAATGTCATCTCTTCTTCCCTTAAATGACAGAAAACACTCACACACACACACACATTATAATTTATAATAGTGCTAGAAAACAAGCTATGCCATTGTATGGATAAGAATCTCTGAAAAACAGAAGGCAGGTAGGATTGATAAGAAAGAGGTTGATGAGAAACTACAGTCCAAAAGGATCACATTAAAGACATACCTAACAGATTGGAATATTGTAAGCTTTTGTATTCAAAAGAATACAGTATGTTGAAAAAAGATGTTGATCCACACAAGACATAATAAAAGGAAAGCAAGGTTTCCCTCATAGCTCAGTCAGTAAAGAATCTGCCTGCAGTGCAGGAGAGCCGGGTTCAATTCCTGGGCTGGGAAGATACCCTAGAGAAGGAAATGGCAATCCACTCCAGTATTCTTGCCTGGATAATCCCATAGTCAGAGAAGCCTAGCAGGCTACAGTCTATGGGGTTGCAAGAATTGGACACAACTTAGCGACTACACCACCACCACAGTGTTAACAATATTAATATCAGAAACAAATACAATGTAAGGCAAAAAAATTTTGAAAGGAACAAAGAGGAATATTTCACATTGATGAAAGATAGCTATTAAGAAAAGAAAACATTCACCAACCTTTATGCACTTAGTAACATAACATGGAAATATTTAAAGCAACAAATAATAGAAAAATTCATATCATAGAAGAATATTTTTTTCATACTTCTCCCAGGAATTGCCAGTTCAAGAAGACTGATAATATGTGAGGATAGAGGACCTTAATACAACAATTAACCATATCTGATTTATGCTGAGATTAGTATCCAGTAAAGAATATACTTTATTTTAAGCACAAATGGAACAGTTACAAAAACTGACCAAGAATTAGATCACCAAGCGTATCTCATCAAATTCCAAAAAGCAGAAATCACACAGGCCCTACGGCTAATTACAATTTGATAAAATTAGAAACTAAAAACAATATGAGAGTCACACTGCCATTCTCAGCCAACCACCCACCTGGAACTCACAAACATTCTTCCTATAACTCTGGGCTTACAGTAGAAATAAAAAAAGAAAACTAAAACTAAAAACTATTTTAAGTGCCTACAGTTCCACCAGGGAAATGCAAATTGAAACAATGAAATCCATTTGTTTTTAATCCATCAGATTGTCAAAGGTTGGAAAATTGATAATGTCATGGTAAAAGTATAGGCCAAAACACTAGTAGTGGAAGGATTTTTTAGCAATGCTCCTCTTTAAAATTTTTTAAATCTTGTGCCTTTTAACTTACCAAATCTATATCTCTACCATTACCTTAGATATGTACTTATTTGTGCTGATATTGGGGACAGACACAGTGATAGTCAATTAGAAAAGCAAATTAAAGGTGAATATGTTTATAGCATCATCACATTTTTTTTTAATTTATCGTTTCTCTCTTCGTGTCTGTGTATGTGTATGTGAATCTATGAGTGTATGAGTGTGTCTATGTAAATGCAAACAAAATGATCTGGAAGTATATATATCAAACTGAAATGGTGATTACAGCTCTCCTGGGATTCAAATGGAGAGATGAGAGAGGGGAGAGTAATCAAGGAGTTTAGCTTTGTCAATATTGGTTGAACCTTTCAAGATCATATTAGTGTATTACCTGTGAGTTTGGAGAACATTACGCTCACTAGAAAACTCATTTGTAGAGAGGAAGTTGCGCTGGTTGAAATTCAGGCACCATCACAAAGATGGTTTCACACTATGAGATCATTCCATCACTACAGCACAAAGAAAGGCATTGGAGGAAAATGAAAACATACAATGTTTGTGCTCCCACAATGGCTTACTTATCCTTCGGTCTGTCAATCATTTTCCCCCTGCCCTTTGCGATGTTTGTTAGTGTGCAATCCCCGCAATTTTTAAATCTTACATGTTCATTTTCCTGTCTCCTCTCTGGGTCTTGCCTACATACTCAAAGTTAATGTGCTCTTTTTTTTTTCCTCTTTGCCTTTATTAGCTGAAATGGAAATTTTGTTCATGGAATTTTTTTAACATGAAAAGGAGAGACTAAGAAACTGTAGTCCATGCTGGTTATAAATCACTTACATTCCAGAGACGCTGCATGCCAAGGGCTCATGACTGATTCTCATTAACTTCACCCTCTCATATGGGATAGATTTGGCTGAGTGAGGATTTTGTTAGACTTCTCTGTCTGTCTTTCGATTGAAGATAGCTCTAAAGATGCTTAGTCAGCAGCCGACAACTGAATCCAGGGCGCTGTGCACAGGTTTTCAGACCCGGTGAAGTCAGTTCCCTGGAAAGAGCTGCCAACTTGGAGAAATTATTAACCACATTACCAACCCAAGAATTAACGTTGAGCTTTTGACATGATTAAATATAAGGTCACTGCCTCTTCTTCATCCTCAGCAAATCATCACAGACAATAATAGAAGGCACTTTTAATTAAGCCAACTTGACACAGTTCTGGGAGGGCATCTGCCTCATGTGGCTTTTTCAGCGTCTGGGATGCCTTCCCTCCATCTGTTAGGCTATTGTGGCTCAGGGAGGTACACCATTACCTTTATATTTCTTCTCAAAATGGCTGAGCTGTTCCTTTGAAGCTCAGGAAGCTTGGTAGTAAAATGATCAGCTGAGGAATAGTTTCCATACTGATTTACTTTCACATGGTCTTGAGTTTTTCTCATCTTTCTTAAGAAAAGGCTATAAACGATAGACTTGAGTCAGCCAGATGGCTTAATAGATTTCT
>NW_011494770.1:6717452-6748190 GCF_000754665.1 Bison bison bison
GGGGGGGTGGGGGGCGTGTCTGGCAATTTCTAAGCTTATCACACACAATAGTCTTTTTCTGCACCAAATTTTAAGCCATGTCATCTTTGAGAAGGTATTTATCACAAATAGCAAAAGATTAGACTAAAAAGGCAGGGACAAGAAAATGCCCTAGGATGTGATGGAGTGGATGGCGTTCTGTCTAGAACCAGAGAAGCTGGATTCTTCATGCAGCTCTACCACTGACAGGTCACATGACCATTCACATGCAACTTGATCTCCAGACTGAAGATAAAGCAATGCTGCCCACTTCACCTAGCTGATGAGAGGATGAGAATCAAAGGAGAGAGTCTGTGCAGAAACTCCTAAAAAAAAAAAACCCTCCATAAATAGCACTTGAAACACTGTTGCTGTTGTTTAGTCACTTAGTTGCGTCTGACTGTTTGCGACTCCAGGGACTATAGCCCTCCAGGCTCCTCTATCCATGGGATTTCCCAGATGAGAATACTGGAATGGGTTGCCATTTTTTTTCTCCAGAGGATCTTCCTGATGCAGAGATCAAACCCATGTCTTCTGCATTGGCAGGTGGATTCTTTACCACTGAGTCACCTAGGAAGCCCCAGTTGAAATATTGATATTATTAGTTGACAAATACACTTAAAGATAATAAAAGCTAAAAAGACTTTAAAACAAGTATGTCAGTCTTTTTGTTTTTTTAGATATTTGTTTATTTGGCTGTGCTGGGCCTTAGTTCTGGTGCTCAGGATCTTTAGCTGCTGCATGTGGGATTTAGTTCCTGACCAGGGATCAAACCTGCATTGGGAGCTCAGAGTCTTAGCCACTGGACCTCCAGGGAAGTCCCCAAATCAGTCTTAAGCAAAATGTTCACACATTTCCAAACTTTCCTAATAACAATAATCATAACAACAACAACAAAGAATGCTACCTGGAAAATAATATGTTTTAGGAAACATTGAAAATGACTTAGTTACCCTCTTGGGACAGTGAAAACTCCTATGATCACTATTGCCAATATTTATCTGAATATTATTGTTCTAAGACTGAGGCAGAATTGGAAAAAATAATTAGTTTTAGTTCCCCAAAAAATTGGAGTTTGTTTTTTCCTAGAAAAGCAACTTAAAAAAAAAAAAATCTATTTCAGGCAGTGGTATATAAAATAGGAGAAACTCTGCTGGTTTCTTTTGGCAGTTTTTGATTTTTTTTTTCTCCCTTTATTCTATAGTAATTTGGAGTGTCCCAAGTAACTTACAATTCAAGCATTTCTCTTTGGCTAAGAACCAGAGGAAAGATTGCCTTGCTATCCTCACTAAGAGTCACTAATTAGCTGAAATTTCCATTTTTAGATTTTAAATGTCTTTTACTATAAATCTATCTCTTTTCTGACTTTTCCCCATGATTTTCAAAAATTAGGTAAGAATTATCATAGTAACAATATTGAGATATTTAAACATAATTCCAGTTATTGTACATGTGCCAACTCTTTTTTATTTTTCTGTGTTCTCTTTCAGTTTTCCTCCTTGGGTACCTGGTTTACCCACGATTGTTATCATAGTGTATGTATAATAGTAAAGCTGACTTTATTCTACTTAACCTTTATCGAAAACATTTTTATGTTGTAACATAAGTTTAATAATTATTATGGTTAATATTGCATCAAATTGATATCATTTAATGTAACCACAGACCTACCCTTAGGCCTTTCATTTTCTTTTTTTTTTTCTGTTTTTGATAAGCCTGCAAATGATTTTTCCCTTCAATCTGAATGACGTTAGAATAAATTGGACCTTAGTATAAATCCAAAGCAATGGAGGAGAGTTTAAAGATGATTATGGTTCTTGGCAAAATACTTTCATGACCAATTTAGAAAAAGTCAAATAAATAAAAATGCCACCAGCATTATATGAATAAACCTGCTCCACAAGGGCTTTACTTCTGAAGGTAGTGACATGTTTTAATTTTTGTTCATTTAATGAAATGACGCTTCAGTGATGTGATATGCATTTCTTTCATTAACAAAAAATTTAAGGACTTTTTCTAATTTTTTAATTCATTACTTCTAAGTCTTCATGGGAACTGTTTTGTTCTATCCTTGCCTCTTTATCTGTCAGAATTCTGCATTTATTTTTGTTAATTTAAATGAATTATTTCTATGTAGTTTGACATTCTCCTTCAACTTCTTTCAAGTCTATCTGTGGCAGATTTTTTCCCCCATTCTAAGAATTGGTTATTATAGCCACATAAATGAGACAGGCTTGGTTTTTGTACTATTAGAGAGGAGGTATCTACATTTTATTGTTGTTTAGCTGTCATACAGACTCTTTTGTGACCCCATAGAAAATAGCTTGCCAGGCTCTTCTGTCCATGGGACTTCCCAGGCAAGAATACTGGAGTGGTTAGCCTCTCTCTCTAAGGGATCTTCCTGATCCAGGAATCGAATTCACATCTCTGGCATTGACAGGC
Source organism: Bison bison bison (assembly GCF_000754665.1). Lineage (NCBI taxonomy): Eukaryota > Metazoa > Chordata > Mammalia > Artiodactyla > Bovidae > Bison > Bison bison. The sequence continues at coordinate 6,719,913 of NW_011494770.1, forward strand.
GGATTCTTTATCACTGAGCCACCAGGGAAGCCCAATATCTACGTTAGTCTAAAGCTAAAATAAGCACACGCTCCTCCATCCAAAAAGGTACAGAGCAAGGCCCTGTTGCCAACAGAAGGGCAGCACATGAAAGACTGCCAGGTCCTGGGTGATTATGGCTTCCTGTCTGTGCCACGTGTACCTTTTATGTCTGGCTAAACAGCCTGATAACCAGGACACCGGTTTCTCCTCTTCCAGGAGTACTTCTCTGTTTCCAGTTTATGTTTCCAGGGCTCTCAGAGCCAGGAGGCCACCTTCATCCAACTCAGTGATTCCAGAGGCGAGGACCAGGAATCTGCGGGGGGCGGGAGTGGGGGAGCGGCTGTGGGTGGCGGGGAGGAACGTTCTGCAGGGACTGGAATACAGGAGGAGGCAGCATGGCATCCAGGTCACCAGCTTTCCCCTCTAGGCACTGACCAAAGGACTGCTTTCTCCACAACCTGGCACACACTTCTGCTGTATTTAAGGACATGAGTTAAGTCACAAAAATTATATTTGAGAGTCAGACTTTGGAATAAAACAAGTTTATGCCTGCATTCAGAGCTCACTTCATTTTGATTACCTAAGCTGTCCTATGAGGTACATCCCACCAATATGCCTACTTCCCAGGAGATTAGTCTGGAAAGGAATAAGGGAATCCATCCAGGCTATTTAGGACATAAAATATTCCAGGAAAGTTACTCCCTGTCTTCTCTGGAAATCTCTAGCCAGTGTTACACTTACCCTTGGGTTGGAGCGTATTTCATTGGCTCTTGTTGTATGTAACCAAATCTATCCTGCTTCTAATTAAACTTATTCCTTTTAGTATAGTCCTTTCCCAGAAACCATATGGCTGTTTTCCACTATAATAATATCCCTTCTTAGTAGTTTTGAGACTTTAAAATTTCTAAAAGAAGTCTTTTTACAAACTACTAAAAATCTACAAGCAAGAACAGAATTTAAGGGAAAGCAAGTTTAACTGTATGCCATTTGATTTTTTTGTGTGTCATTATTTCTTGTTCCTCAAAATTTACACCTATATTTTTTCTTGGATTATTTATTGAAATGATAGAGTTTAATTTATCAAGATGTATCCCTTTAGTGTAAACTACCCTATAAAGAACAAGCTAAACAAAAATGTGAAGAATTTTATGAACGACTTACTGATAAGTTTCTTATAATGGTATACCTTAACTCTAAACGTTACCTTTGGGGACCTAAAAAGACTCTTCTTGAAAACCTTCTAAAGACAAAGGAAATAAAAATGATGAATATCACCTTGATATTTCCTATTCACACAAAGTAAATTGCTTCTCGTTCATTCTGTTTACACAGAGAGACTGGGGTAAACACCTAAATGTGCCAAGACACATTTGTCCATGTTGTTCACAATAAATATGTCATTCTATTTTCACTTGTCTTTGTGAGCCTGTAAATAAATCAATCTATTTTTAGGCAAGATTCTAGCAAAGCTCAATTTGGTGACATCATCTCTTTAGAGAATCATGACAACCAATAGAAGTACACTGATATGTAAGTGACTCAGCTGTGTTCCGTAAGAAGATTAAACTTTTTGTATCGACCTTGAGTAACAGACATTGGCTGAAAATGTATTAAAAACCCCCTTGAAGTCAAGCCAAACTACAGCTTGCTATCGATAATTTTAGTGTACTTTTCCAATGTCCATCAGCCTTGATAATTATAAATAAACAATTCTGTCCTCAATTCACTTTTCTTGTGCTGATAGGTGGTTTTCTTTGTGAATAGATTTTATTTTATTTTTTAAACATTTTTTTTTGTATTGGGGGTATAGCTGTTTAACAATGCTATGACAGTTTCAGGTGAACAGTGAAGGGACTCAGTTATGTATATGCATGTATCCATTTTCCCCAAAACCCCCTCTCATCCAAGCTGCCACATAATATTGAGCAGAGTTCCCTGTGCTATATAGTTGGTTATCCATTTTCAATATGGCATTGTGTATGTGTCCATCCCAAATGCCCTAACTATCCCTTCCCCTCATCCTTCTTCCTGGCAACCATAAGTTCATTCTCTAAGTCTGTGAGTCTTTTTCTGTTTTGTAAGTAAATTCACTGTATCATTTCTTTTTAGATTCCACGTATAAGGGATGTCATACAATATTTCTTCTTCTCTGTCCGAGTTGAGTTTAAAATACCCTTTCAAGAGATTCATCTAGATTTCTTCATGGGGGAAAACACCTCTGGCTGGGTGGCTCCCTAGTTAAGTAACACAGGGAGCAGAAGTTTTAAATCTTTGTAGAGTAGAAAATGCTAAATGCATTAACTTGGTAGAAGAAAAAAAAAATAAGAAAAGAAACATATGAACATTACTATTCTCTACTTGGCTTAGCATTGCCGTATCAACAGCACTGAGTTATTTTTTTAAAAAGCAGTCTGATATTAGCATACAGGCAGACTTTTAAGGCAGTGACTGCCTAAGAAGGATACTAGAATGTGGAATCTCCTCTCAGCCCATGACACAGTCTTGGTTTTTTTCTCTCAACTAGTGTTTATTGACAGCTTCTATTATAGGTCAGGCAATAAGTAGTATCTCACAGAGTACCTTCCAGGAGAGGGGAAAATACTAATAATTAACCAGGCAGTTATAGTACAGTGATACATGGTACCAAAGGAGAAGGTACAGATTGTACTTAAGAGGGTCTCATAGTCCATTGTTGATGGTCAATGAAGGCTTCAGCAGAATAGAAATGTAAACAAAAAGTTGAAAGACGGTGTTCGTAGCAGCACTATCCACAACAGCCAAGACATGGAAGTAACCTAAGTGTCTACTGATAGAGATTTGGATAAAGACGTGATATATATGCATGTATGTGTGTGTGTGTGTGTGTGTGTGTGTAAACATACATAATCGATATTGCTCAGCCATAAAAAAAAATGAAATAGTGCCATTAGCAGCAACGTGGATGGACCTAGAGGTTATCATATTAAGTCAGACAGAGAATGACAAATATCACATGATACCACTTATATGTGGAACTTAAATAAATGACACAAATGAACTTATTTACAAAACAGAAATAGACTCACAGATATAGAAGACAAACGTGGTTACCAAAGGGGAAAGGTGACAGAGGGGAATTTGGCATTAATAGTTACACATTATATTTAAAAGAGATAAACAAGGACCTACTACATAACACTGGAAACTATATTTAGTATATTGAATAATCTATAATGGAAAAGAATCTGAAAAAGAATGTATATGTTTTGGCTTCCCTGATAGCTCAGTTGGTAAAGAATCTACCTACCATGCAGGAGACCCAGATTCGATCGCTGGGTCGGGAAGATCCCCTGGAAAAGGAAATGGCAATCCACTCCAGTAATCTTGCTTGGGACATCCCACCAGCAGGGGCGCCTGGCAGGCTACAGTCCATGGAGTCACAAGAGTCGGATGGGACTTAGTGACTAAACCACCGTGTATATATACCATAAAGTGATTCGGTTTATACATAAGCTATACACCTGAAACTAACACAGCATGGTAAATCACCTACACTTCAATTAAAAAAAGAAACCCAGGCAGATGGGACAAGTTACCAAAAGCCTGGAAAACTCAAGTGGCATAGAGAATTTGGAGCAAGGAAAATGAAGCTGAACTGGGACACAAAGAGTTCGTATCATTATGGCTTTTCACAAGTCATTTTAAATAATTTATGACAATCCTCAGTAAATAAAGGTCCACTGAAATATTTCTATTACAACAGTGTTATCATAAGGCATAAAGAATGGATAGGAGAGAGTCAAATTCCAGAAATTCTTCCACTGGAGATTTATGGCTTTGGATTAAGGTTTATGGCTCTGACCCTGTTGTGGATAAATATGTTTGAGAATTAATATAATAAGCTTGATTCTTGTTTTGCAAAGAAAAACAAGGGTTCCAGATTTGGAAAAGGGTAACATTAACCAAATTACTAAAAATTTCCTCATTATTAAAATAGGGAGGAGGATAAAAAAGAAGAGTCTGAAACCATGAATGAACTTTGTCATTTGCCGAGTTTGTCGTTATTTAGTGACTGAAAAGGAAAGATGAAATTAAGATGTGAAAGAATTGAAAGTTTCAAAGTTTGGTAGCTGGAGAGAGTGGGAGACAGAAAACAAGAGAGGGAATACATAATGATCACAAGCTCTAAGCCATTTTGTGTTTGACCTGAGGAATCTAACTGCGTCTTGCAGAGGCAGAGTCTACGTGGACCAGATTTAGGGAGTTCTCTCAGTTGGGAGTGATTATAAGTAAAAAGCTCTAAAAGGCCAAGGAGAGTGGATGTTTTTAAAATGCTTCTGCATCAGCGTCATCAGTCTTTGTATGGGAAGATGACACCGTTGACCTTGTATCAATGGTGAGCATGGTTTCTAGCATTAAAGACTGGATTTGTCTTGATCTGTTCATACTCTCTTGCCTAATCTCACAGAAGACTAATAGAACAAATTTTCAGTAGACTTGGAGGGTTAATCTGACTGACCTTCCCTGGGCTTAAACAAGGGCCATGGTCTTATAGCACAATGCTCTAATCAGCTACACTAATCAGATCCATGGTTTACAATACACACGAGGAGAAACAAAATAATAGCATTTGAAGAAGTAGGGGGTTTTATAGTGATTTTTTAGCCACTGAAGAATGCAAAAGTTCCAATTTTCTTCATAATTGAAATCATAACAGCTGTGGGAACTTGGTTATTTATCAAAGATGCAAGGAGGAGTCATAAGGCTTTATTTCATGGATTAAGCCTAAAAGCTGTATGTACTTTCATGAAGTCTCATAATGGATTGGTAATGGTTATTATGGAGGATAATATTTATTTCGACAAGTCAGAAATACCAAGTACAAAAGATGTTTAAAGCACAAACAGCATAGACTGCTTCACAAATGCACAGGCTGAAATTATCTATAATTTCAGTGAATGGCATAAATTGTATGACATAAAGTTGGCTCTGGCTTTCATTTTCATGGTAAGGACAGCTTGTAAATCAGTGGCATGACTCATGGGTCTCGGGGATGGTGCATCAACCCAGCACCTGCTTTCCCAATCAGTCAAGTTACACTCATATCAAAACACAAATAACCGTAGTCTTATTAACCTTAGCCACCAAAATTAATCTTTCAGGTTAAAAGGATATGCAAGTTTAAGCTCAGAGGGTTCATTTCCTCCTGGTGGCGTATACCATACACTTAATTCATTAAAAAAAAAAAAGTGCTATTTTTTTCTGTAGAGCACCACAGGGGTGACTGCCATTCTGGATTCCGTGTTTGTGGATTTGTGTGGGCCATATATAGATACATTTTACAAAAGGCCACAGCACATGTGACTTTGAACCGAGGCCATGTGACAAGCAGCAGCATGCCACCCTCACCTCACTTTGGGGAAGTCCAAGCTTCACAATTACCACACAGGATGTCTCATCAAAGATGGATTTTCCCCCTCTCCCTGGAGGGAACACATTGCTTCCTTGCTCTTCCTCAATTCTACAGTACAAAAATGTTCTCAAAACAGTTAGTGATTTTCCCTGTCATGAGTGACAGGGAAAGGGGTGGGGTCAGGCGGTGGGGGTAGGGAATGAGGGGTGGGTGTTGAGGGTTATGGTGTAGAAAAGGCAGTGAGAACAAGACCTCCTAAGCACTCTGTTCAGCCCACCATGTCTCTGGGCATCCTACTTGATAGTGACAGATATTTAAAAAAGAAAAAAAATTATCACCAGCTCACGTTTGTATCCAGCCTGGTTTTATTGTCAGATCTCAGTTCAAAGCCTAGTGCTGACACTTAGCAGCTGTACTCGAGCTTCCTCATCTATAATATGGATAATAATACAAACTGAGTAGGGTTGCTGTGCAGTTTCAACAAGAGAATGTATAGACATGGATTCCATTTCTCTGTTTCCATTCTCCCTCAAACCCCTTCCTAGTTTCCCAAGCCTAAAAGAAATTAAACAGGTCTAATAGTGAATATCATATGGTGATTTTGAATTATGTGTCATGAGCCCAGTGTGCTGTATCTCTTTACTTTGTAATTTGTGTGCATATGCTACTACACTTATTAATCAAAGGCTATGACCTATGTCTTTTTGTTCAGTAAAAAGAGAATTAAAAGAGGAAGTAAAGGTTGCAGAACAGCTACATTATTAAACAATCTTGTGTCCAGGTCACTTTTCTAAAACAAGTGAGCTTTTGACTAGTCAAGGTATCCTGTCAACTTATTTCTGGTGTCATTTCCAAATTTCTTGAATGGAACTGGTGGGAAAACTAGAGGAAAGATCATCAAGGTTGCTTTTCTTTAGGGCAAAATTTTTAGTATTCCCATCCCTGATTCTGAAGCCTGTGTGCTATGCTTAGTCATGTCCAACTCTTTGCAACCCCATGGACTGTAGCCACCAGGCTCCTCTGTCCATGGGGATTCTCCAGGCAAGAATACTGGAGTGGGTTGCCATGCCCTCTTCCAGGGGATCTTCCCAACCCAGCGATGGAACCCAGGCCTCCCTCATTGCAGATGGATGCTTTACCATCTGAGCAACCAGGGAAGCCCATAAATACTGGAGTGGGTAGCATATCCCTTTTCCAGGAGATCTTCCCGACCCAGGAATCAAATCAGGGTCTCCTGTATTACAGGCAGTTCTTTACCAGTTGAGCTACCTAGCCCAATTCTGAAGGCTAGGTCTCTCCTGAATACCTATAATGGACAAAGCTACACAGATTATTTGCTCAACCCACAATGTGACCTGAAATATTCTCACAGAAAAATAATTTCACTGACAGTTTTTTCCCATTGAATTGCAGCTCCTTCCAGAAAGTTGGATTTTCTACATAATCTCAAAATCATCTCAAGCAGGTGTGTCTTTAATTCTAGGAAATAATTACTGCCTGGAAGACTGAACTATTAGGACCTAAAATATGAATAAAACCACAGCTCCTAGAGTTTTTAGATTGTTCTTTAGAGTTTTCTCACATTCAGTTTTAACCTTATCAAGACAATTTTTTTTTTGCCCATAAAGGTAAAAATGCAATAGAATGTTTAAAACATAAATAATAATTATCTATAAATTAATAAGCAGCATCCTAAGCTTTCTGAGAACAAGCCAGACAGTAGAACTCCTTTGTGCAGGGTTAATGAATGGCATAGATTAGAAAACCACTAGCAATTTAATTTCTTCAATGATAGTAGGTTAAAACTGTAAATTAGAATGAAAATAACAAGGCCATAACTCGGTATATAATGAATTGCCCCAATTATACTTTTGTAACGTACTTTTAATTTGCCTCCATTCAGGCAATTTAGAACTAAAACTTAATCATTAGTATGTTAAAGATGGCATATATTCTTTATTATTCTCATGGTCATCCATTATTATTGATTCTACATTTCTTATACCAGAAGGCAAAAACTAAATAGGAAAACTTATCAATAACAACACTTTAAAGTATTTTTTAATTTGGAAGATTTGAGAATCTTATTAAGGATTTTTATCACCAGTTGGAATTCAGACGATCACTATATAATCTAGTTTATACTCAAGGACAGGTTACTATTTTGAAAACAAAAAATTCTAAATGCTGGAAGAGCTATAAAGCTACACTGGATAAATTTCACATATTCAAAATAGCTCCACCACTGGCCCAGGCCACCTATCTGCCTCATTTTTATCCTTGATTTCAAAGTTCCATTTCAACACTGAGTGGAAGAGACATCTGTTAGTAGATCAGCAATCCATCTGCCTGCCTTCACATTCCTCTCACTGCTCCCCTCCTTCAGCTCAGTGATGCCTGAGTCCCAGCATCACAGCAAACACTCCAGCCCTCTCAATCCCTGTCTCAGTCTTCATCCCACTCATCTCTGGCCTGTTGTTTTTCTCAATCAGCAACACCATCAACCTCCATCACTTTCCTTTTCTTCAGCATCCTCTGGGACTGTTGTCAGTAAAGGCCATCATATCATCAATCAACTTTTTCCTCAAAACCCTCTCTCCACGTTCTTACCTTGTTATGCAAGATGGCAATATGTGCCATGTACTAAATAGGGTTTGTTGCCAATCGTGCTTTGAAAAAGCCAGGTTAGATTTCTCATCACTTCCATTTGGACAGTGTGCTCTGTGAATCCCCAAGACAGAATAGCCTGAATATTATCTGGATTCACTGGACCCAAAAATCTCCTATAAAGAAACATCCTTAGGAGAGTGCTGCCTTAGTTGTGGCTTGGCTTTCTACTGGAGATGACACAGCTTCTCCCGCACTCTTGAGCAGAAATGGCCTCTTTTCCAGCTTTTTCTGCCCAGAGGCCAAAAACTGGGCAGGTGCTCTCTAACAAAACCTCTGAGAAACTTCACCACCTTTGCTCAATAACAGCCTTATCGTCATCATCTACTAACCTCTAGGACAATTCTTCCTATTCCTTAATCACTTTGGTGGCTGATTAATAATTTTCTTGTCTACTCTTTCATAAGCAATCATTCTATGCAAATTCAATATTTGCTCTATGATTCAGCTAATACTAACAATTCAGATCCATTCCCTTCTTCCCATTGCCACTATTGCTTAGTCATGCCTCATTTTTGCAACCCCATGGACTGTAGCCTGCCAGGCTCCTCTGTCCATGGAATTCTCCAGGTAAGAATACTGGAGTGGGTTGCCATTCCCTTCTCCAAAAATAACAATGGTAGTAGTTATAATCACTGATATGTTATTTTTGAATGTCTTATGGTCACCAATGAGAATCTTTAGCAGCTGACATGTATTATCTTATTTAATGTCCACAAGCATTGTGAGTAAAAGACATGCCATTGCTTCCAATTTACTGATGAAGATAATAGTATTGAACAAGTCCAAGTTTACACAGGGCATTAAGTAGCAGAACCAGGATTCAGAGCCATATTTAGCAGATCCACAATGTTCTCCCTGCTTTATAGCTATTCAAATTCTTTCATCAAAACTCTGTACCTCCACTTCACATCACCAACAGGCATGGACATTTGCTGCATCTTATGATTACCCTATACTGTTTCTTCTCCAAGGTTTTATATTCTGCGGTTCTCTCTTGACTAAGACTTTCTGTGCCCTCCCGCATCTCCTCTCTCTCTCTCTTTTTTTTTTTGGCCATTCTAGGTCTGCATTGTGGCACACAGGCTTTCTCTGGTTTGGTGCACAGGTCCAGTAATTGGTCCATGCGGGCTTAGTTGCTCCACCTCATATGGGATCTTAGTTCCCCAACCAGGGATTGAACCCATGTACGCTGCATTGGGAGGCAGATTCTTAATCACTGGACTACCAGGGAAGCACTTCTTCCCTCAGTTTCACTGGCTGTCCTTCTCCTCATCATGCCCTCCAGTCATTTCTCTTATACCCCCACTCTTCATCACAGAGATCTCATTTTTATCTGCTGAAATGGCAGGTCCTCTCTCTTAACTACCAGAGATTCCTACAGTGTGTTTGATGTGAGGTGGACCCAACAAGCGGGGCATGGTTTGTAGACAGTTTTGAGCAAATATAACACGGCAAGATTATAAAACACGTTTATCATTATCTGAGAGGTCATCTTCGAGTATCACCTTCTCCCCCAGTGATCTGGTGCCACTAGGGACCAAGCTCTCCCAGAAACAGCTTCACATGCTTGCTGTCATCCCTTGCTTCTCCATAGCCCCTTCTCTCTGCACCCAAAGTATAGCCTCTAAAATCACAAACTTTGGGGATGTTGAGATTAGACGGGACCATAAAGTTCATGTAGCCCAAACCCTTCATTTTACAAATAAAGAATGGAGACCTGAAGAGGCCCACAAACTGATATTATCAAAAAGAAATTGCAGAAAGATTAGATAAAGGTAACAGAATGTGCTGATGTCCTTTAAAAAAAGAGATTTGCTTCCCCGTTACATCCCTGTCTATTTTTTATCTGCCATGCTGTTGTGGGTTTAGATCTAAGTCTGTTATGAATCCCCCATGCACATATATTTCTCTTGCTCACTCACTGTTTGAGAAGCTCATATGTAATCAGAGGAAGAAGGGCCCACTGCTTTTCACAGCAGCACAATGAGGCTCTTTCTGTTGGGTGGGACACTCAGTCTAGATTTCCTTTGCACCAGATGGCTGGTCCCCAGAGGCTCCAGAGCTCCTGGGATCATTAGGATTCCAGATGTGCTTGCTACTGCTGATCTGGGGTAATGTAATGCCAGTTCTGTTCTTGCCAAGTATGTTTTCAGCTGTTAGACTATATTCAGATATATTGTTTGGCATTCTCTTAATACATATGATAATTTTCATTTTCTGGTTTGATCCTCAAAATAGGCATTATTTAGTATTTAAAGATATTTAGAGTTTAAGTAGTTAACAAACACTGCTGTATGAATAGCGTGTTCTAGAAATGTATTAATGAATATCTGAGACAATCTGATTCCCAGAATTCCAAGATGTCTCCTTTCTTAACACATCAAACTTGTTCTGAATTCAATTATACTCTTTCCAATTTGCAAAATAACTCATTTTTCATGTTCCTCAGTAGGATGTACTTCGATATTAGGGGGAAAAAAGTTTTTACTTTAATGTGCTGCAGATTGAAAACCCTTATTAAGGCTAGTCTGCCTTATTTCCCAGTTGTACTAATTAAAAGTACTAATTATTTCCATGCTAGTATCTCAAGACCATCTTGTGATGCATGAAAGGTATTAAAAAAAAAAAAAAAACAACTGACCAACTTTGGGAATCATATGAGAGAACTGATATTCTTTAGTCTCAATTAAAAAATTTTTTACATCAGCCCATTTGACTTTCGTTCTTCTTTGGTTTCAGGTCTGTTCTGGGTTTCTGCCATGTGCCATGTGGGAAGTAGTTGCCAGAATCCTTTTTCTTTATATAGTAGTTAGTGTAATTAATGCTGAAAGGAGACTCACCTCCCTCCTGAAGCTAATAGGCTTCTGAAAAGCAGTTTTCATACCGAATTCTTTTCATTTATGAAGGAGTTAAACCAGATTTTCAGGATCCTTCTTACATCTAAAGTCAGTGATTGTCTTAGACCTTAGGGTCATTTTTCTAATTCTTAAATCAACCCATTTGTTACTCTCATGAGAAATAATCCAGGTGTGCTTAGGCAGGAAGTCAGTTATTTACTTTTCTATGCAAAAGGTGGGAGAATGGAAGAAAGATTATCTTTCCAGCTGGAAGGCAATCCTTTCCCAGAGATATATATAATCTCTTAAAAAAATTTTTTTTTAGATTCCAGGACAATTATACTCTAAATAATTATTAAGGCACATAAACTGAGGGAGCCTTCATATTGGGGGGTAAGGTTTCTATTTACACATTGACAGGTACAAAATTTTGTGAGTTATGTGAATTCTCTAAAGTATATGCTATGTGTGTGCTAAGTCACTCAGTCGTGTCCAGCTGTTTGTGACCCTATGGACTGTAGCCCGCCAAGCTCCTCTGTCCATGGGATTCTCCAGGCAAGAGTGGAGTGGGTTGTCATGCCTTCCTTCAGGGGATCTTCCTGATTCAGGGATCAAACTCGTGTTTTCTGTGTCTCTCCTGCATTGGCAGGAGGGCTCTTTACCACCAGGGCCACCTGGAAAGCCCCTTGTCCACAGTATACTATTCTCAATGGCAAGTTTATTCTATTTTAAATTCTCTGGGTTTGCAAACATGTTAACTTACTTGCTCCCTTCGTCTACCTTTGCTTGAGAAAAGTGAATATTTGGGGGCAGGCTGTTTCAGTAGATTCAGACCAGACAAGCAGACATAAAATAAAGTCAAACCTTCCTAAGAAGTGAGTGCATGGATAACTGGAATTGAGTTTATTTTATAAAAATAAGGCCAATGAAAATGAATCTCACGAGTGGAATGTGTTCACTCAACAATGACTTTATTTATAAATAATACAGCAGCATTAGAGATGCTTGCTGTAGGTGCTTGTTGTTCAGCTGCAATGATGTGGGAGGTGTAGGGGAAAAACAGCAGCAGTGGCTTCTACCTAAATCCCATTAGCATTTGGGAGTTAATATCCTCCTAATTTTTAAGGAGAAAACTGGAACTCAAAAGGTAGCAGACCATTCCATTCTGCAGTTAGTATAATTAATCTCAAAAACCTTTAACATTCACTAGTTACAATATAGCTATTTCGGACATTTGAGTTGCTGGCAAGCTACTGCAGAATAGTCATTTCTTAATGATTTTTTAAAAATGACTTATCTAGGGCTATTGATAGAAACAGCTAACTCTGGGGATGAACCATAGAAGCTATTATAGGAAGAGAAAATACCCAATAGTATGTAAAATATGTTGGAACTGAGTCATATGTAAATTTTTTTTTTAACTTCTTTCACTCTTAAATTCTAGTTCCTGGAATCCTCTCTTCACAACTGACTCGCAATTTATTTTGGGACAAAACTGCCAGTTCTATACCCTTTCACTATACATTAGAATTCACACAGAAAAGTCAGAGACTAATGGGATAATCAGATAAGACTGACTAAGGAGCCTTTCATATATGTGGCCGTGTGTTACCATGGAACATCTGACCTCCAAGTCCAGGCTGACCTAAACTTTCTGTGTGTGTGTGTGTGTTTTTTTTAATTTTACATTTAAAAAATTTTATTTATTTATTTAGTGCCCATGTACTGTGGTATGTGGGATTTTATTTCTTCCTCCTGCAGTGGAAGCAGAGTCTTAACCACTGGACTACCAGAGAAGTCAAACTCTGTTTTGAAATTAAGTTTCATCATGGTTTGTTTGGAAAAATGAGTTGATTAGAAGTACTGAGCTCATAATTTAGGTGAAACACTTGATCTTTTACTTTATTTACAATAGTTATTGTTTTCTACTTCCTTCCTGTCAAAATCTTTCTAAACCTTTTAATAATGAATTTCATGATTTTTAAGTAATCCCTTTTCTTTTTTCTAAAAGGAGTTTGAAATTACGTTTTCATCTTTACCTTAATTGTTTTCTTTCTTCTCTTTGGTTTACCGTGTTCAGCTAATTTGGCTTCAGAGTGTACAGTAATTCCCTGGCTTGAAGAAGATTCTCTTCAGGGACTAGAATCTTTGTCCTAGAAGGGATGTGAGTATGTCGCTTCCCTTCAGAAAGAGCCAACCAAAGAAGATACCACACAATAATTATTTTTATGGTTCTACAGAAGATTGCCCAACCTCAACCTGTGTCTCATTTTAACATAGAAATACTCTTACTCTGTTTCAGTTCAGTTCAGTTGCTCAGTCATGTCTGACTCTTTGCGACCCCATGACTGCAGCACAACGGGCTTCCCTGTCCATCACCAACTCCTGGAGCTTGCTCAAGCTCATGTCCATCCAGTCAGTGATACTACCCAACCATCTCATTCTCTGCCGTCCCCTTCTCCTCCTGCCTTCAATCTTTCCCAGCATCAGGGTCTTTTCCAATGAGTCAGCTCTTCACATCAGGCAGCAAAAGCATTGGAACTTCAGCTTCAGCATCAGTCCTTCCAATGAAAAAAGTCAGGACTGATTTCCTTTAGGATGGACTGGTTGGATCCCCTTGCAGTCTAAGGGACTTTCAAGAGTCTTTTCCAACCTCACAGTTCAAAAGCATCAATTCTTTGGCACTCAGTTTTCTTTATAGTCCAACTCTCACATCCATACATGACCACTGGAAAAACCATAGCTTTGACTAGATGGATCTTTGTCTTCCCAACCAAGGAATCGAACCCAGATCTCCCACATTGCAGGCAGATTTTTTACCATCTGAGCCACCAGGGAAGGCCTTACTCTGTTTAACCAAAGCCTTTATACTTCAAACCCAGCCTGTTTACTCTTGTTTTATGCATAATGCAGATAGCCCACCACCTCCTAATAAAAAAGCTCTCCATACACCAAAAAATGTGATCAATTACCATCTGGACTTCTCTTCAAGAAAATGAATAACAGTCCTGTTTACTTGAATCATCTTGCTTTCTTCCTGGTTATCTTTTAAATAATTTCTAAGTTTTCCAATTAAGTCTCCAAACACGGGTTCCAGGAGTTCATGCTTTTGGGGTTATATTAAGATCGTCTATGACTCCTTCACATCATACTCTCATTTTACATTTATTTACTTTTATATTGGTCTTTTTAAATGTCTTATTATTAAAAACATGATTTTTGAATCTAGATTCATATTTGTTTTGAATGCAACTGATTGGTTTCAAGTATGAGTGTCTACATAGAGTAGAGGTTTTAATGCAACATAACATACATAAAATTTATCCAGGAAACATCTATAGAAATTATAACTAGAGCTAAAATATCTGTATGGTTTCTCTATTTAATTTTTGTTCCCAGTATTTCTCTCCATTTAATGTTGGATGAATTTTCCAGTTCTATGTTTTTCCAGCAAGTTTCTGGCCAAAAAAAAACCCCCAGAAACTAGCTGCATAATACCAATACAATAACTAGGCCAATTTAATTTGGCGTCAGTGTGATTATGAACAAATTTAGAGCCTTTTGAAATGTTTTGAGCTATTTCTGCACGAATTATATTTGAATCTCAGGTTTATTGTTCCCCCCGCCTTTTTTTTTGGAAATTAGGCTGAAAATGATTATAGTAGATGCAAGTATGCAATTTGTAGTCCATTAATTTTGTTAATCCCTCTGAAATTTTGGACCTTCATAACTGGTAACCTTGACTGACACTGGCATTATTCGGTGTGGATCTTTGGGAAGTTCAATAAAATGCTGCCCTGGCATGTGTATTTTCATTTACCTTGGAAGAGAATCAGGTCCATGGGGAAAAGTAGGCAATGGAAAAAATTATTTCCATGGGAAAGTAGGCAATGGAAATAATGGAAATAAAGTCCTAGAGCTTAAAGGAAAATCTTCAGAGGGGAACTTTGACACTCCCCATCCCCTTTTTCTCCATGACATAAAATAAACCTGTTGTGAATTTGTGCTAGAGGGCCTTGTCTTTGCACAGGCCCAGAGAAATCTGAGAACACCAAACTAGAAGAGAAAACTAGAGGTGAGGTACACATACATTCATATTTATCAATAACTGTGCTGAAGGAAGCATGAGATTATAGCTCAAAAGGCATATCATTTGTTCATTTATTGTTTTTAAAGTAACAATTTTTATCAGGGCCTTTTTTGATCATTAGGACATTCATTCCAATACTACACTCCCTAGATATGGACAAAGTAGTTCTATTTACGTTAAGATAAGCAGATAGATAGGTAGACATTTATAGATGTAGATGCTAGATAATTTTTAAATTATGAAGACAATATGATATTACAAAAAATCAAAGAAGAAATAAAAGAAAGCATCTATAATCCCACTACAGTAAAAAAACAAACATTGCTTCATGCACTGACCTGTCTATCCTTTGTACACAGTTGAAATACAATGTTATATTGTGATTTCTTTTATTTAACATAATATAGGTAACATTTCTCCATATCATCAGAAACATTTCAGAGGCACCATGTGAATAGTGGCTATGTCTTTCTTTACTCAGTCATTTCCTTGTTAAAAATTAGGTTGCTTCCAGTGTTCTGTAATTGTGAACAATGCTAAAACAGCTCTGTGCATATAATCATATGAATTATTTATTAAGGACAAATTACCTAAAATGAAGCAAATAAAAATATCAAGGATCTTAAAATTCTTAAAATAAATTATAATAGCTTTCAGAAAGTGTTATGAAAATTAAAATGAACAGCCTATGAGAATACTAGTTTCCTAAACCCTTGCCAGCATTCAATATTGCCATTAGAAATTAATCTGAATATTATTATGAAAACAATTATCTTTTGAAACCAAATACCAAATTCTAACCAAATACCATCATTGCTAACCTTGTCTTCTTACATAGGAAAGATTCAAATAAGTCTTATTGAAAATATTTGAGCAGGCATTTTCCACTAAGCTTTCCAGTGAATAGCTTGAATTATTTGAGGAGTGTGGTGATAAACCAGTGCATAGTCTTCAATTATAATCTACTTGAGTAATCCTTGAGGCAGATTTTCCATAACTTCAAAAGCTAAAGTCTAATTCATCTCAGGAGAGTTACATAAACCAATGTGTTCTGAATGACTTTCTTCCAGCCTTACTCAGCAGTTTTAATGCAAGGTCAGATTCTGTTAATTATCACATCGTACTCTTATGCCCTGAACTAAATGCCTTTTTGTGTACAGACTTCTTAGTGGCTTAAACTGGGAAACAAAGTACTGGTGAAAGAAGTGTTGAGTCTGGAAGGAATTGCAAAGCTTCTAAGCAAACCTTTTCCTTTTTATTTGATTTCCCCATTTCTGACCCTAAGGCCGCATTCTTGCTCTTTTCTACAGGGAGCAAAATTTAGAGATGTATGTGTAAGCATGCATGTACACACACATGCCTTCACACAGAGGACATCATTGCAAATATATATTTGTGTGCATGTGCCTGGGCCTTTTCTGGAGGACCCATGAGAAACAGTTCGTGGTGTAGGATTGGGGACAGATAATCAGGAGTAATCCTTCCCCTTAATAATCAACTTAGTTAAGAAATGGATCACTTTCGTGAATATTCAGACAGACTATTCTTCTATCGCTTTTAAAAAACTAAGCATATGTGATCAATATAAATGGTCATAGAGTAAATGTAAGAAAGTGGCGTGACTTGAGCAGATTTTGATGTAGCAGACTGTTCCAATTCATTTTTCTTTATGCACTTGAATGCTACAGGTTTCCTCTTCCTTTTTTCTTAATATTTTAAAAATATATTTTGGCCACACCACACAGCATGTGGGACATTAGTTCCCCAAACAGGGATTGAACCCACACCCCCTGCAGTATAAGCATGGAATCTAAACCATTGTTCTACCAGGGAAATCCAGCTACTGGTTTACTCTTGTTAGGTTAAAATACTCAACAGAAAGCATAAGAGTTTGAGGACCAAGTCAAGGTAACTGACAACCACAGTATACATGAAACCAAGCCTTGTCATAAATCTACCCCTCAATCTCTCTTCTGTGACTCCAGTGATTTGTAGCAACCAACCACAGCAGGTATAAGTCCTGAATTTTCCTTCTGTTTGTAAAGAGTGTTTGGAAATCACCATGGGAAACACTTGGGATACACAGAAAATAAAGTAACATGAGCAATCACCTGTATCTATTTGCCTAGGACACAACTCTGTTTTGAGAAAAACTGAGTAATAAGATATATTTAAAAGTAAAACCACAGTTTACCATTCCTTTATATACGAAGTTATCAGTTGATTGCCTACTAAGTTTGATGCTAGTATGCAACTATGCTATAGCACTGGAAACTCGTAAATAATTCAGAGCACAGTCTTTTTTCTACAGAGCTTATAACCTAGTAAGATCGAAATTATAAGTAATAAGCAATAGAAAAACTCCTTTTTGTTCAGGAAGGATACTTCTTGTGCTTTGTTTTGCTTCCTCTCTCTCCCTTTTTTGTTTCTATTTCCTATAAATGGAGAATTATCCTTACTTAATTTTTTAGGATTACTCTGTGAACAGGTATCATCTTTTTTGTTGTTCCATCACTAAGTCATGTCCAACTCTTCGTGCCCCCATGGACGGCAGCACGCCAGGCTCCTCTGTCCTCCACTGTCTCCTGGAGTTTGCTCAAATTCATGTCCGTTGAGTCAGTGATGTTATCTAATCATCTAATCCTCTGCTGCCCCCTTCTCACTTGGCCTTCGATCTTTCCCAGCATCAGGGTCTTTTCCAGTGAGTCAGCTTTTCGCATCATGTGGCCAAAGTATCGGAGCTTCAGCTTCGGCATCAGTCCTTTCAATGACTATTCAATATTGATTTTTTTTTTTTTAGGGTAAAAAAATGTCATCTTTAATCTCCCCACAACAAACTAATGATTGAAACCATAATATATTTTATATCACCTTTGAAGAAAGTGAACACTGATGCTACTGAGAATGAATTTCATTTGTTCTTCTCTTTCAAACAGCTTAAAAAGGGAGATATAAAGCCCCAATTTCCAAAAAAAATAAATTTCAAATTTTCAAATAAGATTTTATTAATATACTCGTGTGTAATAGCTATAAGTCATTTGACTTCAAGTACCTATATATTTGAAGGCAGTGTGGTATAACAGTTAAAATGGGCTTGATAGCTGCAATTACCTTTTCCAAGGTACCTCAGTTTCCTCATCTATAAAGTGGGGATAGTGATAATAATACCTTTCTCATTGGATGCTGTAGGCATAAAGCAAGTTAGTGGATGTGAAACACATAGAACACAGTGCGTCTTCTCCTTTGGTTTAACTGTAGTCCTTTGGCCTGGAAAGCTACAGCTTATTTATCTCCTTACAAGGTTTTCCAGCAACATCTGCCATTTTTCTGAACTGGTTGGGGAATTATCGCTTTGCTTCAGCCCTTACATAACTCCCGGACAAGTTCCAAGGGACATACATTCAGCAAGCAACATACCGTCTGAGACCAGGGACTAAGAATGTGGGCTGTGGGGGCTGGGGGAATTCCGACTCTTCAAATTGTCACTAAACTGGGGTGGGGGTGGAGTACAGGCAACTAAAAACGTTACAAAGCTTTCTTATAATTTTTAACTTACTCCTTTTTGATTGTTTTATTGTTTTTGATTACAAACCTTTGACTGTTTTCCAGAGTTTTAACAAATTTAGTTGATAATTTTTGTTTACTCTTTGATGTTTCTGTCAGGCTCAGGAGCTTAGAGGTGCGTGCTCTGCCATTTGGCTGATGACACCTTCCTAGATAAAATTTTGAAGGTTAGCTTGTCCATACTTTGTTCTTTCCTGCAAAAAAGACAAGAATACCCAGAGGTTGTTCTGAGGCTAAACTGAGTAATGAGGTAATTAATGTGCCTGGCCCATTGTAAACAGTCCTTTTTTGTTGTTGTTAGTAATTATTATACTGAAATAAACTGACTTGAAATGCTTGATATTCTCAGTTAAGGAAAATTTCAATACCAGGTTGTAGTAACCTTTACTTCCCTTTTAAGATAGCTAAGGGTAGCACTCTTGCTTCTTCAATAGTAGTCTCTTGCCTTTAAATAACTGGAATGTCTATTTGATCCTTGGCCAAACTCTGGATCCACAACTACATTTCATAAATATTATAGGATCTCTATAAAAAATGATAAAATATGAACTCAATTCATCTAAGGATTTCCTAGAGCCCACTGAAGAATAAATAGAAAAGAAAATATAGACAGAAAGAAAAGGTAAAAGTAAAGCTACATGTGGAATACCTGCAAAGGGAAACAACTCATGCAGGATCTCCTTGGAATACTCAGACTCATGCTGTTATTCTGCTTACTTCCCAGAAGTTAGAGCTCAAGTGATCTGGCTGGGATCAGAACCTTGCGTCTCTTAAAGTTGAAATTTAGTACTCAGTAAAACTATCCACTTCTCCACATGTTATATAGATGTTTTTCATTCCCTGGACATTCTCCTACTTATTTCTCCATGGGCCTAATGACCTACCCACTGAATACCGAAGAGATGTGGGATAAAGAATCATTGTCAAGATGTATGATTAACTTGGCTAAACGTTAACACAGTTTTGCAATGAAAACCTTCCATCTCTGCCATTCAAAACTTTGTAAAAGATGTATTTATGGTGGTTTTGCTTATGCAAAAACTGCATTTCATAATTGTCAGTATTGTTTTTAACATGTGTTTCATATCAGATACAAGAAAGGTCAAATGAGAGCTGGGAAAAAAAAAAATGTTGGCCAAATCTGCTGTGAGTGAGTCTTCCAGCACATCTGGGAAACTGTAAAAAATTAACATTCTGGACTCATGGGAGGGCAAGATTATTAACTGTTTTTGCAGAAGCAGTCTATGTAAGCCAAAGCATATAAGAAATATTTTTAGATCTGTAGACCATTAAATATTGTACAGTTAGTCCACTGCATGAGAAAAACAGTGGGCACTTAAATGACGATGTCTAGTTCCATTCACAGAGGAAAAAAAAAAGAAAAAAAAAATAAACTGTGCATTTGTTGGCAATTGCATTTGACAGTTTAGATTCTATGGTTAAAGTGTTACTAGAGAATTGAATATCAGACTTTTTTATTAAAAGAAAATTGAACATTAAGAGTTATAGCACAGAGCAAATTATAATCATATTGGCCTTGAATCTGACATAGCTTCTGTATAGAGAAGCAGTAGAAATATTTCTCCTAGAACCTCACACAAAGTCTAGATCCAAATTTCTATTTTTTCTTCCCCTCCTGTCAAATACCTTTTTGGAGGTAAGCTCAAGGAGAAAATTACTAAGAAATATATTTTCATTTGCAATGAGATATTCAAAACATTTGTTTTCCCCGGAAAGCCTAGGTGTGGATGTTTGTTCATCATTTAACTTCAGTCTGGGAATCATTCTTTATGTTACCTTTAGAATGTACAATGACCTTGAAATAAGCATATTTAGTTTCTTCCCTGTACCCAGTAGATAAATAGGGCTTAATCCATGTTATTTCTGTTTGGTTGAAGTTGGTTTAAGCATGTTAGAGATCCCTGGGGAGCTTAAAATTATACTGACACTTTAGTCTCCTCTCTTCTTGCCTGCAGTTCTGACACTGGTGTTTATTTTTTAAGTTCCTCCATGATTGAAAACCACTGGAAAGCATGTGCTTAGATGGAGGAAAGAAATCTAATCAAGGGCTAGACATGGATCAGCCATGGACAAATCCAAATGATTTATCAAATGGAGTCTGAATCTATACAGATAGTTTTGAAGATTACTTTTTCCCAGCCACATAGTGTGTTATTATCACAGACAATAATCTGAAAAATGAAAAGCCAATCATTAATAATGTTTCCAACAAATATATTCAGTAATGGAGTATAGCCTATACAATTTTATGCATTTATATGAAAAGAAAAAAAAAATGGTTTGGATGGCAATGTCAAAAACTAAATATCAGGTCAGCCTGGGCTGGGGAACAGTGTCTTTCACTCCTAATTATTTATGGGAACATCAGCTACTCTGAGTTGACCCTACTCTAAATCATTTCAGTCCCCCAACACTAAGAATTCAGAAGGGTTAAAGCGCTAGGGGAAATAAAGATACGTGTTAAACCACATTATTTTGGCATAATGACTATCTTTTTAATTTGAATAGCTTGAGTGAGATTTATAGTCCTTATTTTTAACTGTTTAGAGATTAAAAACTCAACCATTCAGCACGTGTTTGTTGAATACCTACTGTGTGCCAAGCAAACCTTTATGACTCATGAAACTTATAAGAGACCATTTTAAAAAATGAAGACAATTACATATAAAATGGTGTTAAGTGCCATGGAAAAATACAAAGCAGGAAGGGGAAAGAAGTTTTCATTTTAAACAGGGTATCAGGAAAGGCTTTGCAGAGAAGGTGATGTGTAAGCAGAAACCTGAAGGAGATTAAAGTTATGCAGATATTGAAGTAGAGAAAGTTCCAGTTTCAGTGCTCAACAATCACAGTGCCTAGAAAGAAGTATTTTTACTTTTGCCAATATTATTTGTACATAGGTAATTCAGTTAACAGAGTAAACTTCTTCTATCAAAAGATTTTCTCTTCCACCCTCCACTTTAACATGATATTCCTATTAACACATTTGACTGTATAATTGTGGACAATAACTGACCAATTACTGAAATCTAGAAGAAGCTAAATCTAACCCTAATTTTAACTTTGCCAATTTTTCCAATAAGGAGACAGAGCGTAAGAGAGATTGTGTAACTTGTCCAGGGTCACGTGCACAGTCACGTGTGGGGCTGCCATGTTTTATCCAGGTCTGTCTGACTCCAAAGCCCATGATCTAAACAGCTATATCTTATTATTTCTGTCAACTTTGATCTAAAATAAATAAGACTTCCCTGGTGGTACAGTAAACAGGAATCCACCCGCCAGCGTAGGGGACATGGGTTCAATCCCTGTGCCAGAAATATCCCACCTGCGGTGGAGCAGCTAAGCCCATAAGCCACAACTACTGAGCCTGAATTCTAGAGCCCACCCGTCACAAGTAACGAGGCCCATGAGCCTAGAGCCTGTGCTCCAGAACAAGAGAAGTCACCTCAATGAAAAGCGTGGCACGGCAACAAAGAGTAGCCCCCGCTCGCAGCAACTAGAGAAAGTCCACGAGCAGTAACGAAGGCCCAGCCAGCCAAAAATAAATAAAGAAATGACAATAAACAGTAAATGCAAGGAAGCTTCTCTTAACCACAGTGGATGTATTATAAACAATATAAATAGCTTTTGTATCTTTTTCTGTAAGTCATTTTACCTCCTTCTTCAGAAAACCATTTTCCCATCTGTTTAATAAGAGGCTGAACTAAGTCATTTGTTAAATCCTTTTTACACACAAAATAATAGTATTCAGTGATATATCCACTGTGGTCATTTTAACATCTTTTGAATCCTACCAAATCTTGGAACTGGACGTGGAACAACAGACTGGTTCCAAATAGGGAAAAGAGTACGTCAAAGCTGTATATTGTCACCCTGCTTGTTTAACTTATATTCAGAGTACATCATGAGAAACGCTGGGCTGGATGAAGCACAAGCTGGAATCAAGATTGCCAGGAGAAATATCAATAACCTCAGATATGCAGATGATACAATACTTATGGCAGAAAGCGAAGAAGCACTGCAGAGCCTCTTGATGAAAGTGAAAGAGGGGAGTAAAAATGTTGGCTTAAAACTCAACATTCAGAAAAGTAAGATCATGGCATCTGGTCCTATCACTTCATGGGAAATAGATGGGGAAACAGTGGAAACAGTGGCAGATTTATTTCGGGGGGCTCCAAAATCACTGCAGATGGTAACTGCAGCCATGAAATTAAAAGACTCTTACTCCTTGGAAGAAAAGTTATGACCAACCTAGACAGCTTATTAAAAAGCAGACATTACTTTGCCGACAAAGGTCTGTCTAGTCAAGGCTATGGTTTTCCCAGTAGTCATGTATGGATGTGAGAACTGGACTATGAAGAAAGCTGAGTGCCAAAGAATTGATACTTTTGAAATGTGGTGTTGGAGAAGACTCTTGAGAGTCCCTTGGACTGCAAGAAGATCCAACCAGTTCATCCTAAAGGAAATCAGTCCTGAATATTCATTGGGAAGACTGGTACTGAAGCTGAAACTCCAGTACTTTGGCCACCTGATGCAAAGAACTGACTCATTTGAAAAGACCCTAATGCTGGGAAAAATTGAAGGTGGGAGGAGAAGGGGACAACAGAGGATGAGATGGTTGAATGGCATCACCAACTCAATGGACATGAGTTTGAGTAAACTCCAGGAGTTGGCGATGGACAGGAAGGCCTGACGTGCTGCAGTCCATGGGGTCACAAAGAGTCACACATGACTGAACAACTGAACTGAACTGAACTGAAATCAATGGCACAGTCAATAAACATGTATTGATTGCCTTTTCAGAGCTAGGCACAATCTACAAACACCATGACCCCAAATAATTTTTACTTAAGAATTTAATTATATGCTTTGGTATGGAATTTATAAAGGTTTGACCTGGATTCCAGTCAAACTAACTCTGTGTGCCTATTTTCCTTTGTGCTTTAACACATAATTACAGATGTGTTACTGTTTATTCTGGCAACATTATTGAAAAAAATATGTAAGAAAATGGACTACCTTAAAGCACCCCAAATAATCATATATTGCTGTGCTCCCTACTGATTTCATCTTATTTGTTACCTCCGTGATGCTCATCTCAATCACCAGCATTAGAAAATAAGTTCCACGAGGGCAGGGACACATCCATTACCCATCTGTGCATGTGGCTCATATTATTGTACCTACTATACAATTGGTTATCCACAAATATTTATTGAATGAAGTGGGTAATTAAATTAATTTCAAAACTGAGGATAGGTCTAAGTTTCAAAAAACCTGTATCAGTTCTCCACTGAAATGTTAACAGTGGAGACTTGGACTCCAGCCCTCAATCTGTCACTAACTTAAGCTATGCAGCACAACTACTGATCTCATGCCCTACAGCCTGAATGCTACAACTGTACTGAAGCCCACATGCCCTAGAGCCCGTGTTTTGCAACAAGAGAAGCAACTGCAATGAGAAGCCTGCACACCACAACTAGAAAGTAGCCCCCACTGGCAGGAATTAGAGAAAACCTGAGCACAGCAATGAAGACCCAGTGGAGCCAAGAATAAATAATTAATTAATTAAATAGAAAAAAGAAACTGTGATCTCTGATGAGATTCCTCGACCAAGCTCTTGATCAGACTTCTACTGTCCTTGTCCAAACTGTCATCTTTATGAGGGTGGAGGTTAGTGATACCGGATCTGCTGGACTGTGGGATGTTTGCTGCAGTGAGACAGTGTGAGTGGATTCTAATCCTGCCCTGTGTGAGGTGGAGGATTGTAGCCCAGGGGTGGAAGCCAGAGAAACCTACCTGCTCATGACTTTGTAAGTTGAAACCTTACCACTAGATACCCAAAGGGGTTGTAGTCTGAGCAAATTAGAGATAAAGCAAGTGCTCCTAGGAGGACTGAAGACCCAGTACACACACAGGGGACCACCGGGGCTTGGCAAACCTGCCATGCATGCTAGCTTAAACACAGTGCAGATGGTCCCTTTAGCTGCCAGAGACTGTGGACAGCTGAGACCACATTTGACCATCCTCCTGGTCACCAAGTTCCGAAGTTCTGCAATGTTTTGGACTCCTCTATCTTCCCTCACATTTAGCCTCTCATCAAGCCGTCCCAAATGACCCCAGGCCCCTTCATAACCATCCCTTCCTTCCCATAGTCACAGTCCCCATTCCCAACCTGCTGTCACCCACTACCCTCTGATGGTACAACAGCCCCCTAATCTCCTCAGTTTGGGTCTTGTCTGACTCTGGCCTCTCACACAAACTGCCAAGGCTCTTGAATTTCCTCAGGGTGAAGGTCTCATTGGCATTCAAAGCCTTCCACTATCTGGCTTCTACCTAGTCTCCAATCATGTCTCCCAGGAGCCTTCTACTCCCATGAAATTGTTCAACCAATTTGCTAAGACACCCCTTGTTAACTCGTGCTTCCACGCCTTTGTATGGTTCTGCCAATTTGCACACTTTTCTACTGCCTCCCCACCAATCCAATATTGCCAGTAATTTTTTTTTTTGGCCGTGCCACACGGCCTGCAGGATCTTAGTTCCCCAACCAGGAATCAAATCTGTGCCCCCTGCAGTGGAAGCATGGAGTCTTAACCATTGGATCACCAGGCAAGTCCTGTCACTATTCCGAAAACATGTCAGATCTTCATCACTGAAGCCTTGTTTGACAGCTTTGCTCACGCTGTTGCCTCTTCCTTTAAACTGACCAGTTTTAATAACCATGCTACATTCTTCACATCGGGTTTGGAGGTACTTAATATCAGGCTGCATATGATTTTGTGGTTGTCTATGTGCTGTTCCCAAATCAGAACATAAAATCCAAATGATCAAGTTTCCTTTGTGTTCTTATAAACATCAGGGTTGCATCTGGGATTTAAATAAATGATTAATAAATATGCTTTGAATGTAATAAACCCATCCAAGAGAAAAAGATCAAGGAAGGGTTTTCTTCCTCCCAGATACACAGAACTGAATTCAAAATTAATGTTTGCAGGATGGTTTTACATCCTGTGGTAGTATCCAAGGGACATTTCTAAAGCCTTACAACAGCAATTTGAGAAGAAAAATGTCATTTCTCTGAATATAAAGTTTTCTTGCTTACTTTTGAACATCATGTAACCTAAGATGGGAAAGAAGGAAAAAAACCAAAGAGCCTATTGTGGATTTATCACTACTTCAGCCACTTATGACAGGTCTTGTGAAGACTCAGCAGGACTGACATCTGATATAGACTTTTCTCATTCTGTGAAGTACCTAAAACTATGGGAATCAGTTTCAGAGCATAACTTATAAGCAATTGCAGTTTATATAATTATGAATGAATTTGCATAAACTTGTGCTAAAAATATACTCCATGAACTCTATAGATACCTTGTTGTGGGTACTTTGGTGCTTGGGAATCATGAAAAATAGCATGTTCTTCTTACACAAAGAGCAAGAAGGCATTCTTGATAACTTTGAGTTTAACAGAAGCAGTGATAAAGAATTATTCATAAGTAAATGAGATTTCAAGGAATGATGTCTGACACAAACACCGCAATTAGAGCTGAATGCAGGAAGAATGCTCATACGTGGCAATTTTCCCTAATGGGTCCATAGTTATAAAATCAATTAGAACCTTTCAAGTAAAGAAGTATCAAAGTGTGGATAAGTCACAGTGCATTCTTTACTTTCACAGTACTTTCAATTTACAGGTTCTTGGGAAACATTTTAGTTACTCACATTTGGAAATAATGCTTGTAGTCCTTCCCAAGTTGTTCCTCAAAACCAGTTCCTTATTTCTGGTGCTATTATCTGGCCCTGCCCTGAGAGCTCCTAAGGAATTAGCTCGCAGACCTGAGAGGATTTATTCTGGAGTCGAGTGATCTCAATAAAGAGACTTAAAACCATTTCATGTGGAACATTGGAAGGAAAGAGCATCAGCTAACCTGAGAAGGGAAGGTTAACGTGAAAAATATTATCTATTTTCCAATATTCTAGGTATTATATTATCAAAGAGAGAGTAGATCTCTTCAATGTAACTCATGGGTGAGCTAGAACCAGTGAAAAAAATTTCAGGTATCCAGATTTCAGTTCAATTTGTAAAGAATTTTCTAACAAAGGGAGAAATATTTCAGTGGAAGATGTAATTCCTTTGAAGGAATTTAGACTGGGGCTGTTTAGTGAAGTTTGAGGAGGGTTTTTGTTTTGCTGCTCAAAATGTTATCCATGGAATGCTGCTTATCTGATATTCTTTTTTTCCCCCTTGAGATTTAAATTTTAATGATAATTTTCACCATGATTTGACTTCTAAAATTATGGTTCCTATCAATTAAAAATGTACTACATTACCAGAGACGTTACTTTGCCGACAAAGGTCCATCTAGTCAAATTTATGGTTTTTCCAGTAGTCATCTATGGATGTGAGAGTTGGACCATAAAGAAGGCTGAGCGCTAAAGAAATGATGCTTTCAAACTGTGGTTTTGGAGAAGACTCTTGAGAATCCCTTGCACAGCAAGGAGATCAAACCAGTCAATCCTAAAGGAAATCAACCCTGAATATTCATTGGAAGGACTGATGCTGAAGCTGCAACTCCAGTACTTTGGCCACCTGACTCATCGGAAAAGACCCTGATGCTGGGAAAGATTGAAGGTGGGAGGAGAGGGGGACGACAGAGGATGAGATGCCTGGATAGCATCACCCATTCGATGGACATGAGTTTGAGCAAGCTCTGGGAGATAGTGAATGACAGGGAAGCCTGGTGTGCTGCAGTTCATGGGGTTGCAAAGAGTCAGACACACAGGAGCCACTGAACAGCAACATTACCAGAAAATTCCATTAATGTAGACCATTTATGTACTTATGTATGAAATATTTTGTGTGTATATCTGATGCACTAACAGACATAGAATGATGATTTATTAGTAGATGTTTTTGTTGTGGGTGGGGTTAAGAACACAAGAGGGGTTAAGAAGTCTACCCTCTTAACAAATTTTTGTGTGAAATAATGTTAACTATAGTCACAATGTTGTTAGGCAGATCTCTAAAACTTAAACTCCTTATATAACTGCAACTTTATACACATGGTATGGCAACTCCTTATTTCCCCTTCCCCCGGACCCTGGCAATCAACATTCTACTTTCTGCTTTTACGTTTCACTACTAATGCCTCTAGTAAGTAGTATCATGCAGTATTTGTTCTGTGTCTGGCTTATTTCACATAGCACAGTGTTTTGAAGTTTCATTCATGTCATTGCATATGGCAGGATTTCCTTCTAAGTCAGAATAATATTCCATTGTATGTATATACTACATTTTCTTTATCCATTCATCTGTCCATAAGCATTTAGATTGTTTCTACCTCTTGGCTATTGTGAGTCATGCTACAGTGAATGTGGGGGACGCAAAGAACCCTTTGAGATCCTGATTTCTACACATCCCCTGATGGTAATTCAGAACAAGAGAAAGAGTTTGTGCCAAGTTGTAAATGAACACACCGCTTCCTTCTTTGATAAAGACTTGCTCTGGAAAGAAAATGCCAACAGAACTAAACAATATAGTTAGTGACAGTCTTGCTGCAGTAGAAGGTGTATTTTGACTATCTTGAGAGTACTTTGACTATAGCTGGAATGGAAGAAATTTATCCTTTAAATAATAAACACTAGGGAATTTTCACAGTAATCAAAATATCACATTGCGATATATA
>NW_011494770.1:6748290-6751318 GCF_000754665.1 Bison bison bison
TGCGATATATATATATATATATATATATATATGTAACTTCCACTTTAACACTAAGATTTGTATTTCCCCAATTGAAAATATGTTTGAAAGCTAAACATCACAATCATAAAATCGCGCACACACACACAAAAAGTAAATAAAATGATCATTGCATGTCTGCAGTTCTCTGGTATTTATTGTAAAAAGTCTATTAGTTGAATATGCATTAGGCAGTCTTTAGGTTAAATAAATAATATATATTGCATATATGCATGTGCTACTATTTTAAATACAGATTCTGTTATAATGATAAAATAAGAATTCATTTTAAAATGCAACTGGATTAAAAGTAGCTCTTCCTTATTATGTGTTTTCCCAAGCATATATAGTGAAAGTACTATCTCTATTATATAGAAGTCCAAAATGTTTTATAAGTGATATAAGAATATACATTACATAGATACATTCGCTAATCCTGGTGGGGAGGGACTTCTGCATCCAGGCGTGCAGTTTGCATACCACAAAAGGCACAGGAAGAGGGAGAAAGTGGGAGAGGAACTCTAGTTCCCATACGCTTTGGCAGTAAACCACATCAGGTCTGGGGTCACCATCCATCCCAGTTTGTCCAGGACTGAAGGGTTTGCCAGCATTTGAGGCTTTCAGTGCTACAAGCAGCATAGTCCTGGCCGAACCAGGAGGGTAGGTCACCTTAATCAGGGCAGAGATGTGCTGTATGTGCAAACTTCAACCTTGGAATCTTGCCCATTGATCTGTAGGCCTGAAACAGTGAAGCCATTTTTTCACATCACTTCTTTCCTCCTTATGTTTTCAAGGTGAAAGAGCCAAGTAATCACGCCAACATCCTGACCAAGCCTGACCCAAGAACCTTCTGGACTAATGATGACTCAGGTATTTTTGGAAAAGTACATTCTGGCCCTATGCTCTACAGGAAGTGTGCTCTAGTAATAACCCTACATAAAGGCAAGGTTGAGGAAAAATTTTGGCTTTACTTGCTTTTTTCGTTATACCTAGTGCAACACTAGAATGTACCTCACAATCACTTTTTTAAAAGTCCCTTTATAAATCTCTTTTTTTTTTCAATATCTAAAGCATGTATACCATTAAATACAGCTTGATGAATTATGTATATCCAAGTGTTGAGGGAACAAAGCAACGAGTCTATTTCATGGAGTAGAGGACAGAGAAATAGGATAGGGTGGGCAAATACACGGGTTCCAGTGTCTCTTCCAGGGTGAAGAAAGATTTTAAAAACCCTAAGTGAAAGTGAAAGTTGCTCAGTCGTGTCCAACTCTTTGTGATCCCATGGACTATATAGTCCATGGAATTCTCTAGACCAGAATACTGGAGTGGGTAGCCTTTCCCTTCTCCAGGGGATCTTCCCAACCCAGGGATCGAACCCAGGTCTCCCACATTGCAATCTGATTCTGTACCAGCTGAGCCACAGGGGAAGCCCATTAAAAACCCTAAGGCAAGTCGTATTCCAAATACTCAGTGGAGGGCAGATGTGACTTGTGCTATCAATCCCAAACTATACATCTAATCAGAATCAGAGGAATGCCACTTTCTGAGTTTGGGGAATATGCTTCTGTTGTATAATTAAAAACTGCACTCCGACCAAAGGTGGAGTGTGCTTTTACAGGAAATTGAAGACGCTTTTTCATTCTTTTTCACAAACACATTGAGCCGTGAGGCCTAATGACATGAAGTAATGACACTAGAAATGAGAAAGCAGCAAAATAATTAAGACAGTGGTACTAGAGCTTTCACCTTCTCTATTTAAATAGGGCCTAATTAAATGGAGAACAGTGGTGACACCTACTATTTGTATTAGGTCTCCTGGTTTTACAAAGTATGCTCGCAAAAATCCAATTCAAGGTTTGGGCCAACCCTGTGAAATAGGAAGGGCAGCCTGTCCTTACACCCATTGTGTGAGAGATGAGATCAGGTGCTGAAAGAGGGTAGCTGACATCCAAAGCTAATGAGCAGAGAACGCCAGGGCTGGTGGTCGGATGGAGAGCCTGCATGCTCGGTTCTGCATTACTCTCCCCAGGAAGAAGTAGCTCTCCTTTGAGAAGCAGCATGAGCTAAATTGGTGCTTTAATCTTTTATTTATAAAAGATTGTCAAAGACCATGCCTATTTGCAAAAGCGGGAGGGGTTGAAGAAGAGAGTGAAAAACTCTCTGCTGTCTTTTTTTTTCAAAGACCAGGCTTACAGTCTAAACTTGTTATCAGTTTAATCTGTCAAAAAAGATGTTCTGTCTTTTATGTCTTTTGAAGAATGATGAAGAAGCATGAAAGTGAATTGGCCTGTTTATGCCATCATTGCAGTCCATTAGTAATAGTATAGCCACAAAATAAACAAACCGTCCACTGGCTAATACTGCTGTTAAGATCTACAGCACTAATGTTGTAAAGAAGCTATATAGAGCAAAACATTACAATCAGAATATAAATGATTCTTAAAGTTAAGTAGAGAGAATGAGATGAGAAGAGAATCTTTACAGGCCAGATCAGAAAATGATGCTCAGGCACTTTTTGGAGATGAAGAAATTATGTTACAAGAAAAATGAATGCAGGACATGTACAGAAATGGTGATAGGAATCATTCAGAACTACTCACCTTAGAAACTCTGAAAACTGTTTGTGTCATCAGTGGGGTTACAAAGAGAGTATCCCTTCTGTAGTAGCAGGTCATCTAGTAAAGATTCTTTCCAATAATCAATTCTGAGACTGAGGTCTATGCCTAGTGCTTTGGTGGGGGGAGGTAGTTTTTCAGTTACTGAGACATGGATATTAAAATCTCTACTTGTAGTCATAGAATGATCTTTTGCTTCTTAAAATTCAGTCAATTTTTGCTTTATCTATTTTGAAGTGCTAATATTAAGCACATACACTTTTATAATTGTTATAATTTCCTGATGAATTGTATTCCTCTTTACCTCTGGTAAATCTTCATTTGAAGTTTTTTTTTTTTTTTTTTCCCTGACATTAATATAACCAAGTCAGCCTTCTGATGCCTACTTTTCA
>NW_011494770.1:6751418-6751611 GCF_000754665.1 Bison bison bison
CTATCTGTGTCTTATAAAGTTCTTCTCTTACAGACCTCATATAGTTAGGTTTTCCTTTTAAAGATTATCTGACAATCTCTTCTTTTTACTTGGAAAGTTTGGACCACTTCAGTTCAGTTCAATGCAGTTGCTCAGTCGTGTCCAACTCTTTGCGATCCCATGAATTGCAGCACGCCAGGCCTCCCTGTCCATC
>NW_011494770.1:6751711-6758216 GCF_000754665.1 Bison bison bison
AAAGTACTGGAGTTTCAGCTTTAGCATCAGTCTTTCCAAAGAACACCCAGGACTGATCTCCTTTAGAATGGACTGGTTGAATCTCCTTGCAGTCCATGGGACTCTCAAGAGTCTTCTCCAACACCACAGTTCAAAAGCATCAATTCTTCAGTGCTCAGCCTTCTTCACAGTCCAACTCTCACATCCACACATGAACACTGGAAAAACCATAGCCTTAACTAGACAGACCTTTGTTGGCAAAGTAATGTCTATGCTTTTTAATATGCTATCTAGGTTGGTCATATGGAGAAGGCGATGGCACCCCACTCCAGTACTCTTGCCTGGAAAACCCCATGGACGGAGGAGCCTGGTGGGCTGCAGTCCATGGGGTTGCGAAGAGTCGGACACAACTGAGCGACTTCACTTTCACTTTTCACTTTCATGCATTGGAGAAGGAAATGGCAACCCACTCCAGTGTTCTTGCCTGGAGAATCCCTATGTGTCTATGGGGTCGCACGGAGTCGGACACGACTGAAGCGACTTGACAGCAGCAGCAGCAGGTTGGTCATAACTTTCCTTCCAAGGAGTAAGCTGGACCACTTAACTTAGTGTGATTGTTAAATATAACTATACCGTCTTAGTATTTGTTTTCCTCATGTTCCTTCTTTTCTTCATTTGCTGTTCTTCCTTTTATGACTTCTCCAAAATCATTTGAGTATTTTTAGAATTCAAAATTAATTCATCTACTGACTTAGTGGTGGCTCTGAGGATTAATTAATAATTTTCAAAAACCATTATAGAAAACTTGCTATCCCACTCATCTTCCCATCCTTTACATTATGATTCACATATATATTACTTCTACATATGAAATTAAATCTACAGTATAATAGATTTAAAGGAAAACAAGAGGAAAACTATTTTTTGTATTTTCCAAGATATTTACTATTTCTGATGTTCTTTATTTTTTCTTGGAGATCCAGTTTTCCTTGTAAATAATTTCTTTTTAACCTGGAAAAACTTCTTTTAGCATTTCTTATGATGCAGTGATTCTCTAACAATGATATCTCTCAGTTTTCTTTTATCTTTATGATATGCCTTTATAAATGAAAATATTTTTATTTAATTCTTAAAGGATTTTTTTTATAGGTATAAAATTCTGAGTTAGGTGACTTTTTTTTTCCTTTTATCATTTTGAAGATTTGGTCCATGGCCTCTGGTCTCTGTAGTTTCTGATGAGAAGTCAGTGATGATTTAAATTATTGCTATTCTGATTATAGTATGCTGTCTTTCACAGGCTGCTTTAATTTGTTTTTAATCTTTGGTTTTTATCAGTTTGTCTATGATATATCTAGACTAGAATCAATGTTCTTTAAGATGTAGATCTCTGAAGTTTAGAAAGTTAAACATTCTTCTAGTCTATTAGCAGTTTTGTTAGAATTTGGATCTGAGGGATGCAATTTTTTCAGTTGTAGTTTCTACACCATAGCGTGCCCCTTCTTTATCAGGACATCAGCACCCCAACTAAAACTTCTCCTAGACGCCTTCAATTCTGTGAAGTGTAAGCACAAGCCAAAGCAACTCTGCAGCTGTCCTTCTGCAACATGCAAATTTATGAGCCTGCAAATGGATTCTTTACAAAGACAATATTCTAGGTCCAGTATGAATTTTATTAGGGTGTATGTGTGTGTTAGTTGCTCAGTTGTGTCCAACTCTTTGCAACTCCATGGACTGTAGCTCACCAAGGCTCCTCGGTCCATGGAATTCTCGAGGCAAGAATACTGGAGTGGGTTACCATTCTCTTTTCCAGGGGATCATCCCAACCCAGGGATCAAACCCAGGTCTCCCTCACTGCAGGCAGATTTTTACCATCTGAGCCACCAAGGAAGCCCTTTATTAGGGTAACTTTTACCAATTCCTAAAATAATGGTGATGAAATGATTCCACCATTTCCTCCAGAAAATATATATCAGTGAATGGAATATTTCCATTCAAAGCCACCCATAATCAGAGAGTATTTCATTTTCATTTAATCTAATGTACAGTCTCTTGATGTACTGCTTTAAGTGGAGTTCAGTGTTGAAGATAACTAGTCAAGATGGTTTGATAGAAATAGAAGTTAAATTTAAAAATCTTTTGTTTTGAAGTAGGGAATTACTGAGGGTTAGCTTGCCTTGAAATCTGGTGAAATGGCCTTAATTTTCATACTCAATATCTTTTTGCATGATTGCCAGAGGATGGGGCTGGTGTGCTCAGTTGCCTTATACATATATGGTGATGGGAGAAACAAAAGTAGTTTTAAAAAACACATAATATAAAAGTAGTAGCATATGTTCATTATAGAAAAGAAATGGAAAACTCACCACCCATAATCTTCCCACCACACTTCTTTCATTCTCTCTCTCACTCATTCCCAGCATTTGTTCTACAAAAAACAAACAGGCTGTACAAATTTAGGCTCTTTCCTATTATCCTTGTTTTTAGGCTTTGAAACCTGATTTATTTGGTTTTGCACACCTTTGTTTTTCAGTCTCTGGTCCTGCAGTATCCTGTAGCATCCTCTTAAATGAGAATTTCAAAGTAGGATGAGTTTCCCGACACTTTTGGAATGTGTGTTTTTCCAGGTATTATTATTAACAACACAGATAATAGTCTTTACTTAGAGGAAGTCAGATAATGAAGTGGTTAAACAATAAAGTTTCTTTTGCAAGGGCCATGATTTTAGTGGGCACCTGTTTTGCCAGGTAGGAAAATGTAGCTTCTTCATGTTCTCCCTGGGTTCTTCCTTGAAGTCACCTTTTAACAAAATGCAGTTCTACCTTTGGGATGTTCAAAATGTCTAGATTTCATTCAAGCAAAAGTTAAAGAGCAAATTTCATTATTATATAAATTTTTCCCAGATGGAAAATTAAATTTTCCCTTTTATTTTCAGGATTATCATTATCTCTTTCTATTTTATAGTGATTCATCACATTTTAAAATTAAGGGCAAATTTGGGGGGATGTACAAATCAAAATAAAGAGGAATATTCATATTTATTTGGGAGCAGTAATATTTTCTGCACCAAATGTAGAAATGAAATGATTCATAGTTTAGAAACATATGGACTACAGAAATATGTCAGTGTTTCAGAGAATACATAAAATTAGATCATTGAATTAATATAAGGAGAAGGAAAACTTCATTCCACAGATCTTTTAAAATGAAGAAAACATAATTTCTAGATTTTTTTTCTTAAAAAGCATAACACTCTCATATTTAATATCTAGGAGTTGCTTCATCCCTCAAATATGGCATTATCTGATGAGAATGTTAAATAGATTCTCAAATATGAGAAAATATGAGAAAAGTTAAACACACTCTGCTACAATGGAAACCTTCTATCTGATACTTGTTGGCCAGTGTAGACTTTGTTTCTTGCTATTAGAGATAAACAATTTAATAAAAATCTGTGGATACATGAAGATCTCAGGTAGACTGACCTCATTTACTCAGTTCCTAACTAAAAAAGGTAGCTATCTCAGTGAAACTCACCTTACCCACAGCACGAAATTCCAAATAACACATAATGTCACGGATGGGAAGGGCTTTCCTGATGGCTCAGTGGGTAAAGAATCTGCCTGGAATGCAGTAGACATAGGAGACGCAGGTTTGATTCCTGGAAGATCCCCTGGAGGAGGAAATGGCAACCCATTGCAGTATTCCTGACTGAAAAATCCCATGGACAAAGGAGATTGGTGGGCTACAGTCCATGGAGCCTTAAAGAATCAAACACGACTGAGTAACCGTGCACATGTTGACTGGTGGGAGCAAGATGATGCTAGGCTTTGGAAAGGACAGGGGCATAATCATAAGAACTCTGCATTCCTGGATGCTTTTGACTTCCCCTACCTCTGCAACTCAAACTTTTCTAAATCACACTTGGTATTTATCCCCGCCCCCCCACCTCCCATCTTTGATCAGAAAGCCACAGTCATCCTCAGTTTCCTGAACCACATCTCTTCCAGTCAACTGGACTCACATCAGAGCTGACCGGCAAACCATCTGGTCATGCCTCCCAGTGAGCCATGCATGGATCAGCAGAAAACTGCTCAACACTTCACCTTCTGCTGTGGTTAGTGTTGTGAGCTCTTGAGGAAGGACTCCTGAGTTTGCCACTAAGTTCAATGCTTATTACCTGTGTGACTTTGCACAAATGATTTCACGTGCAAAAATAGAATGTTATAATAGGTCATAGTTTTTGTGAAGGCTAAAGGAGATAATTCAGGTAAAGTTATTAATAATTTACAGCTCTGTA
The DNA here is from genome assembly GCF_000754665.1 of Bison bison bison. Taxonomy (NCBI): domain Eukaryota; kingdom Metazoa; phylum Chordata; class Mammalia; order Artiodactyla; family Bovidae; genus Bison; species Bison bison. The sequence continues at coordinate 6,755,988 of NW_011494770.1, forward strand.
AAGCATATGGTTAGTGGTCAATTTATGATGACTCTTCTTATTTGGAGAAAGAATTATGTCATTTCTACAAACCTGAAAACTCATCCCCCTGCCGTATATAAGGTCTGCAAACTATGGGTTGAAAGAAGAGTACATTTTATTTTGTCATTACTCAATATTCCATACTGTTCTCAACCCATTGCTTGTTTATTCTTTTATTTTCTTCTCCCTAAACTAAGAAGCTCATCATCCATGTTATCACACATAGCACTGATAAGCCTTCTGAAAATAAATATATGGTTGGACTGAAAAGAGCCCTCAAACTGAAAAGAACCTTAGACATTGCTTTGTCATTTATATAAAATATCACCTTTGTCAGCAAGAATCCGTATATAGCAAAAAAAAAACACACAAAAATGTTTAGTTTTGCATAACTTTAACCATTTACACTGATTTAGAGGGTTCCAAGTTCAAGGACTGCTTGTTTAGTACTGTAAATAAGTGAGTAACAAAATGTCATTTCAAAAGTTTGCTGTTTAAGGATACTTAGAGTCACGGGCATCTAACATTTAAGTTTGACAGCAAAATGTTATCAAATCTGATCTCATGACAGTCCTGCTCCCTGGTGTGTGAATGAATAAGGGTGTGGCTATAGACTCAGCCAGTTCAGTCCAGAGAAACCCCCTCTCTCCCTTGAATTGTGTCAATTAAGGTTTACAGTTAGAGAAAGTCTGTTTCTCTCCTTGTTAAACTCATGATTTTCTCTTCCTCTTGATTATGGCCAAAATTATTATACTTGTTATTTCTGCTGTTTGACTCAAGGCTGTGCATGCTCAGCTCAGTCGTGTCTGACTCTTTGCAGTCCTTTGGACTGTAGTCTGCCAGACTTCTCTGTCTATGAAAATTTTCCAGGCAAGAATACTGGAGTGGGTTGCCATTGCCTACTCCAGGGATCTTTCCAACTCAGAGATTGAACCTGTGTCTCCTGTCTCTTGCTTTGGCAGGTGGGTTCTTTACCACTGTGCCATGTTGGAAACTCAAGGCTACACTAGCAATTTTTTCACAATGGCTAATTTTTCTGATTCCCTAACATTCTTTTAAAATATTTACACATCATAGTATTTCCTTGTGCCCATTTTATCCAAATCATTCTTTTCATGTCTAAGATCTTTGATTTCCATAGTATTAAAAGACATTACATTGTGGTCAACAGATGGAATGGTATCAGGAAATTCCCTCACTTAAAATAAATAACCAAAATAGATTAAACGCAACTTAATAATTTTAGTGAAGTTATTTTTCTCATATTTTAATAAATCTTTTCTCATTTTATAAGTTTATACCAGAGTGATGTGATAGTAGATTTTTAAAAAATCTAGTGGATTTTAGTTACAGCTAATGTTAAAATGCCCTCATGCATTTTACTATTTTAAACATGCTGAAATATTCACCTTTTGACAGCTTTCTTTTTGCCCAAGAAAGTGTCCTGCAGTACATGATGCATAGACATGAGATAGTCGGGAGGTAATATGTATATCATAGGAAAAATAAATGGAAAAAAAAAGGTTTTTTTAAATTTTATTTTTTTATTGAAGTATGTTGATTTACTATTTTGTGTTAGTTTCATGTGTACAACAGTATGATTCAGATATATACATATGTATTCTTTTCCAGATTCTTTGCCCTTATAAACTATTAAAAAATATTGAGTGTAGTTCCCTGTGCTATATAGTAAGCCTTTGTTGGCCATATATTTCTGTCTTACTGGTGTATATGTTAATCTCAAACTCTTAATTTACCCCTCTCTCCACGCTCCCCTTTAGTAACTTTGTTTTCTGTGTCTTTGAGTCCACTTCTGTAAGTTCATTTGTATCATTTGAATAAAGGGTTTTGGACTGTTTTTATCATAATAACAGAAATATTTTAGCCCCATCAAAGATAGACAAAGCTTACAAAATTTGAAGAAAAATGATTTTACAACTTTAAAATTGTACGTAAGAAGAATAGGCCAATGACAATAATGAAAACGGGTTTCCCCTGGGATGAAATGGCCCACAGAGAGGGGTGGGTGCAGGATTAGGGAGTGAGGGTACAGGAAGAAAGGGGTAGGATGGACCCAGTTGAAACTAGGAAGAGGGAGGTTTATGTAAATCGGGATACTCAGAGATGAAAATAGAATTAAAATTTAGGGCAAGGAGACCCAAGCAAACTCATTTGTAAAATGAGAGTTTATTGAAGTAAATCCATTCT
>NW_011494770.1:6758316-6758942 GCF_000754665.1 Bison bison bison
GGATCATCCCAACCCAGGGATCAAACCCAGGTCTCCCTCACTGCAGGCAGATTTTTACCATCTGAGCCACCAAGGAAGCCCTTTATTAGGGTAACTTTTACCAATTCCTAAAATAATGGTGATGAAATGATTCCACCATTTCCTCCAGAAAATATATATCAGTGAATGGAATATTTCCATTCAAAGCCACCCATAATCAGAGAGTATTTCATTTTCATTTAATCTAATGTACAGTCTCTTGATGTACTGCTTTAAGTGGAGTTCAGTGTTGAAGATAACTAGTCAAGATGGTTTGATAGAAATAGAAGTTAAATTTAAAAATCTTTTGTTTTGAAGTAGGGAATTACTGAGGGTTAGCTTGCCTTGAAATCTGGTGAAATGGCCTTAATTTTCATACTCAATATCTTTTTGCATGATTGCCAGAGGATGGGGCTGGTGTGCTCAGTTGCCTTATACATATATGGTGATGGGAGAAACAAAAGTAGTTTTTAAAAGCTTTTTTTAAAAAAACACATAATATAAAAGTAGTAGCATATGTTCATTATAGAAAAGAAATGGAAAATTCACCACCCATAATCTTCCCACCACACTTCTTTCATTCTCTCTCTCACTCATTCCCAGCATTT
>NW_011494770.1:6759042-6772518 GCF_000754665.1 Bison bison bison
ATTGAAGTAAATCCATTCTAAGATTCTTTCTTACTTTGAAGTTCCTTTATTCTATGAAGGTGTGAATTTGAAAATAAAAAGAAAATGCAAGAGGATTTAGGGGGAAAAATGGTTTAGACAGGGCTGGGGCCTTTGGAATAGACTTCAATGAATGTAGCACTGAGAACTCTGACCTTTTCTCCTCAGAAACATATGGCAATCAGTTCTTTATTAAAATTTTGGCTCTTAAAAGAAAATTTTATGTTAATATTTCAGCTACACTGTTCTTATAGGCATTAAATTATATAACATACTTGAGTTATCAAATTGTTCTCCCATACCTAATCTTATCTTTCCAATCACCCTGAGGGATTAACTATAATGAATGGGTGTTAACCCTGAGGACACTTAAAAGAAGTTAAGTGCTCTGCCCAAAGCTAAATATTAAGTCATACATTCTAAAACACTGAGCTGGAAACTCAGATCTCCTGGAAACTCCTCCAATTCTCTTTCTACTGCTTCAAAAGGGTAAGTGGGGAGCTTTGTTAAGGAAAGTAGTTTGAATGTGAACACAAGTGGCTGAGGAAACAGCAGTCAAGGAGGAGATTCTAAGTGACCTGTGAGCTTGCCATTGGGTGGGGCACTTGTGAAAAGGAGGAAATTAAGGCAAAGAGGGGGTTTGTTTTACAGAAATTAGATATACTGTATCTCTTTCTGCCTGGCACTCTGCTAGGACAAGGAAGAGTGCCTGTCACTCTATGGACAAGGAAGCAAGAGTTTTCTGCCTTGAAAGCTTAGGTAGACAGACTAGACAGTCACTGGTAGGCTATGAATAAAATAGTGTAAACACAAGTTAAAATCATGATAGTTGCCTGCAGATGAAGGATTGGTTTTTAAAACAGAGAGGCAGATTGTTTTACTGGTTAAAAGTAGAGCTTTTGGTATCAGAACCTACACTTGCATTCTGGTTTTTTTTTTTTTTTTGGCTGTGCTGGGTCTTCAAAGCTCTGCGTGGGCTTTCTCTTCATTGCTATGCTCAAGCTTCTCACTGCGGTGGCTTCTCTTGGTGCGCCAGAGCACAGGCTCTAGGTGTGTGGGCTTATAGCTGTGGTGCAGGGGTTTAGTTGCCCGTGGCATGTAGGATCTTCCCTGTGCAGTGAAGTGAAAGTCACTCAGCCATGTCCGACTCTGCGACTCCATGGACTGTCGGCTACCAGGCTCCTCAGCAGACAGTCTGTGGAGTTTTTCAGGCAAGAGTACTGGAGCGGGTTGCCGTTTCCTTCTCCAGGGGATCTTCCTGACCCAGGGGTTGAACCCGGGTCTCCCGCATTGCGGGCAGACGCTTTACCATCTGAGCCACCAGGATCAAATATGTGTCCCTGTATTGGTAGGCAGATTCTTAACCACTGGACCACCAGGGAAGTCTCCTGGTTGTTTTGTTTTGTGGTTTTTAAAATTTTTTATTCAACTACGGCTGATTTATAATATCATGTAAATTTCAGGTATACAACACAGAGACTCATTTATACATATATATATATATATATATTCTTTTTCGGATTCTATTCAGTATATAATAGAGTATAGTTCCTTGTATTATACAGTAGGTCTGGTTTTGCCAATACTAGCTACTGTTGTTTATCTCTTTAAGCCTCAGATCTTAAGAATGAATAAGGGGTTTATAACAGTTTTTCATAAGGTCATTATGAGGATTAAATGAGAAATTGTATAGAAAGCACTAAAGCATAATATCTGCCACTTAGTATAATGTTGGCTATTATAATAAATGCCCTAAACTGTGGAAGTTACAGGGAGGAACATGTTCATTTCTGCTTATTAGTATGTTAGCATCATCTGGCTAAGTGCCTGGCTTTAGAACATGCAGGAGAACTATTCCTTAAAATAATTTATAAGGATATTTGAACATAGTCTAAGAAAAAACTCTACTAACTGATGCTAGTTGACAATGGTAGAGATAGTCTTGGAAGTAGAGGAAAGTCTAGTGAAAAAGAGAAAACTGAATAAATGGTTATTAGGAATATCATAGGGAGGTTCACAGTCCCTAGGATCCTTTTAACACCAACGGAATCTGTTCACAATTCTATGAATAGCATGAAATGAGGCTGGAGGTGCTGTTCAAATAAAAACTCCAACTTTCATATATATACACAATGGTTTCAAACTTTAAAACAAAGAGAAAAGGAGCATTTAATGTGCTGGCTATGAACTCTCCTATCCTTCCTACGCATGGCCTATGAATACAGTAGATCTAAGGTGAGTAGTGGTGGGGTTATTTTTGGAAATGGCAATGGGTCTATAATGGTCCAGACACATGCCGTCACCCAATCTCTTTGTGAGATAAACGATCAGAAAGCAGACTGTGAATATCAGGAAAAAATTGCTCTGTGAAGAAAAATAATTGGTTCATCTGGGGAGGGCAATATGTTAGACCATGTTCTAACACGACTACCTGTGTTAGAAACTTTTACTATTATTCCTGGAAGTACTCTACTTATATCTGATATATTTGTTCTTTTTTGACCTCTTTCTGGAAATGTACTTTCTAGTGTTTTTTAAATTCTAAAATTTTAACATTTAAATAATATTAATATGGCATATACTGTATATTACATATACATGTACATAATTATCTATAACTGTTTTAAGAAAAGAGATGGAAAAAGAATAGTCATTTTGGAGTATCTTATAAGGTTCCTGTTAACCTTATAGAAACTGATGATCTTAAATAATGAAAGTTGTAAGAAAAGAATATGGAGAGTGGAAAGAGATAGAAAGGAGGTAGAGGAAAGTGGTAAGTGGGGTTTAGACAGAAATTACATACATTGGGCTCCTTTCTGCTCTTTGGTTATTTGTTATAATTAAAAGGAAAGTCAGAAGGCTGTGGGCCATCAGTGTTGCTTACAAGAGCAGCTGTGGATATAAAAGTACAGTATTTACAAGGAGGTAAAGAGAAAAAAGGAAAATGCTTTTACTTTTAAAAGGTAAATTCAAAGACTTATTGAACAGAACTTGGCAAACTGGGTTTATGTTGGTACATAGAAACGACATGATTTGAAGAGTGAATTTCAAATAGGTTTCTCATGATGATCTATGTTTGTGTTCTAAGGCTTTAGATTTTTAAGGAATAGTTTATGAATTGTGAAGTAGAATCATTGTAGATATTAATGATAGTAATAGTCTGATATCTTTTAAATCTTCTATAAATGAGGATAGAATATAAGGCAGTTTTAAGCATAAAATTCTATAAACAAATAATACCATAGTAACTTCTTCAGTGACCATATTTATTTAGTGTAGAAAGGGAAGTATTATTCATGATTCCTATCTTTTGCTCACATCTGTTTAATTTCTTCTCTGTAATTTTCTTGTGATCTTAAAAGAAAGCTTATTTTTATTCCTTTAGATGTTATTTATACCTTTTGTGAAGTAGTGATTATGAAACAACATGGAAAAATAAATAAAAGAAGTAGTTAATATACCTGAAACATCTGGCCAAACCATCAGTTTCCTTTTTTTTTTAAAGTATTTATTTATTTGGTTGCGGGTCTTTGTTGGCATATGTGGGATCTTCCCTTGCAGTGGTCACTCAGTTGATGCTGCTTAGGGGTTTAGCTGCTCCACAGCATGTGGGATCTTAGTCCCCAGAAAAGGAGTCAAACCCATGTGCCTCATGGGTCTACAAGGCAGATTCGTGACCACTGGACCACGAGGGAATTCCCAAACAGTTTTATGTCTGAGTGTGTGTGTGTGTGTGTGTGTGTGTATGTGAAAGAGAGACAGAGACAGAGACAGAAAAATAACTAATCTTGTTAAAAGCATTCAATAATCCCAACTCCGAAACAAATGAGTGCTATCAAAATTATCTGATGGGATGACCATATGCTCTTAGAAAATTAGGCTCCAATGGTTACCTGGAGAAGGGCATGGCAACCCATTCAGTATTCTTGCCTGGAAAATTCCATGGACAGAGGAGCCTGGCAGGTTACAGTCCATGAGGTGGCAAAGAGTTGGACACAACTGAGCAACTAACACTTGTACTAATGGCTAATTGTGGATGTTCTGATCAAGGAAATAATAATAAAAATAAAAATAAATTTACTCTTATTAACAAATCTAGAATAAACATTTCTCACTGAAATGTATAATCTAAGCAAACAACTGAATCTTTTAATGTCCATTGTAGGGTTTTAATCTGAGAAATAAAGATAAGTAGGAGAAATTATGTTGGGTCCAGCAAAGAGATTTATCCATCAAATATACCCAATATTTATTGAACACTGATTGTAAGCAAGGCATATGTTTGGAAGGAATGAAAGACAATTACACAAAATAATTCTGCTCTTCAGTGTCTCAAGTTACTAGAAAAATATAAACATGTACATGAATTCCTAAAATTCCTGCTCAGCTGAGGGAGCCATTGCTAGTGGTGACAAGATCAATGAGATTATTGGTCTCACAGTTGGGGATGAGCTTTAAAACTTTAAGAAAAGCTGTTGGGAAATGGGGTTCCTACCATAACTTCTGCAATTCTAAGAACAGCCAATTACAGAGATATAATGGGCACCTCCCAAAGTAGCAGATCAAGAAGAAGTCAGGGCTTTTTAGGCATCAGAAGGTCTAAAGATGTCATACCCTGACATCTGGAGTATTTGCCTACTTCTCATTACCAAGTTGTGCTGCCATTGAGTAAAATACAATATGTACCTTAGGTGACCTTCTGAATGTCCCACAAAAATTGTGTAGTGTCAAGACAATGCCTTCCATACATTTACTCAATATTTTCCAATTATATTAAGTAGATGTCAGATAGTATAATTAGCACATCACAGTGATCTTTCTTGGAATTTTTGCTCGATGGACTGTTGCAGTGCCCAATTTTCATAGGCTTACAAAGAATATTATAAATTATTAGCTAAAAAGAGAGTGGGAGGACTACAAAACAACAGAACCCAAATAATAAAGTCAGCCAGGAATGTTTTAAAAATAATGAAACGTACCCAAATCTACCAAGCACTAAGAAAAAGCAAATGGAGATGTAGAAACCTCAGGAAATAGAAATCCAGGTGCTCAGTATTGAGTCTGTGGGTTCTTGCGTTTTCGTATCGCGGTGTGAGATGATTGTGCCCTACCCTCATGTGATAGAGGACGCCACAGAGTTCCTGGCAGAATCAGCGAGTCCTCAGCTTTGATCACAAAAATGGATAGCTCCAATATGATACCCCTTTTCCAGGACATAGCTGGGGGCCAGTAGTGAAGGAGAATTCTTTCTGTGTGCAGAACTTAAGAGCAGTGCTCCTGGTTCCTCGTTTTGCTTGGAAGGAGACATGGGATTATAAGATGAATTCGTGTTCAAGAAAAACAGTCAACAACCTGCAAGGACTTTGCATCCTCTTCTAAGCGAAAGGATTAGTAGGATTTGGGTATGCAGGATAGTTGCATCATGTCAGGTAGAAACATGACCTTGTCACTGTCCTTTTATAGAGATTAAGTGAGATTTAAGGAGATGAATATGGGTCCAAGTTGACAAGGGCTGGGTTGTTGGTAGTTTTATGTATCAATTTCACTGGGCCGTAGTTTCCAGGTATGTGGTCAAACACTTCTAGATGTTTCTAAGAGACTATTTCTTGTGCGAGATTAACATTTAAATCAGTGATACTCTGCAGAAGAGATAGGTACTATCCGTGGCTCACAGAGACTACTTTTTAGTTGGGGGAGACATATAACAAATGCTCAAAAAGTCAGCTAATAAAACTAATATGCAGGTAACTGAAACAGGGTGAGTGACGCTGTGTAAGTGTTGTTGATTCTTTGAGACAAATGTCAAGAAGGATCCAGTCACGTGAGCATCCAGGGAGGGAAGCATTCCAGGTGAAGGACACGGCACAAGGTTCTCTGAGCCAGATACAAGCTTGGTCTGCAAGAACAGCTAGGCTAGATGGCACAAATCTGGAAGGGAAAGGGGAAAGAAGGATCTAATAGGTAATAGCTAGACAGAGGAGCAACATGAATTGTTTGTGTTGCCTGGTCTTCAAGGAACTCAAAGCCCAGAGAGACACCTGAGAGTTAAATAAGACCCTTGAGATTTAAATAACTAACAGCACAAAATCCTTGACAATGGAGGGAGGGGAGAGGCGTGCAAAGGATTAGCTGACTATGGAGCATTATTAAAATAAGCCACATGACATGGGCCTTCAGAAGCTCCTTTTTAGATTTATCTTTTCCTAGATATCACAGAATTGTACAGTATGAGAGTTGCAAGAAAACTTCCTGCACATTCACTTGAGAAAGTAGATAATCGAAAGGGTTCAACATGCCCAAGCCTGTATTGTAATGGCATTAAGGCATAGCAGGGCCTTAGGAAAAGCAGAAATATACATAAGCATACTTGTGCTTTTGGGAAAGTGCTACTCAAAATTTAACAATTTAAATACAGACTTCGCCTTCCCTGAGTATAGCAACACTGCTCATCTCGGGCATCCTTGTTAGATCCAGGACTTGGCACAAAAGAGGTGCTCCATGGAGGCCTGAAGGATTAAAGAACAGGCCACCATTGGCTGGAGTTTGTGCCTCTCTCTGTAACTGAAGGATAAAGCTAAACAACTAGAAGATGTATCTTTTGTGCTGCTTGTCTTCTCTCACCTGCTTTGATTGATTCTCCTTTCTCAATGGACCCATATTTATGTTCTATTATCTCCCATCCACCTTGAGCAAGCAAAAACTCCCTTGGTTTAGCTTTTGGCTTACTCTCTGCTTTTTCCACCTTAAAATTTAGCTTTTACTTCAAACATCTGGTAGTAAGAATTTATTCTGTTATCATGGCATTTAGTTTTTTTATTGCCTACTCTGGAACATTGTGTGCATGGAGACCAAGGGAGGACAAAGGACTTTGAAAAACAAAGAGGGTAACCTTGTCAAGCCTTTGAAGGAATTCCCATCCAGCTGCTCTGACCTTGACACAGCAGATTAAGTGGCCCGTACCAGGTGATGCTAGTGGTAAAGAGCCTGCCAATGCAGGAGACATAAGAGACTCAGGTTACATCCCTGGGTTGGGAAGACGCCCTGGAGGAGGGCATGGCAACCCACTCCAGTATTCTTTCCTGGAGAATCCTTTGTACAGAAGAGCCTGGCAGGTTACTGTCCATAGGGTCACAAAGTCAGACGTGACTAAAGTGACTTAGCATGCACACACGCCTGCTAGATTATAACTATGCTTGTCAAAATTTTCACTCATCCATCTGCCAACTACATAAATTTCCCCACTCTAACTTCCAGCACTTCTTTACATATGCTTGTGTATGAAATTTGCTCATTTTCAATGAGATGGGGTAGGAAAAAAAGCAAGTATCCTTTTAAGGAGTGAGTGATAGTTGAGTGATCAATCACATTTTGCTTTGAATTAACTTTTCAAAACACATTGTAATGTTTTGCTACTTAAAAGGGATTTTCCTTGGTGGCTTTTAGATCTATTCACAATAGGACTCAATCTACCTTTGAAGGTAATTCTGCACCTGCCCCCTACCAGGTGAGATCATGTTTACTACTGTATCTCCTGCATCTAGCACAATGTCTGATGCATAGTTCTAGAAGAATCTGTGGATGAATGAATCAATGAGTTCCACCATGCCTAGAGCTGTATCAGATAGAGAAGTGCCTCTGCAGACTAATAATCAGCACTCCTTCAAATGAATATGTTTTCTAAGACATTATTAATTCCATATTATTGGAGAGGGGTGGGGTGCAGTGAGAGGAAGAGGGGAGAGGCAGCTAAGATATTTTTTATTTCACCTGAAAGTGCTATTTTCACACTTTAGCAGTAGCAGCAAGAGGGCCATATTCATTTGCTTGTGTGTAAGGTTTGACTAAGGACCATATTTCAAAATTATGCAGAGATGCTACACAACACCTGGAAGTTTGGTGCTCACACTATTTCCTCTGCCTAGATTGACTTCTCTCTTTTGTACCTGGTTGGTCTTTCCAGTATCAAACCAAATGTCACTTCTTTGTGGAGACCTTCCTCAACAATTCTGAGTCTACTGCCCTCCCCAGTAGAAAATTCCTCTTTGTTCCATGGCAGATTTCTCAAACTCTTTTGTCTTAATAGTCATCATGTCATATCATAATTTATGTGTCTATCTCCCCACTTAGAATGAGTGCTTAGAAGTTAAATAACCATATTACTCATATTTATGTTCCTTGATCTTAATATTGGGTTAGCCAAAAGTTCATTTGGATTTTTCCGTAAGATGTTATGGAAAAACCTGAAAGAACTTTTTGGCCAAACCAGTAGTTTTGCTTACTTGATACATGCTTGCAGGAATAAATAAATGGAAAGGAAGGAGGCAGTGGGGGAGGAAGGAAGGAAGGAAGAGATGAAGGATGGATCAGTTCAACATCTCCTGTGATGATTAGCTGAGAGCAGGGCTTTACAGCAGTTGGCATTGACAGGAAGGAGATAGGAGGCAATATTTTAGACTTTGGGGGGCCACAGGCTATGCCACTGCCATGGGTAGGAGGTGGAAGAGGCACAGAAGTCTACTTCAGTGACAAAGGAAGGCTGCTGGAAGGAGATAAATCTTGCCTTCAAAGCAACTATTGTTACTTCACAATTGTGCCTATCATCTGTCCAACTCAGAAGTAAAAGAACTTGCTTAATCCTTAATAAAGAACAAATGCTGATAGAGGAAACAAAGTAAGTCTGCAGACTAGACAGCTACATGTCCATTATTTAACAAAACTCTGTTCCAAGGATCTTACAGTGCATAGTCTTGTTTATTCAAAACCACTGTCTAAGGGGAAAAGATAAGCCCTGCATAAATAAAGCCTGTAGTTTTGTGGGTTTTAATAACTCAACATTATTATTCTAGATAATGTGTTCTCTTAGTTATCTGCTGTATCACATTCCTAACTCCTTTATGCATGTCAGTTTTGACAATTACGAACAGGGAAGGTAATAATCACTATAGAACCTGTGTTCTATAAATAGACTTTGATTTAACCACCATTGCTAATAATTCAGTTCAGTTCAGTCGCTCAGTCCTGTCCGACTCTTTGCGACCCCATGAACCATAGCACGCCAGGCTTCCCTGTCCATCACCAACTCCCGGAGTCCACCCAAACCCATGTCCATTGAGTTGGTGATGCCATCCAACCATTATTACTATTACTATTATTGCTAGTAATAGCTATCTTGAATAAGCTCATTTGTCATCATCATTTTCTATTTGATGAATACAATAAAAAAGACATGTACTATGTGACAACCTTCAACAAAAACTAATCCATTTTGTTGCTCTCTAGAGTAATAATTATGTTTTCTGGATGTACTCTCTTTGGTGATGTTCCAAGGAATAGATTTTCTATGCACTAACCAATAAACCAATAAATATGGGACCCTAAACTGTGCACAGGATTGTTCTAGAATTTATGACACTTTGAGCAATATGAAATAATTATATTGCTCTATTATCAATGGAAGATATTGTATCTAAGAATGAGTGATTGAAGACTAACACAGCCAATACATTAAAGAAGTAACTCAAGAGGGGAACTTAATTATTTTGCATGTTTGTAAATTGTAGTTGTATTAAAGTGGGGGAAAATACCGTATCTTTTTAAATCCCTAAGATTTGTATGTTTTCATATTTAGACTTCTGAAAAGAAGATAAATCATTTTAGAAATCAATGTCTGTGTCTGAAATTTGCTAGTGAAACCATTTTTTAATTTTATATTGACATTAAAACACTTTAACAGTAAAAAAAAAAGTTAAGTCCTTTTATGTTTCAAAATACTTTCTCTAATATGTTGAGAAATACCAAGAATTTGTTTTCTGGGCCTTTAAATTAAATGGAAACAGTCAAATCTCAGTAAAGCTCTCAGGTTGCAGTATTTGTAATTCACCAATCAGGAAAAATTTTACTTACTAAGAAGAAAAGCTAAAATAATTTTCGTATTAAGATACACATATATTGGGAAATGTTTTGTTTCAGTGCAAACGTTACGTCTTGGTGAATAATTCCCGTTTGGGAGTTTTGATTGCAGTTTTCCCAATATGAGGAATAAATGCGACGACTGGCATGGAGGAGTGGGGAGGTGATTAGCGTATCTCATATCTAGCCTTCTATATATTTTCTTTGCGTGAGATGTTGTAGAGGAATTACCTGGAACTGATTAAGCCCCAGGAGAGAAGTGGGGGAAACGCTCCTTCGGGAGTTCTTCTCCGGGAGAACGCGAGCGCCCTCTAGACTATTTACGGACAGATTCTGGTGACGCAACCGCGGCCACTTCACCTCCACGGAGTGGGAGGGAAGGGGCCGGATTCCTCCCGGTGGGAGCACTATCTGAACCAAAGAAAGAGGCTGGCGACGGGAAGGAAGAACAGATCAAGCGTCGGAACAGTGGCCACAAGACAACCTAAAGCCTGTGCAGAGTTAGGTGCGCGTCACACACAGTTTCCCCGCCTACCTCCCCCCTACCCCATCCACCCGCCGCCGTGTGTCACCTTCCTGTTCGGAAGTCTTACTAGGTTGCTGGGACAGAACAGGGGGCGCCTGCTCCACCCACCAGGTATCCGGTTGGAAGAAAAGCCAGTCTCAACAACTTGATTCTCCCCGTTAAATGATAAGTTTAGCAGACCGTCTGTCTCCAAAGGCTGTACATTAGGGGAGGGGGAGGGGTGAGCACATCAGAGGAGGCCTTTCGGTTCCAACCACAAATCATATGGTTGTGCCTCTTCTCTATTCCACTTAGAGCCCTCTGACTTAAATTCCTCGTTCCTCCTGGAATGCGGGAAAGAGCGTCTTTGAGAGAAAATGAACCCTGTGCATGTGTTTTGAATTTTTTCTGCTCTGATTTGTGATGATAATCAGTCAGGTTACATTTCTTGTGTGTCTTGCTGGGGGTGTAATAAACCCAGGACACTGATAACTATAATTTTCTGGGTGATGTTGCAATGAAGGGAATAAAGTGGCCCAGTGGTGAACTTTGTAGCTTGTTCCCTTCCTGTATGGAAATTGCCTTTATATATAGTGGGGTTCATAACAAAGCTGGGACAGTCGCCTCTGAGTCATGCTCCCTTGTTATCCCAGCTTTCAGTCTTAAGGCACATAGCAGGGAGGCTACTGTAGCCATAACTAAGCTCTACCTCCAGCCTCCAGAAAGGAATCCCCAACCTTCATATCCTACGCAACCTGAAGAATGAAAGAGGAGGCTATAAAATCCCCTTTGAAAGGTTTGTCAGCTTTTATTACTATCATTTGGATGGAATGGATAGATCAAAGATGTTGCAGAAGATGTGGGGTTACTTGGCATGGGGAGGGCACAGAAAGTGAGTCTCTGGAAGTTTCTCAATGTTTAAAAAACAAACTGGCAGAAACTTTGGTGCAGTTTGGTGTTTCTGGGCATTCTTCAAATTTTGACTTTCTCAAAGGGGGAAGGAACCTCGTGGGAGCAGGCCCCAGGCTAGACTTGTTGAGGTGCAGCATGGGCTATGGGGGCACGGGCAATCATAGAGTCATGTTATATGATTAATCCATGGAAGAGGAAGCAGAAACAGGGCAGTTTCTGTGATTTGGAGTTTCCTAAAAACCTTGCTTTGGGTTGGAAGTGTCCCTTTTTAAAGAGTCGGTGCTGAGCAAAATCTCCCAGCCAGTCTCCAGGATGTGTTGTTTTCTTCTGCCTGTTTCGGGCTGTTGTAACTGAACAAACCAAAAAGCAGCTGAAGCTACAGATCACATTCGGGCAAATGAGGTGGTTGTGCCTGCAAAACAAATTCCTACCCAAGACTAAAGAAAAACCCCTTCACAGGCTATTCTTGGTGTGACAGCTGGTATTTCGGAGTGTGTCCGATCCAGTAGGCAACTTTAAAATGGCAAGGCCGTTGGCAAGTAAGGGGTCATGGCAGGGCAGCCGCCGCAGACATCGCTGACCAGCGCCAGGCGCTCGACCCTGCGAACTTAATAGCTTGCAGCCCCCTCCCGGCTCCTGGCCCAGTCGCTATGCTCCTGGCTTCCCTGCCGGCGCTGGCGCGAGTCCTCGCACCGGCGGTCAAGCTGCAGCTCCCAGGCATCTCCGAGCGGCGGGGTTACTGAAAGGCACCGCACGGCGGTTCTGCAGCGCTCCTCTCCCTCCTTTGCTTTTTGGAGCGGAGGAGGCGCCCGGCCAATGTTTCAGGAGTCACAGTTACCAGGGACTCTAGAGAAAGAGCAAGGTGGTAAAACTCCAGGGTGTGCCCTGAATTAAACCGGAGGAGGGCTAGGGAAGACGAGTACAAACTAAGAATATGGGGTGCGACCTAGCGGAGTTTTCAGTTCGGGGAGCGGGAGAGGGAACCTTGGGAGTCGATGGTGCCCGCGGTGCCGGCTGCGCATCAATCCGGGGTCACGCCAGGTCGGTCCCCTAAGTTGCCACCTCCTCACGTGTTCTTAGCATGGTGGGGATTAAAAATGCAAGGGGAAAAATTACATGCGGAAAGGACAGAATGTTCCCAAAGATTACATTAGGAAAAAAAAAAAATAGAAATGCAGATTTTTTTTTCCCCTTAGTGCAGAGACGAATTTTATTTCCGCCCCCTCCCCTCCACATTCCTGACCTCTCTCCCTCCCCCTTCCCTCTTTCTTTCCTTCCTTCCTCCTCTTCCAAGTTCTGGGATTTTTCAGCCTTGCTTGGCTTGGGCCAAAAGCACAAAAAAGGCGTTTTCGGAAGCGGCTCGGCCGTGCACAAGGGCCATTTGTTTGTTTTGGGACGCGGGGCAGGAAATCTTGCCCGGCCTGAGTCACGGCGGCTCCTTCAAGGAAACGTCAGTGTTCTCCTGTCGCCCCAGTCCTCTGCGCGCCCGGCCGCCGCTGCCCATGGGGGAGATGCAGGGCGCGCTGACCAGGGCCAGGCTCGAGTCCCTGCTTCGGCCCCGCCACAAAAAGAGGGCCGAGGCGCAGAAAAGGAGCGAGTCCTTCCTGCTGACCGGACTGGGTAAGCGCCGCTGCCGCCACGCGGGGACTTGCTTTGCGCACTCTTCCACTAGTTGCTCGGATCGGGAAAGAGGGGCTGGGTATCTGGGGCTGCACCGAGGATGGGACCAGGGAAGGAGGGCGGCGGGAGCCCGGGCACCACGCTGTCTCTGAAGATAAGGGCGTGAGGGGCCGCCCTCCCCCGGCGCTGCCGCTCTGCGCCTGAGATAACTGTTGATGGTGCGCTGCACGCCCGGCGAGGGCTCGGGAGACTGCCTTGTGAATTACGGGAGAGGATCAGAGTCGGCGCCGGGGCAAGGGGTGAATCCTAACTGAGGGTTTGAAAAACCAGAGTGGGCACAGAGCCACCCCGATCGCCGCGCACGGGGCAGAAACCGCTCTGATTTCCTGATGTGCCGCGACTCTGATTTCCTCGCAAGGCGGAATAAATGAGAAAGGTGGAAAATTACCCCGGCTGCTCCCTCCCTCCGCCCCGTCCGCCTGCGTTTTTTCCCAGTCTCCGGCCCGGGAGCC
>NW_011494770.1:6772649-6778703 GCF_000754665.1 Bison bison bison
GATCTGGACAGCTCTGCTTACTCGTTGTCGCGTGGGTCCCGCCCCCGCGGCGGCACAACGCTTATAAAGCAGGAGACGTGGCCTGAGCGCAGTGTTGGCTGAGCCGGTCTCCCTTTTGTAACGACTCCCCGGGCTCTCTCTCTGGCGATGACGGTGAAAACCGAGGCTGCGAGAGACACCCTCACTTACTCCAGAATGAGAGGCATGGTAGCAATTCTCATCGGTGAGTGTAGGGATACGGCTGGACTTCTAGGTTATTTCTAGGTTACGCGAAGTGGAAGTTTTTGAATGCCCCGGATCAGATTAGTGTGTGTGGCGTTGGATGTTACAAAGCCTTTGTCTAAACGTTTCTCCTCTCTAATTCACAGCTTTTATGAAACAGAGAAGGATGGGCCTGAATGACTTTATTCAGAAGATTGCCAATAACTCCTATGCATGCAAACAGTAAGTTTCGGGGGAATTGCGGGAAATAAAAATAAGTAGTGAAGTTTCCATTTACCAGCAGTAAAGATATACTTCCCATTAATATATTGATCAGGAAGCCAAAGACTTTCCACGAGTGGGGATCCCTTTTCTCTTTAAATTCTAATTATTGAAGACATTTAAAATATTAAAATTAATTTGCTGGTTTGGCTTGCACTAGAGATGCAAGATAAAATTTTCATGTTTTCCCCATTCACCTCCTCTCTCCCTTAAGAACAACCCCCATCTCTGTGTTTAACTGGGTTTATTATTTTAGCTATTGTTTTCTTTAACAGTAATTGATTAGGGTGTTTTTAGTTTAAACGCTGAATCTTCCGGAGTTGAGCCAGAAATTCACTGTTGGTGTTGTCTGCCCCCTTGTGGCGAGTTAGGATGTTCTAAGTTGTTCCTTTCCTCTCTGCAGCCCTGAAGTTCAGTCCATTTTGAAAATCTCCCCACCTCAGGAGCCTGAGCTTATGAATGCCAACCCTTCTCCTCCAGTAAGTGTTCTCTGTTCGTGATACATCAATGGAGGGATCTTAGAAATGAGTCAGTTTCCCTACGTGGATGAATTAAAATAGCATTTTAGTTAGTATCAAGGCAGGAATGCCTTGTTAGTTCATAGCAGACAACTGACATAAGCACTTAAGTATGAATCAGTGGAGCATTTTGAAAGACATATTTCATAAAAGTGTTACCTGCTAAGAACAGCACGATTGTGTATAATTTCCATACTCTGTTTTGCAATATGCACATGTATGGACGAAAGGTATTTTGAAATGTGTTTATAGATGTCTGGGGACCTGCCTAGACATTTGCAGATATCCCATCTCTTACATGGCCTGTACTTCACTTGCAATCTTCCTTTGAAGCAAGGAAAGGATTAAAGGAAAATCTTTTATTTTCCAGCCAAGTCCCTCTCAGCAAATCAACCTGGGCCCATCATCCAATCCTCATGCTAAACCGTCTGACTTTCACTTCTTGAAAGTAATTGGAAAAGGCAGTTTTGGAAAGGTAATTTCATGTCTGAAGCTTTCATTGTTTACAGTCTTTCATACGCTAATTTTACATTCTCCCTGGATGTGAACAGGAAAATGATTTTTAATTTAAATTTCAGGTTCTCCTGGCAAGACACAAAGCAGAAGAAGCATTCTATGCAGTTAAAGTTTTACAAAAGAAGGCAATCCTGAAAAAGAAGGAGGTATGAGCTGGGCTTAGAGATAAGACATTCACTAAACATTAAACTGGAATCTTGGCGCCAAGTTGAAATTTGCCACTAAATCTTCATTGTCCTTTTTCTAGGAAAAGCATATTATGTCGGAGCGGAATGTTCTCCTGAAGAACGTGAAACACCCTTTCCTGGTGGGCCTTCACTTCTCTTTCCAGACGGCTGACAAACTGTACTTCGTCCTAGACTATATTAACGGTGGAGAGGTGAGTGAAGGGGATGGGAACTGACCCCTCGGAGTCTGGGCATAGCCCACTTCATTTAATTTGAGAGGAAACTTTGTAAAAGATAGTTAGGAGAAAATTACCAGAATTAGCATTTCCCTTAACCTGCCAGCATTCAGATAGTTAATAGACTATTTAGGGCTGCTTCCTGCCATTGTCCTCTTTAGTTATATATATGTCAAGACTGATTCAATGCATTGTCCTCTGGCTTGGCAACCCAGGCTAACTCTGTTCTGTCTTCTACAGTTGTTCTACCATCTCCAGAGGGAGCGATGCTTCCTGGAACCACGGGCTCGATTCTATGCTGCTGAAATAGCCAGTGCCTTGGGTTACCTGCACTCTCTGAACATCGTTTATAGGTGAGTTGAAGAGCCCTTAAGGTGCCCTTCTGGTGTAAAGGAGACCATAGGCCAAGCTTTGACAGCACCTTAAAATAATTTGTGTTCAGGCATAATTTGTTCACCTAAAACCAAATCTCCAGCATGTGACTGGTCTTGACTCCCTTCCACTAGGCAACTAGCCAATATGGATTGTGCCTAATTCAGAATAGATTAACAGAACAAGGACTCCCTTTTAGATTTACTAACACAACTACAGTGAATATTAAGTGCTTCTAACAGCCCTAGCAATGATCTTTACAGGAATTACTCATGCAGTGAAATTAATTTGTGTGACTACTTTTTTTTTTTTTTTTAAACAGAGACTTAAAACCAGAGAATATTTTGCTAGATTCACAAGGACACATTGTCCTTACTGACTTTGGACTCTGCAAGGAGAACATTGAACACAATGGCACAACGTCCACCTTCTGCGGCACGCCCGAGGTAGGCACACTCTTCATTTGGTGCCTGGTCTACCCACTCCTCCAGGAAGAGATCATTGCACTAGTGCCTTTAACTACTGAAAGAGTATTCTTAGAAGTGTTCTAGTCCAGTTCAGTGCAAGTAAAATGCATTTACTCTTGGAGGCATAAGAAATTCCATAGCCTCATGTTGCTTTAATTAAAATGAGCTGTTGATAAGATCCATGGTCATAGAAGGTTTCTAAATTCTCAAGATAGCTGAGGGGTACCCACTAGCTTTCTAAATATCAGGACATATAAGTGGACGGTCAGCCTCAAAGGCATCAATTTTATCAGGAAATAGTCTAGAGAAATATATCCTCCAAGTAGACCCAGTGTGTCTCAGCCCTTTGAAGGCGCACCCATGGTCTTGGCAGTGCCTGGTTTCAGGGGCTCTGAACTCTCTTTTCCTGGTCTTTCAGTATCTGGCGCCTGAGGTGCTTCATAAGCAGCCCTATGATAGAACCGTGGACTGGTGGTGCCTGGGGGCCGTCTTATATGAGATGCTGTATGGCCTGGTGAGTAGCCCATTGAGAATCGGGGAATATTGCCCTGGGTTGATACATTTCTCCCTCTAGATTCATCTGGGCACACAAACCCTTTTGCAGACTTGATCATCATGTCTCTCCCTTTATCAGTAAGCTTAACAAATGCTGATGTGACAGGCATATTGGTTAAATTATTGGTGTCTTAAGATAAACCCTTACCTGGTGGATTTTTCTAAGTTCACACTTTACTAGGTTTGACCACACTTAATGTATGTGAGAGTGAAAAACATGGCTTATTAGCATCTACTCCCACCCCCCATCAGGGTGGCAAAATACAGACACTGAAAAATCCAGGGCAAAGAAAACCTATCAAGTGATAGACTTTGTCAAATCCAGCTTCATGCATTACAGTCTGAGTCTTTACTGGTAATGAGTGCTCTCCAGAACTTCCAGTTGACTAGTGAGTAATCCTCCCCCTTCTTTCAGCCTCCCTTTTATAGCCGAAACACAGCTGAGATGTACGACAACATTCTGAACAAGCCCCTCCAGTTGAAGCCAAATATTACAAACTCTGCAAGACATGTCCTGGAAGGCCTCCTGCAGAAGGACAGGACAAAGAGGCTGGGTGCCAAGGATGACTTTGTGAGTCACTTTTCCTGTCCTCCTGGGCTGTCTGGGTAGAGCACTAGATCTCACTACCCTTCTTGAATTTTAGGCATCTAAATTCATGTTTCTTTCTCAACAGATGGAGATTAAGAATCATGTCTTCTTCTCCCTAATTAACTGGGAAGATCTCATTAATAAGAAGATTACTCCCCCTTTTAACCCAAATGTGGTGAGTAGCTCTCTTGGGCATGTATGGAAACCCAAGGGTTTCTCTTTTAAGGCAGAGTTGATGGCACTGGTGGGGGTGGGGGGCCCCCCAAGGAATAAATTGGCAGATATTTTATTCATAAACCATTATTTTACCCACAGAAAAAGTAGAACTTCTATCTCAATGAAGCTCACATAGTTTTTCAACACATTTATAAATTAAAGTAGCAAAAGACAGACAGAAAACATGACCTTCATAGTTTAAACTTTACATGGCCTGTGGGTTTTGTGCTTGAAATGGTTTGTGATGGTCTCTATATAGCTCCTAAAGCTTGCACAAGAATTTCCCTGCCTTGTCTCCACTGTGAATTCTTGACATGGAGCATGTTTTGTTTTGTTTTCCTCTTCCTGCAACAGAGCGGACCCAGCGACCTGCGACACTTTGATCCTGAGTTCACTGAAGAGCCGGTCCCCAACTCCATCGGCCGGTCCCCGGACAGCCTCCTTCTCACAGCCAGCGTCAAGGAAGCGGCTGAGGCCTTCCTGGGCTTTTCCTATGCACCTCCCATGGACTCTTTCCTCTGAACGGTCTTAGGGTTGGTTGCAAAGGATTTTTTAGTTAACCTTTTGGCAGAGCTGCCAGCTGACAGGACATCTTAAAAGAGAATTTGCACATCCCTGGAAGCTTGCACATCTTGGCAGTCTTATTGCACACTGTTTGCTGGAAGCTTTTCGAAGAGCACATCCTCCTCAGTGAGCTTGTGAGATTTTCCTCTTTATTCTTCCTTCCAATGTGGTGCTATCTCTGAAATGAGCAGTAGAGGGCCGCCCGAGACAGATGCAGTGGTCTCATTGGCAGGCGGACGCTGTTTTGAGAAGGAGCTTCTGGAGGTCTGTCCGGGCCACGATAACGAATCTTATGAAATGTGCCTTTTCTGATAAGATCGTGTTAGCTCCAAAGCTTTTCCTGTTGCCGAGTGTTTTCGTTCTCTGTTTCTCCTTGTGGACTCCCTGTGTGATCTGCCGTATGAGTGTGGTATGCTTGCTCACAGAAGGACTCAGTTATAGGCATCAATGTGACACTTGCAGGACACTACAACGTGGGACATTGTTTGTTTCTTCCATATTTGGAAGATAAATTTATGTGTAGACTGTTTTTTTTTTTTGTAAGATATAGTTAATAACTAAAATTTATTGAAAATGGTCTTGCAATGACTTGTATCCAGATGCTTAAAGAAAGCATTGCTGCTACAAATATTTCTATTTTTAGAAAGGGTTTTTATGGACCAATGCCCCAGTTGTCAGTCAGAGCCTGGTGTTTTCATTGTTTAAAATGTCACCTATAAAATGGGCATTATTTATGTTGTGTTTTTTTTTTTTTTTTGCATTCCTGATAATTGTATGTATTGTATAAAGAAAGTCTGTACATTGGGTTATAACACTAGTATATTTAAACTTACAGGCTTATTTGTAATGTAAACCACCATTTTAATGTACTGTAATTAACATGGTTATAATATGTACAATTCTTTCTCCCCTCCCTACCACACACCTTTTTGTGTGTGTGATAAACCAACTTTGGTTTGCAATAAAACCTTGAAAAGTATTTACAGAAATTGTGTCCTGTGCATTATTTTATATATTTCAGTTCAGGGAACAATAGTAGATACATTTAAAATAAAAAACCAGGGAAATGCTGCTGTGATTGACAGTGACTCGCTTCCTCCAGAAGCATCAGCCTCTGACTCCAGAAGAGAATAGGGCAGTCTTAAAGTCTCTTTTTTTTTTTTTTCCGGGCCACACTGTGCGGTTTGCAGAATCTTAGTTCCCCAACTAGGGATCAAACCCATGCTCCTGGCAGTGGAAACTCTTTTGAGTCCTAACCACTGGACCACCGGGGAATTCCCTAAAGCCAATTTCTATCTGGGGGCTTTACCAGCATTCTATGATGTCAGTCATTATCCACAAATCTATCCAAACAAATCCTTGTCCATTTAA
>NW_011494770.1:6778803-6801567 GCF_000754665.1 Bison bison bison
TTTAACTGCCTCAAGGACAGTCATGAAGTAATGTTCCCTATGTTTATTGCCTGCCCTGTGAAGTTGGCTATTTGTCCCGACCTTTGTCTTGTCTGAAGTAACAGGTAATTCTTTAACAAATACTTGAATGCCTTCACTGGACCAAGCTCTATTCTAAGTACTGAAGATAAAGCAAGAGCAAAGCTGACACATCTATGCCCTTACAGAGCCTGATGGGAAAGGCAGACTTGGTCAATAAAGCAGTTTGTTGAAATGGAAATCTAGATAATAGTCTGCAAGTCTAGGAGAATGCCACTAAAGAGGATGAGGATAAGTGGCTATGTTCCCAAAATGCTGAGCCGACAGGACTCCTGGTTCCTGAGAGTAACCAGAGCCGAACTGAGTCCAGTGTCAGCTCCGAGAAGGAGCCTGAAGAGACACATCCCCGACTTGGATCAGAAGCCTCTGGAGCTGGTATGCATCCGGCACGGCGTGGGCCCACCTGTACTCGGCCCACTGGAATAGTTGCTGTGGGAGAAGGAAAAAGAGCATTGTGGGAGATCATCATCTTGTACACAAGTTGTTTGGACTTTTTCTCTTTTCTAGGCCTTCCAGAAATTCCTCCCATACACAGGATCCTCCAATAGTTGGTCTTGCGACTGTCAGCCTGCTGCACATCCTTTATCTTGACCTCTCAGTTTGCACAGGGATTTCCTTGGGGACAGTCATTTTCCCTTTTATCATGGCTCTTATATCTTGCTGAAGATATAAGATCAAGCTCTGATCAAGCTCTGCATTTGAGTTACTGCTCTTCCCTCCAGACACTAGCTGCATTTTAAACCCCTTACCTACTACAAATGCCCAAATCAACTACATGCTTGCTAAGTCACTTCAGTTATGTCCAACTCTGTGACCCCATGGACTGTAGCCCATCAGGCTCCTCTGTCCATGGGGATTCTCCAGGTAAGAATACTGGAGTGGGTTGCCATGACCTCCTCCAGGAGATCTTCCCCACCCAGGGATCAAACTTGTGACTCCTCTGTCTCCTGCATTGACAGGTGGATTCCTTATTACTAGCGCCACCTGGGAAGCTCAAAAGTCAACTACAATGATAAAGAAAATCTATAAAGTCCTAGTAAAGATTGATCCTAGTCCTGACAAAAGGCTTTCTGTGTGTCTTCCCCTCATTCTCATGATGAATAACAGTTAAGAGTCCCTCTATGAACAATAAGTACTTAAAACATTTTTATCTGAACTTGGGTCTTTCAGTTGGCATTCTCCCATCTAATTAGACATTAGGAGCTAATCATGGATTACAAAGCATTTTAATCTTTTGAGGGTATAAATGTGGCTTCTGGCTTCAGTCAGTTGCTATGTAAGATCTGATATACATTGCTGGAGAGCAGATAAGAGCCAGAGGAGACCCGAGTGTTGTCACACAAACAGGAGGAGATTAGATCAAACACAAGTGGGTGGGAAGGGAACCAGGCCAGAATAGGGAAGTCCAGAAAGAACAAAGGATCAATATATTTAAATTTTAAAAAAAGCAAATATTTACTAAACACTACGATGTCAAGTAGTACGTGTGCAGAAGTATCTTTTATCTAGGGGCGTGGGACACATCTTTGTCAGCATTTGAAACTACATTTGAGCATGATGGTGGATAAAAGGAACAATTCATTTCTCCATAGGTTTTCAGCTGTATAGCTGCTCAAATATGGATTTAGGGGGAATGTGTTCAACTAAGATTCCCACAAATTGAAGTGGGACTTTGAAACCACTGCTACCATGAAGATAACTCAAGTACCATGCTTAGGGAATTTGCCATCTACTTGGGGCACCCACCCATGGTATAAGGCTGGTGGAGAATGAGGGCTAAAGGGAACCTCATAAGTCTAGAAGTTCTCTGTGGAGTTGGCTGCCTAGGGGTTGGCTGCCTAGAGCAGGCTTCTAAACTCTCTAGGTTACTAGAATCTCCCTAGAGATTCTGTTTCTAGGGAGTCTAAAAGGATATACGCCTTAAGAATTAGACAACATGAACAGTTAATACTATAGAATTCGTACTACATGCCAGGCGTTGCTCTAAGTACTTTATACAAAATTCATTGACCCCATGATGTCAAAGTGAAGAAATTAGCACAGAAAGGTAATTTGTGGGGACATGGTGAGGTTAGAAGTCAAATCATGATAGTCTGGTCCCAAAGCCTATGCATGTAACCACTACCCTATTCTGCATAATGTCACTTCTTAAGTGACAAGAATATAGAAGCCAACACTTCTGTGCTTGTTAGTCATTTACTTCCTATTTCACTAGACTTTTATTCAGATACTTTCTAAGTGTCATGCTAAGGTAAGGAGAGAAAAAGAGAAAGTGGGGTGGGGAGGGAGAAAGAAAGAATTTTCAATTATAGAACTTCCCTGGTGGTCCAGTGGTTAAGACTCCATGCTTTCACTGTGAGATTATGGGTTCAATCCCTGGTCAGAGAAGTTCCATATGCTGTGTGGTGTGACAAAAAAAAAAAAAAGAATTTGCAATTATAACATAGACATTTATAAGTTGTTGATGAAGATGAGATGCAGCTGGAAATACATATTGCAGTGAGAGTATAAATCAGTACAACCATTTTGGAAAAATGTTTGGTATTTTCTACTAAATAAAGATGAATATATTTATAAATTATGACCCAGTAGCTTCACTCCATGGTATATGCACCCCAAAGAGTGCACATATATTCAATAAAAAGTTTGCAATGATATTCACAGTAGGACTATGTATATGAGCCTCAAAATGGCAACAATTCAAAATGTCTCCCAACAGCAATATAATTAGTAAAATGAATAGATATAATGTAATACCATATTATAATAAAAACAAATGGATAATTGCTATATACGATAATGGGGAATAAACCTCACAGACATAGAAACCGTACTGAATGATTTGATTTATATAAAATTTGAAAGCAGGCTAACAAAACAAAGCTGTATAGAAGTCAGGATCTGATTGCCTTTGGGGACGGGAGAATGGAGATAAAAATTAAGAGGGTAAGCGAGGGGGCCGGTCTTCTGGTTGCTTGCTGGTAATTTCTTGATCTTGGTGGTTTCAGACTTGATTTTGCTTTTTGATATATCATCAAGCTAAATACTTATGTGACTTTTCTATATGCTTGTTATATATCAATAAATATGTTTATTTAAAAATATATGGAATTTCCCTCGTGGGCCAGTGGTTAAGAATCTGCCTGCCAATGCAAGCTACAAAGGTTCCATCCCTGGTCCAGGAGGATTCCACATGCCACACGGTAACTAAAGTCAGTGTACCACAGCCACTGAGCCCACACCTGGAGCGCGTGCTCTGCAGTAAGAAGAGCCACCACAGTGAGAAGCCCATGCAGCGCAACCAGAGAGGAGCCCGCACTCACCACAACTAGAGAAAGCCCGTGCTCAGAAACAAAGACCCAGCATAGCTAAAAGTAAATAAATAAAACTGAAAAACATATGATGTGATAAAAATAGGATGTTATGGGAACCCAGAGGAGGAACATCTTATCCAGTTTGGGGGTCAAGTAAAGGGGTTACATTTTCAGGGAATTTGGGACAGAGAAGATTAGGGAGATCCTGAGGGTCCAGATAGGTTGTCTTAGGAACTGACTCTTGAAGTTGAGGCAGAAAAGAGGGCATTCCAGGTCTGGAGAGTTGAGGTGGGGGTGCCAGAGGGTAAGCTGCATAAGTACAATGAATGGAATATTGGAAAAAGGGTGGGTCTCAGAAAGACCTAGGTCAGACTCCCAGCTCCCCCAACCCACTTTGTTGCACTGGACAAGTAGTAACTTGGGCAAACACCTCCTAATTTCAGTTTCTTTAGGGAGGAAACATGCATCCCCTGCCTGTTTTTTCAGTTATGCAATGAGACAAGGCCAGAAGGAACTGGAATTTTAAAATGCTAGTTAATTTCATCTTTGCCCACTCATTACTTTTCTCGATTTCCACTTCTCTTTAGCAGATTATGGGGGGGGGGGAATGTATTAAAGAGTGGCAAGAAGTCATTTTGAATAGGGAGATGGACCTTGTGACTGATGTTCCCGAAAGTCTCGTGAAGTTTAGGTTTCACTAGGTAGTAAAATGAAACACTTGGAGGTTTTCCATGAAGAAAAGGCATGATCGAAAGGCACGTTCTGGTGATTCTTGGCAAGAGCTGTAATTGTGGGGATAGCTCTGGGATTAAAAAAATAATAAGGAAGCCACTTAGGAGACTTCTGACAATCATTCCATTGGTGGCGGGAAAAAAAGGACAGAGAGAGATTTTGAAGGCCTCAAATCAATGGAACTTCGTGAATTGATGGGAATGAAGGAAGAAGAAGGATGTATTAATGTAGTTTATTTCTTTAACGTAATTGACTCCACTTATTGGAGTGGTTGTCTCAGCTGCAACAATACCATTTAGGACAAAAACCACCCACTAGTTTCTCCAATATCCCCAGGATGTGATGAATCAGCCAATAGATAATCAATCAGTGTACTTGGCAAGGCAAGATGTTACTCATTGTACTCAATCTCTACCCCATCCTGTTAAGACATTTCTCACCTCATCCATCAAAATGCTCCTAAAATCCTACTCTATATGTCTCAGGCCTTGTCCTGGGAGCAGAATGATGTTAAACCTAACCTGCTGTGAATCAGAACAACACTTCTATTAAGAAAAACACACTCAACCCACATTAATTAAACCCAACTGGAGAAACTGGTTAAATGTGTTTTCACATTGCTGAAAATTGTTAACCAGTCAATAAAACTAACAAATTATTATCGCTTAGATTTCATGTGGCTGACCTAGGATCTTTCCTAGTTTGCTTTGGCCACTGCATATCTGCTCTATAAGAACACGCTTCACACACACACACACACACACACACACACACACACACACATGTTTTGCTTGCATTCCACACCTTTTCTGTGAAGGACTCTTGCAGCAAGAACAGAGTGGTCCTAGATGCTTATTCAGTGTTTACCTATAACATTATGTTTGTGTGTTTGGACAGCTTGGAAACCGTGGACGCTGATAGGCAGGGTTCTCGGTTTCCTCCTTTCGGTGTGATTTGTTCTCTGCCCCACCTACTGTATCAGAGCAGGCATGATGACGATGCTGTAACAACAATATAGAGGGTACAGACTGTTCACAAGAAAACACATGGACAGATAATCACCCTGGTCAACAGCAGAACAAGGATTATGAGCATGAAGACATAGTGTCACTTTATAGACACATACATAAAACAGATGAGTGGCTGCCAATTTGTTCGTGACATCCGGTTGGTTTTAACATGGTTCTGCTCAACCTTGTTTTACTGCCACTTTGGCATTCCAGAGGCCAAAGTCATCGCCTTCCCCAGCCAGACCTAAGCCATCTGATTTCAAGTGTGTGGCAGTGTTGCTAGTGAAGGTCAGGACAAATCTATTTGTTTTGGTGGTAATTAATTAGAGTTCACTTCATTAGATTAATTAGGGTTAATCTGGAAACAACTTGGAGTCCGAATTGCAAACAATGATTATATTTTCCTCTGAAAGATCATGGAAAAGGGACATACAGAAAAGATCTGATGCTTGAATTAGATTATATGCTACCTAATAATAATGGACAATTTGGGATAAGTTTAGAGAAAATACAGTCTCTCAAACATATGTGACAACTATTAAAATCACAGCAAACAGAAGAATAGATAATTAGGGAGGAGGAAAGAATGTGAAATACATGATGCTTCCTTAGATTTTCTTTTTTTTATGTGTAAATGGATAACATGCTGTTGTTAAAGTAAATAAATAAAAACTTGATGGGTCAAAAGAAGTAATAATTTCACAACTGTCTCGATGCTCAACAATTCCCATCCCAATTTTCGCTTGTTGGAGATAACCAATAGTAAGCTTTTTTGTGTGTATTCTTTCAGAAATTTGATGTGCATAGGCAAGCAAAAGGCTTCCAATAACACAGAATTAGGATTTTAAAGGTGGGACAGAGGAAGTGTCTTGGTTGCTGGTTGATTTTTTTTTTAAGTTGTCCTAATTGTTCATACTTTTTAAAAGTTCAAACTCTCACTTGTGTGAGTCTAGGGCTTAAAACGTTTCTGTGTAATGCAACTCTTACAGCTCTTGTCGATTTTTTCGTCTGGTGAAATGAAGACACAGCAATCTGGTTTCATGTTGCAGAACAAACAAAACGGTAAGCTCACTGAGACAGGGGACTTGACTTTCAAGGTTGCCCTTTGCAGCTATGCATGACTTTTGCCTGGTCCACAGTGCTTAAAACCTAACAGCTCAGCAGCTTCACTCTGGCTACACTCTTTCTAACACAGCTAGGAATCATCTTGATTTTCCAGCTGTTTCGTGCCTACAGCATACCTGAATGTTTTCATAAAAGTGACCTGAGGAGGGGGATAATACTTTCCCTTCCAACCATGCCCACATTCCTTCAAGTCATTCTTTCTATCAACTATCCTGTCCTTTCCAATATCATAGAACCATAAAAATGTCAGGACATGGGAGTCACTACCAGCTCCAGGGGTCATAAACTCAGTGCCTTCAGGAGCCAGGGCTGTAAATCCGATTCGATTAAGACAAAAGAAGCCATGAACATGCTTTTTCTCTTAAAAGCATTGAAATTAAAATCATAGTTATAATCAAAACGAAAAACCACTAGTTGGCCAAGTGAAATGAGTCTGCGGCCAGAAACTTCTGCAAGTGTTATAGTCTAATGTCATATGCAATTATGTAAAATTCAATGGGCCATCCTTTCTTTTGCATTCTTGTCTGTTCATACAGGAGCAACACACCTATAAGCAAAATCCCAGAAACCAAGGAGTGAAAGCTCTGCTTCTCCAAACCGGGCAGCAGCGGGAAGGAAGCTCACGTGGACACTAGTTTGGCATCGTGCTGTGCATGCTCAGTCGTGTCCAACTCTTTGCGACCCCATGGCCTGCAGCCCGCCAGGCTCCTCTGTCCATGGCCTGCAGCCCGCCAGGCTCCTCTGTCCATGGCCTGCAGCCCTCCAGGCTTCTCTGTCCATGGGCATTCTCCAGGCAGGAATACTGGGATGAGCTGTCATTTCCTCTACCAGGGGATCTTCCCGACCCAGGGATCGAACCCGTGTCTCCTTCATCTTCTGTAGTGGCAGGTGGGTTCTTTACCACTGAGCCACCTGGGAAGCCCAGTTTGGCATTAGATAACACAAAATCCATCACTCCAGCTTGACAGAGACTGTTCCCAGCTTCTAATCATTTGCACACACCTGGTGGCCCCAGTGTCCATCAGAATTTCATCACCAGCTTTGGAAAGGAAGCGGAGAGGCTCCCTGGTTTATGATCCAGGAATATTTAAGGCACCTTCTTTAGAGCAGACCATTCATTGACTCATACATTATTTATAACTGTCTAAAAATTTTAATATTTTCTATAAAAGAACATGGAAAAAGATGACCAGGCTCTCCTGGGCCCCAAAGAACAGGAAGCCAAGAGATATGTTGAGGGACAGCAGTGTAATAAATTAGGAAAATCTCTAATTGTTGAAACTCAGTCTCTCTGAGCCTTGGTTTCTTTTCTCCCAAATTAGGACTAAAAGCACTTCTCTTGTACTGTAGAATATCTGAGGTAACATGTCAGAGTGCTAAAAATGTATTTTAATTTAACAAGACAGTAAATAATGGTGCTGTTGGTACTTGCCCGGGGAGTGAGGAGCTGGGACCACGAAGACCTGTCTGTAAGTTTCATAACCTAAAACGTGGCTTCCAATCAGCTCCTCTAACCGTGTGCCTTTGGAAGCATGGAGAGCAGTCTTGTGTGCTCAGATTCCCAGGCATGCCACACTTTCAGCCGCAACCAGTAAATTGTAGGCTATTAATTAACAACAACAACAAAAATTACTAAACAGAGAAAATGCAAGTCTCTATTTCAATATTTTTTAAACTCTGTTTAAATGAAAATCCCACAGTGAAGAAAGGGACAGAGAGATAGAGAAATAGAGGGAGAGAAAGTGATAAGAGACAGAGAGATAAGAGAAAAGGAGAGTCTGATAACATGAATCCTTGTCATTATTCAACATAATCCACATAGTTTTCAAGGTCCCAGCCATGCAAAACAAATAAAACTAGAAAAAGACGTAAGAAGTTTAAGAATCAGGAAAGAAAAGACAACATTGTCATGGCTGCACAAATTATTTACACAGAAATGCCAAAGGGATCAACAAACTATAAAACCTGTTTGGAAGCTCATCAAGAATGCCTCATCCAGTATCTACCTATACAAATCAGTGTTTCTCTACCAGCAATAAAAGTTCTAACTTTTAGTACAGGAAAAAAATTTTTTTTTTTTTGTTGATAGAGAAAAAAAAAATAGCTTTATTATGTTATGTATGTTATGTTAGTGGACCGGATGTCATAATTTTGCAAACATATTGATCCTCCCAAAATTTATGTTCAGTAAATTTCCAGTGTAAATCTAAAAGGATTTTTCTTGGAGAAAACAGAATATTTACTAAATGATGTTAGGAAATTTAGCTCATTATTTGCAGAAAAATAAATTAGATCTCTGTTTCACATGACATTTAAAAACAAACATCATTTAAATTGAAAAAGACCTAAATATGAAAGATAAAACTATAAAGGTAATAAAGTGAAGTCGCTCAGTTGTGTCCCATTCTTTGAGACTCCATGGACTGTAGCCTATCAGGCTCCTCCGCCCATGGGATTTTCCAGGCAAGAATACTGGAGTGAGTTGCCACTTCCTTCTCCAGGAGATCTTCCCGACCCAGGGATTGAACCCAGGTCTCCGCATTGTAGGCAGACGTTTTACCGTCTGAGTCACCAGGAAAGTCCAATAAAAGAAAATACCAAAAAAATATACTGCTATTGATTAGTTAACTAATGATCAGACACAGCAAGCTGCCACCTTCGGGTTTGAAAGGCTAAGAGAATCTTCAGTATGGGACTCATCATTTGAACATCATTAAAGAATGGGAAGAATTTTCATGAAAATGGAGTAAGTTTCCACAGAAAGTAATGAAAACCTACATTTACAGAATGCTTCCCACCATTACATATTAACTCATTTTATGTTATTAGACTAGTGAGGCAAATGGTAAAAAATTTTCCATTCCCTTCTTGCAGATGCTAAAATAGAACCTCTAAAAAGTTTACATTAATAAATGCCCATGGCTCTGACACCAGACCTTGGGGCGCCTTGTGAGTACCCTGGTATCTTTACTGAGCAGTGAACCCCACCTCAGCCCCAGAAATGCGTACCCCAGCTATTTCAGTCTCCCTTCCACAGAGACTGTCTTTTTGAGACAGACACTTGAAAGTGGAGAAAGGAACCAAAGGTTACCAATAAATAACTTTGGAATAAGCAGCTCAAAAGTGAATGGGCCATTTTAAAGAGAAAATCTCCATTAACATGTATTACAAATCTCCAGAAAGGCAGTTTCTAATGATTAATGGTGTCTAAAGTCGGTGTTTAAGGGATAGGAATACACAGGCTACATTCCTCATAGAGCTGTTTTAAGAATAAAAGGAAAGAAGAAACTTTTACATACAGGCGTAACTTTAGAAATTTTCTGACACTCTTTAAGTGGTCAGCATCAGTCTGCAGCGCCGCCCAGTGGACGCAATGATGCCTGACTCTTACGTCTCTTCCCCTCGTCTGGGGTAAATATCACCTTTATCACATGTCTGTTACTGAGGCATTTTGTTCACATTCTGTAGATTTCTCTCAGATTTTTTATTTATAAATATTGTTTATATGAATTATTGCCAGTGAATTTTATTTTGATAAGTCAAGACAGAAAGAAAAAAAAAGCCAAATTTTAGGTCACGAATTCATATTTCACTCAGAATGCTTCACCTTTCTCAGTAGTCCTCATGAGAATTACAACCCGGCTGTTTGATAAACAGTCAGTGATTTAACATGAAGAGAGAAGCTGGGAGTGTTATTGGAACCATCCTATTCCTTCTTGACTTGCCCATAAGTTGTGTTTAAAATTGCTGAGTTCACACCTGAAGCTTTTCTTGTTATATTTCGCTCATTCATATGCAAAGCACTGCTTTAATTATAAACAAAAATTATTGAGTATGTTTCAGTGTTAGGCAATGAGCTTAGTGCTGGTGATAGAATGACAAGCAAAAAGGAACAAAGGTCCCTGACTTCAGGGAGTTTTCAATCTAGTCAAAGACCTACACAATAATTAAAATAATCACACTATCAACTGAAAAATATAAAAAGCACAACCTAGAAGTTGAGAATTATATTTTGTTCAGCAGACAAAACGGAAGACTTAAGCCCAAGAGGCAGCCTCTCAGGTAACTCTGCTCTGAAGAGGTAAGGGAGGAGCTAGGAGTTTTTGCCACAAAGTCTAGACAGTCAGAGCTTCAAATGATTACTGTTAATTAAAGAAAACCAGATATCTTGAGTTAATGAGTTTAGCACTTTTCCCTGTTTGGGAAGATGTAAGCGGTTGGGATCGTTGAAATCATTCCTTTGACTGCACCTCAGCCACCTTAGTCAGTATCCTGTTCTTTTGCATCTCAAGTGACCTCTGGGTGCGTCTGCGGGCGTGGGTGAGGGCTTGCCAGCGAGAAAACCATTGTCATCATCCTGAGTCCCCTCAGGGGTCACCGTGGTGGGGGTGAGGTGGGGGGTGGCAAGTAGTGACTTGCTGGCTGCAACATCCTCTGTTGCCAGATAGGCAGGCAACGTTTTTAGTCACAGTACAAAAGTTATTGCTTTACTTAGCTCAGGAAATGAGAATATTTGTTTCACTGTGGTTTTTAATGCTGTTGTTGTTGTTTTTAATATCAAGAGTCTAACTTTTCTTCTTATACATCTGGGTGTTTGGGGGGCAGTGGGTTTGCAGTGGAAGACATTAAAGCTCTTTTGTTTAAATTCATTCTGACAATCAGCAGGAAGGGGTGTGCTCTCCATGTTACAGGATAATTGTGTGAAGCCGTGAAATGTCAAGTCAGAAACACCAAATAAAGCTGTGTTCTCTTACTAGCCTTGTGATCTTAATCAAATGATTTTATCTCCCTGATACTTTTTCTTTTCTATAAATTGGAAATAATGATGATACCTACCTTGATGAGGGAAAGCCATGAATATTACAGTGCACGATACATAATATGTGATTAATACTTTGCCTAAAATATCATCTAATCAAAGGTCCCATGATTATTAATGCATCACTCATATTTCACTGGCCCCTAAAATGGTACAAAAAATTTAAAATAATAAGAAAAAATGTAAATGTGTAAAAGCAGGCAGAAATTAGTGTTTTTAAGAGCATGGTATACAACATTGCTGTCTTTGAATGCAAATACAAGTTACTCACAATTCCAAGACATCGAGTGACTATACTGAAATTCTTATTTAATAGCCGAAGAGTTGGGCTTAGACAGATGTTCAAATTCAATTGGTCTAATGAAGGAGGAAGCAAAACTTAATTGGTTATCTTAGGTCTCATAACTAGTTACAAGCAGAAATGGAACTAAAACACAGGGCTCTTACTTCTTGGCTTGCCTCTTTAAACACCATCAGAAAGAATGGCTACTTCTGGATATCCACACAAGGTGAACAGAGCAGTCTCCTCAACATTGTTGGAAGGCTTGCCTTGCAGACAGATTTTCAGGTCATTCCCCCTTATGTATGAGCAGAGGAAACGTGTCAAATGCTGTTCCAGTTGTGAGAGAGTTTTCTGTCCTACTGAAAGTATACACAGTCCTGGACATAACTCAAAATAGCTCAGAAGGGAGGGAAAGATGAAAGAGCTAACATCTGGTGAAACCTACCTATGTATTAAGCACTGTAGATACATTATCTTATTTCGTCAGTTAAGTACTGTCATTCCTGAGTTATGGAGAAAACCTGGGGCTAGCGAGGGCAAATAACATTTCCATAGAGAGTAAACAGCAAAGACAGGCCTCAGGTCAGTCCTGCAGACCCCAGAGATTCTGATATTTCCACTGCTTCCCAGTCAGAAGAGTGACAGATGAAAACAGCTTGTTTCACACTGACCTGAGTATATTTCCCTCTTTATGATATCCAGTCACCCAGCCGTCATGGACCTTACTCTACGTGGCATCAAGAAATTGCAGGCTGCTAATGTCAGTTTCTTCACTTTTTACAGAGGAAGTTAGGGAGGTTAAAATCCCGCTCAGAACATTACTAGAATTAAAGCAGTGCTGTTAAAATAAGTACACGTGATTTTCTACTGTCTGCTTGGAGGAAATCCACATAGACTGAGTTTTTATTAATATTTCTCTTCTTCTGGAGCTCTGACTCCATATTTTTGCTATTTTTCCCTCTGCATCATGGACTTTTGAGAAAGGCCCACAGGGTGGGTCCTCCTCAGCTCGTGTCCTCATCGTCAAATATGATGTGGGGAAGAAGGAAAACTGGAGGTCAGAGCTACCTGGGCAAGAGCCTGGTATCATGAGACCTCGATATTAATTTTCCAGATGACTTTGCTGCTGAGTTGGCATAATATCTCTGTGACATGAGAAGACTGAAAGCAGGTAATAAGGTTAGAAATCTGCCTGCAATACAGGAGCCTCAGGAAAGTGAAAGTGAAGTTGTTCAGTCATGTCCGACTCTTTGCAACCCCGTGGACTGTAGCCTACCAGGCTCCTCAGTCCACAGGATTTTCCAGGCAAGAATGCTGGAGTGGGTTCCCATTTTCTTCTCCAGGAGATCTTCCTGACCCAGGGATTGAACCCAGGTCTCCCACATTGTAGGCAGACGCTTTACCGTCTGACCACCAGGGAAGGAGCCTCAGGGGACCCAGGTAATAAGGAATCTGTCTACAATGCAGAAGACTCAGGAGACCCAAGTTCTATCCCTGGGTCAAGAGGATCCCCTGGAGGAGGAAATGGCAGCCCACTCTAGGATTGCCTGGAGAATCCATGGACAGAGGAGCCTGGCAGGCACAGTTCATGGGGTCACAAAGAGTCGGACATGACTAAAGCGACTTGGCAGCAGCCATAAGGTTAATGGAAGGACTGTGTCTGCAAGATTCCCCGCGTCCTGTGCCGTGAGAGCAGTGCACCACCATTGGCACTGACAGGCACACGCACACGGAGCTCCGACAGTCCCAGAGACCTTTCAAAACCTATGCATTGTCCCTGGGCCTGCTCAGCCTGTGACTTCAGATTTCACGTGCTCTTTCAAATGGAAATGTCCCGTAAAAAGGTCCATTAGAGAGGCATCCCACACTCTCCTGAAGAGGGCTGGTGAGCTGCTGGTGTTCTCCACTCAGGGCTGTGTTCCAGGGAACGGCTCCTCCCTGCGCTCTGATACGTGAAGTCAGGAGCAAACCCAAGAAAGTCAGAACAGGACAGACAGAGACCAAACTAGATCGTGCATCTCAGCCCTGGATATACTGGTCAAGGTCTTTCCTGTCTCAGGACTTCCCGTTTGCTCTTCTCTCTTCCTGTAAGGCTTCCCTGATAGCTTAATTGGCAAAAAATCCACCTGCAATGCAGGAGACCCTGGTTGGATTCCTAGGTCGGGAAGATCCTCTGGAGAAGGGATAGGCTTCCCACTTCAGTATTCTTGGGCTTCCCTTGTGGCTCAGCTGGTAAAGAATCTGCCTGCAATTCAGGAGACCTGGGCTCAATCCCTGGGTTGGGAAGATCCTCTGGAGAAGGGAAAGGCTACCTATGTCAGTATTCTGGCCTAGAGAATTCCATGGACTGTATAGTTCATGGGGTTGCAAAGAGTCAGACACGACTGAGCAAGTTTCACTTTCACTTTTCACTTTCTTCCTGGAAGGCAGCCTCACCTGCTCTACGTTTTGGTGAAGATGTGTTCTCTCTGTCCTGTCTAAAGCAGCTCCCTTAGAAATTATTCTGTCTCCCCACCGTGTTTACTTCCTTGGTCATACCATGCTCTGCAATTGTTTATTTATGTCTCTTTGTAGAATGCAAGCTCCCTGAGGGCAGAGACTTTATCAAGTGGATCTCTTTGGAATCCCTAGTGCCTAAGCCTGGCACATGGTAAGTGTTCATTAAGTGTTTGTTGAGTGAATGAATGAATCATTCATTTGTGCAATACTTCCCATACATTTAAAAAACATCTCTGTGTTAGAAAAGCAAGGAGGATAGTACTTACATCAATGACAACTGGTCAATTAGTCAAAACAAAGAAATAAACAACAAAACAAATGAATGAACAAAAAAGTCAATAGCTTGAAATTCAAACTTGAGACAAAAAAGGAGCTATAGCATGCTATATGAGAGAGTTAGAATTCAGAACAGTTATTGAATCACACGAGATGAAAAATGATTATAAAATATAGAGAGAGTTTCAGATAAAATTTGAAAGAATCAACTTCACAGCTATTCAAACAAAAATGTTGGACTGAATAACACATGGAAGGACTTCCCTGATGGTGCAGTGGATAAAAATCCACCTGTCAATGCAGGGGAAATGCATTCGATCCCTGGTCTGGGAAGATCCCACATGCCGTGGAGCAACTCAGTCTGGGAGTGGCACTATAAGGAAGAGTAGCCCCAGCTCGCCACAGCTTGAGAAAGACCACACAGCAGTGAAGACCCAGCATAGCCAAAAAATTAATTAATTAAAAAAAATTGTACATGTGAACATTATCGAGTTTAATTGCTATGCATTTTCACATTTTCAGTATGAGTTAAGTGCAAATGAAGCTTCCAAAAATCAAATTGCTCTTAACAGAAATATTGTGTCCAAAAAAAAAAAAAAAGCCAGTTCTCCCCTCCACTTTTTTTAACAATAAATAATACCAAGAGAAGAAAATTTTGTTTCTATTGACAGCAAGGTATTCCAAGAAAACCATTCAGATGGAAAGGAGTAAGATGGCAAAATTAGTGAAAGCAGGTTCCATAAGCAAATATAGCAACTATCTAGCTGGGAAAGGAGGAGTTTGGGGAGATACTTGGTTTGAGAGGGGAGTAAAGGGGATATGCAGATGGACAGCATGATTGCTGTCTACAAAAATTTTGTGCAGAGCGGAATTAGTCATGTCTTGCCATGCTGTGGCAGGACAGAACTAGAAATGGGTGGAAATCAAAGGGAGGCTGATGCAATCTGAGGAGACAGCGAAATCTTGGTAGTGATCCCAGAGTTATTAGAGTTCCCCAGAGAAACAGAATCAATAGGACATATATATAAGAAGGCTTCCCTAGTGGTTCAGCAGTAAAGAATCCATCTGCAATGAAGAAGCCACAGGAGACAGATTTGATCCCCGGGTTGAGAAGATCCCCTGGAGGAGCTCATGGCAACTCACTCCAGCATTGTCGCCTGGAGAATCACCATGGACAAAGGAGTATGGCAGGCTACAGTTCAACAGGTCACAAAAAGTCGGATACAACTAAAGTGACTTACCATACACGCATGCATATTTATATATGTATGTTATGTATAAAACGCACACACACAGACACACAAGATTTAATATAGGATTTGGCTCACATGATTATGGAGGCTGAGAAGTTCCACCCTCTGCCATTTGCAAGCTGGACAACCAGGAAAACCTGTGACATAATTCAGTCCGAGTCCAACGTCCTTGAGCACCAAAGTCAGAAGACAGGAGATGATGGATGTCCCAGCTTAAGCGAATAGAGCTTAAGGATACACTCCTCCTGTATCTTTCTGTTCTCTCCAGGCCCTCCACAGATCAGATGATGACAATCATTAATGAGGACTCACATTGGTGAAGACAATATTCTTTATTCAGTCTACCAATTCAAATGCAGGTCTCTTCCAAAAACACCTTCACAAACACACTCCAGTATCACATTTTGCCAGCTTTCTGGGCATCCTTGAATTCAGACAAGCTGACACATAAAATTAACCATCACATTCTGCAACTGTTTTGGGGGGTGGGAGTGGGAAGTGGTGGGCAATTTGTACTGGAAATTCCTTCATCAGGTAGAGACCTGGACAGGTAACTCCTACATTCCCTTCTAGTTCTAAATATTTCACACTTCAGATAATCTCTCAGAAATGTCAAGAATCAAATAAACCCATTTAGAAGTATAGCAAAGTGCTCTACAGACATAAATCTATTATTTTTAGCTTCTATTAAAAATTTCTGCTGACATTTTATAACTTAAACCCAAGTTTTCATGCAATTTATTGGAATAACTAAGAGTCCTAGAATCAGATTATGACCAGGAAATGAAAAAGCCATTCAGCTGACTATTTTAAGTGATCATGATATAGAGGTACCACATCTGTAGTTTACTTGCTGGGACAGACTACTTCCTGCCAAAACAAGGGGACCACATCCCACTCTCTTAGAGGCTTGACTAGAGTTACATTTATTTCAGCCACTGATGTTTCACAAAAGAATCCTCAGGGAAATTAGAGTTAAGGAATTATCTGGGAAAAGCCTCATAATATTTATTTATTTTGAACCAGTATCACAGCAACTGCCAGAACAGCCTGGGACACGGCTTGGACATAGACATCCCCCAGGCTCCCCACTTCATTCCCCCATCTCCAACCAAACTCTCACAAGAGAGTATACGGCTCATATCACAGATTTCCCCATCAGTGTGGGTTGTGAGTTAGTGTACAGGAGGCTGAACACAAAACCCTTCCTTAGAAGTGATAGTTAAAAAATACTCACTTGTTGGGGGGCAATTTAAAGCAGTCACTGAGAAAGATCACTTTGTGCAATCCAGATTGTCCAAAACACACCTGCTTCTCACCTGCATCATGGATGCTCAGGTAAAAGGGACACAAACCTTGGATCACACGGTTAGGATAAAATAAGTCACTTCAGAAGCAGAGCTGTGCTGACGAAGATGCAAGGCAGTTACTAGGCTCAGATGGAGATCAAGTCTGCTCCGTTTGCCAGCATGTGAGTATGTGGCAACTTCATAACATTCTTTCTGGAGGCGGTTCGTGCCAGTTCTTGTGCTTGCCTAAAATTACAGACCAAGTGCACTGAGTCACATCCAATTTCTAGATAGAAAAATTAAAATGAAGTATGAGTAACCCTTAACCGATGAGAAGCAGCTTCCAAATCCAAACCTGGAGCTAATTTCCAGGAAGAAACTCCCAGGAGTCTAGCCTCATTCCTGAGGGTCAGGGAGGGACAGAGCTAGCAGACACACTGAAGAGACTGGCTATTGTCCCTCAAGCTCCTCTTTTCTGAGACCTACTGTGTATGGATTGTTTCTGCTTCTCATGGAAGCCTTTGGCTACTGGCTTCTTCTATCCCATTTTCTCTTTAGAGCCCATCAGAAAAATCTGGCATCCTGGTTGTCTCCAATTTTTGCCAACTCCTGAACTTCAGGTCCTTTTAAATCCGTCCTATGTTAAGGCATTTGAATAAATGGATATAAGCACTGTGTCTTCTCTTTAGCCAAAGCTTTTAGTTTTATGAAATCGGGAAAATTGTTTTATATTTTTTTCTCCACCTTCGAAAATGGCAGTGGTTTGATTTTGAACTTTCTGTGGCTTCACAGTAAAAATGCAAGCAACATAAGAAATCGTATTATATCCATTGCATTTGGCACAAATACTGAGATCAAATAACCAGTAAAAATGTTATTAGTTTAACTTTTTCAAAGAGAGGCTATTCCTGGTCCATTATCCCACTGAGTAGTGCAGATGCATTTTCTAAGTTTTCTTTTCTTTTTTTTTTTTAATCTAAGAGTTAGAAGTGCTTTGTAAGTGGGGCATTGGGTTACATGTATTGGTGCTATTATCATTCCCACTTTACAAGTGGGAAAAGTGAGAGGTTAAATATTCTAGAGCTAAGGCATAAGGGGTCTCTCCAGCCCGGATGTGAGGCCCTGTTGTTGTCAGGGGAGATTTTACCGGCAAGGTCACCACCCCCTCTTCCTTGCTACAGATGAACTTCTGGTGCTGGTGCAGAAACTGCAGAAGGGCAACTGGTGGAAGCTCCCTGTCAACATGACCAGGTCCTTGCTTTGATTCTTTACCACCACATGTTTACTCGCCATTCTGAAGCATGTATTCAGAGAGGCAAAGCACACAGGGGTGAAAAGGTCTCTCTGAGAAATCCAAACCTGGTTACTTCCAAAGGTCATTCAACACAACCACCCCCAGTGAAATGAAACCTTAACTAGCCCAGATCTCCAAGCTGTAACAGCAGTAACAACCGAGAAGAGCAAAGAAAGAAATTGTCACCTTTCAGCTAATGCCACAGGGCTCATAGCACCTTTTACCCCTCCCCCCCTTTTTTTGTCACTCCAGACTGGTGTCCTTTCCCACCAGGCTAGAGATCACCTGGGAAATGAAGACAGCTTTTATTCTTAGTCTCTATAGAACACCAAGCTGGAAATCAGCTGGAGACAAAGTCAACAAATAATGTTTCTTATCTTCCCAGGGGAAAATACGTTGAATTTCCTCTCCAGCTTAATATTTTGGATCCAAGCACGTTGTTCACTTCCTTTTATGACGCTAATCAAAAATTGACCATGTGCTTAAAAGAATACAGAAATGCTGGAACATGATTTTTAGTACCAACCTTTAATTATGTAAATGATATACAGTCATTCTTTTTGTATAAAACTAACATTACCCATAAGCTGAATTCTCTTTGATCATAATTTTAATCTAGTTCCTTTCCTTTGAAGGTAAAAAATTTAAAAAGGTAACAGTTTCTTGTATGATCGGTTTTGTTTTAGGTTTTATGTGAATTTATGTAGACCCACACAAATATACAGCATTATTTAGTGTACTTTCAACCTAAATATCATATCATAATACTCCACAATAGGTCATGAAGGCATTGTTCTTTTAATTGCAATGTATAAAATTGTGGTAGAATGTCATGATGATTGTATTCATCTTAAACCTTTTTGCAGATTAGAATACTAAGACATGGGAAGAGTAAGTGACCCTAGGACACATAACTAGGGAGTGACAGAGCTAGGATTTGGTCTCTGGGGGTCTCCTTCTATACTCTGGGCTCTTTCTTATCCAAGACACTCTCTTACTTACAGCCTGGTTTTATTCTTTTCGAACTTATTTCCATTTGCCACTTAAAAAGTGGAAATCTACTTATTTTGGGAATAACAGATCTTATTAAACTGTGTGCAGAGATTTAGTTCAGATTGGAAAGCTATCTTCACAGTATTAGCTGATCATGGTCTAGCCTTAGGCAAAGCAGTTATAACTTAGCAAAATAAAGAAAAGAGAAACTGTTTCGCTGTCACCTGTGAGACACAGAATGAAGTAAGGAGAACCTGAAATATAGAACCTGAAAATACATCAGGTTTGAAGCTTTGCAGAGAAGGGAACCCAAGGCAAATCAGATCATGAGCAAACCAGTCCTCACTAGACAGCCTGACTCTGTAGTCTTTAAAACCAGGCCCACGTGGCACTAATGGTTTAAAAAAAAAAAAAAAAATCTGCCTGCCAATGAAGGAGACATAAGAGACTTGGGTTCTATCCTTGGCTGGGGAAGATCCCCTGGAGTAGAAAACGGCAATCCTCTCCAGTGTTCTTGCCTGGAGAATTCCATGGACAGAGGAGCCTGGTGGATTGCAGTTCATGGGGTTGCAAGAGTCAGACACAACTAAGCAACTAAACCCTCACCACCAGTTAATCTATGAGACTGAGCCATTCTACTTTAATATTTTTGAGACGATCTCAAACTAAGAAAAATTTCAGTACCAAAAATTTTTTCCTGAATTACTTCAGAGTGACTAACGTGTTGCCTCTTCACCCCCAGCTTTTTTAGTGTCTATTTCCACAAACAAAGCTATTCTCTCACATAACCACAATCAACCATCAAAATCAGTAAGTTGATATTGATAACATTACTATCATCTAACATATCCTTGGACTTCAATTTAGCTTTTCCATTTGTCCAATGTCCTTTCTAGCAAAAGTGCAGAATCATGTCTTGCATTTAATTGTCACAGGTCTTTAGTATCCTTCAGTCTGAAACAATTCCCCATCTTTCCCTTGATTTCATGACCTTGACGTCTTAGGTTTCAGCCCAGGTGTTTAGTAGAATATCCTTCAGTGTCAGTTTGTTGATATTTCTTCATGATCTATTCAAATTACACATCTTTGGCAGGATTGTCACAGAAACAATGGGTTTTGCCTTACATTCTATTCAATGACACAGAATTTCAAATTGTCCTAATCCCCATAATATTACCTTGGACTGCTCGTTAAAATGGGTGTGATAGACTATAAAATTACTCTTTATTCCCTATACTTGATAAATATTTGGTCTTGTGCACGTGTGCTAAGTCACTTCAGTTGTGTCCAACTCTTTGCGACCCTACAGACTGTAGCCCTCTAAGGGGATTCTCCAGGAAAGAATACTGGAGTGGGCCGCTGTTCCCTTCTGCAGGAGATCTTCCCTACCCAGGGACTGAACATGTCTCCTACGTCTCCTGCATTGGCAGGTGGCTTCTTTATCACTAGCGCCACCTGGGAAGCCCCTGTGAGTGTCTTGTGACAGGAAGGAACTGAGACAGTGTAAATAAACCATTCTTCATCAAACTTTCGATTGACTCATTCCTTCACTTTTTTCAATATATACTCATTTCTTACTTTATTTAATAGGTCCTAATGCCATTAGCATTATTCTAGTGCTCAAATTGTCCCAAATTTGGTATGTGGGGACCTTTCTAATTGGATTTCTATGTACTTTAATCATGTCACCATATTTTTTTAATGCTGAAATGATGTTGTTTATTTAAATGTTTGATGACACTTGGTAAGAACATAATAAGTATAGTTAGCTGCTAAGTCGCTTCAGTCGTGTCCAACTCTGTGCGATCCCATGGACTGCTGCCTACCAGGCTTCTCCGTCCATGGGATTCTCCAGGCAAGAACACTGGAGTGGGTTGCCATTTCCTTCTCCAATGCATGAAAGTGGAAAGTGAAAGTGAAGTCGCTCAGTCGTGTCTGACTCTTAGCGACCCCATGGACTGCAACCTACCAGGCTCCTCCATCCATGGGATTTTCTGGGCAACAGTACTGGAGTGGGGTGCCATTGCCTTCTCCCAAGAATAGTTAGAGCCAGGAATAAACCATTCCCCATATTATTTGAACATTACTTTCTGGCAAAAGAGATGTTAATCTAGCCCTGAAATCAGCCATTTATCCAAAATGCTCTTGTTCCTTTTAGTGGAAAATGGTATTTAAAGACCAAGGGTGTTAGGTGCACTTGTCGCTTTACTTAGTCTTGGGGTGTCACTGCTCCCAGGATTTCTCTGGGACTCTCTCTCTGTGCCCCCTCTCTCTCTGCCCACTCCCTCTCTCCCTCTCTGTCTCTGCCCTAGCTCTGTATCGCTCTTATCAGATTAAAGAGGAAACTTACATCAGTTTTTCTAATTCCAATTCAGTTAATTCTTGTCTTCTCTCATGATTGTAACTCCTCGTTTCAACAAGAGAAACCTGCTTTCTTTATCGTTATCCTAGCACCAGGGGAACTTGGGCATATGCCGATTGGAGCAAATAAAACGGCCTCTCTGTGAGGTGGAAAGGGCCTCTTTCCTGTTCCTGCCACCCCCTTCCCTGCGTGGGCGTCCTCATCACATTTTTCTGATGACCTGAGCTGAGCTACCCTCCTAGAGTGACATCTGTCTACCCTGCCTCCAACTGGTCCTATACTGGCACCAACATTTCATACCAAGATGCTACTTCTTCACGTGAATGCACTTCACACATGGTCACCCTGACCTGTGTGAACACCTGCCTTGCTCCACCTCAACCTGATTGATTTGAACAAAATTGCTCAAATAGCAGAAAGGAAGAGTAAGAGTTAGTTGTGTGCCATTGTGGGTTTGCGTGTTATAATTTTTGGTTACCTATTTATATATTTATGTATGTATGTGTCTATTTTTGGTTGTGTGAGAAAAGCTGGATTTAAGTTTAGTTACAAATGATCTCTGGTATTTTGAATTACCTTAATTATATTAATTAATTATTGACTCT
This sequence comes from Bison bison bison, assembly GCF_000754665.1. NCBI lineage: Eukaryota > Metazoa > Chordata > Mammalia > Artiodactyla > Bovidae > Bison > Bison bison. The sequence goes on from NW_011494770.1 coordinate 6,800,736, forward strand.
CTTTTTGGACTCATGGACCTTCTGAAATAGTAACAAGAATAGCCCCAGGCAATCCAGGCAATCCACAGTTCACTCTATTTGTATCTCTGTGGGTTTTTCAGAATCTTGCTTCCTGATGTCTTTATTATAAATATTTTCATTTTCCCATGGAGGTAACTTTAGCTCCTTCCACACTGCTCTGTTCCCAGCATTTCCCAAGCTCCGTTCCTCTCAAAGCATTTCTAAGAACCACACAGCCTGTTTTCCAGAATTCGGCTTTTGTGTCCCCCTACATAAATGTTCTTGTGAAGCCACGTATTTCAGAAAGCACAGTTGCATTGGTTTATGGAGTGTTTGAGAAATGTAGGACACTCTGTTCCATGATTCACAGGGAAAAGCCAGTAACTCACTGTTTATAAGAAAGAGAGAGTCTTTTGCATTTTGGTTGCCCTTTCCACCTCACAGAGAGGCCCTTTTATTTGCTCCAATCGGGATATGCCCAAGCTCCCCCAATGCTAGGACATCTGGCCTCTCCAGCATGGCATGCGCATCTCCGAGGACAGCTGTGGCCCACAGCTCCTCACCCCCAATATAAAGTCCTCATGGTTTTCAATGCCCTCCCCACAAAAATCCAGTCAAGAATATGAAATGATTTGATTCTATGCCATAACTATGAAAAGAAATTAGAATGGAATCGTCACCACCAGTCTCCAATAACTGAATGTTGCATTTGGAAGAATTTGGCATGAATCTGAGTTATGCCGATGATTTCTTAAGAGTGAGCTCGTGGGTTGATAACTCTGCTGGCTGGTTTCTGATGCAAAAGAATGATTTTCTTATGATGAATATTCTT
>NW_011494770.1:6801667-6821467 GCF_000754665.1 Bison bison bison
ATGAATATTCTTTTCTTTTCATGGGAACACTACATGAGACAGAATCACAAATATTTTCAAATAACTTGCTGATACATTTTCTTTAAGTGCCACATGTTTTAGAGGGAGAAGGATTTGAATGAAAATAACTGAAACATGTAAAATCTGTGAACTCATTGCATCTGAATGCAGGGAAGGTATGCAGTTCTTTGATGAATTTGCTCCAAGAGGCTGGGAGATAAGCCTGAAGAGAGTAACTGAGGTCATTTGGGAAAAATGAACAGCTCTGAGAGGGAGTAGAACTTTCATAGAAGACACGGTGAAAGTGAAAGTGTTAGTCACTCAGTCGTGTCTGACTTTTTGTGACCCCATGGACTGTAGCCCATCAGGCTCCTCTGTCCATGGAGTTCTCCAGGCAAGAATACTGGAGTGGGTTGCTGTTTCCTTCTCCAGGGGATCTTCCTGACTCCGAATTGAACCTGCATCTCCTGCATTGCAGGCAGATTCTTTACTGTTCAAGCCACCAAGGAAGCCCGAAGATACCTAGGAAACAGTTATTTAGATCAGCGGTCATTTTTCTATAAGGGAGCGGGGAAGGGTGTGTATTTCTGTGTTTAGAGCAGGAAAGAAGGAAGAATGAAAAGAAGAAAGATCTAGTGGGGCCACAGCAGGATGGAGGAAATAGCTCCACATCCTCCAGGGACGCTGAGGATAGTTTTGTGCCCCATGTGAGAAGAGTCACAAGGACTTTGGCTAAAATTACTGCTCTTACTTTAAATTGGCCTCTTCACCTCAGACGGCGTTCAATTAAGTTCAGTTCTCCCAGTGCTGCCTGAGTACCTTCTCCCCTTGGGATTCCTTGAGAGACTGTCTAATGTTCCCAGAGCCTTCTTTATATAACAGACCAGTGCTTTTCAACCACCTTCCCTCCACTCACTGCTTTTGAGAACTTTTCTTCCTTCTCTTTGGACAAGTTTTCAGTGTTACTACAGGAATGAAGTGAAGTGAAGTCTCTCAGTCGTGTCCGACTCATTGTGACCCCGTGGACTGTAGCCTACCAGGCATCTATGTCTCTGGGGTTCTCCAGGCAAGAATACTGGAGTGGGTTACCATTTCCCATGATGTGATAACTGTGTTAAGGGGATTTAGGCTGCTTGTACTTTGAGAAATCTACATAATTCTGCAAATCTTCTTAGAGTTCCTTTTAGACCATTACTGTTGTTCTACCAGCCAGAAACAGATGCAGCCTTTGTCTGCAGGAGAGGAACAACCAAACATTCTGCTACCAAGATGGCTTTTGCTATTTGCCTCTTCTGTGAAATACTGCTGGGTACTTTATACATATTTAGTTCTCAGTAGGGATTTTTAACTTATTTATTGAGGGGTTCAAGAGAATGGTGACCCACTCCAGTATTATTGCTTGGAATATTCCATGGACAGAGGAGCCGAGCAGGCTAGTCTTTGGGGACACAAGGAGTCGGGCATGACTGAGTGACTAACACTTTCACTTTCTATCTTTACAATGGACCTGAGGTGAAACCGAAGAATTTTTGACTCCATAATTAAATATGTGGTGAATGAAGCCATTATAACCAGCTTTTTCATTTCATACAAGGCTGTTCCCCCAAACTTAAATATTTTATAGAAATCTTACTTAGACACAGTGATGTAGTCCCAACATATAAATATCCTTTAATTTTCTTTTTATTTATAAATGAATTACCATAGGTCAATGAATATCTTCTCAAAATTAGAGATGCACAGCTTTTGACATGACTAAGGATTTACATGTTTTTTCCAAATACATTATAAGACCTAACCTTTTTTGTTTATAAACTGATTTCTGGACTTTTATATTTTCATTTTCCAATTCATTTGTAAAACAGTAAGTTCTGGTATAATCAAATATTTTAGAAATTTATCTACCCCTCTGCACACACACCAGGGCTTCTCTGGTGGCTCAGCTGGTAAAGAATCCACCTGCCATGAGAGAGACCTGGGTTCGATCCCTGAGTTGGGAAGATCCCCTGGAGAAGGGAAAGGCTACCCACTCCAGTATTCTGGCCTGGAGAGTTCCATGGACTGTAGAGTCCATGGGTTCGCAAAGAGCCAGACCCGACTGAGGACTTTCAGTCACTGCACACACACATTGCAAGGAGACCACACTGACCTACTGGCTGAAAGGCAGGAACCCCATGCAGAGCTCAACATGTTTTTTCTCAGCTGAGTGTACAACTGTCTACAAGCAGCACTCCCACGTGACAGTTGAGAAGAGTAGAATATTGCCTTTACAGAAAAAGGTATCATGGCAGTCTTCCAGATGGAACAAGGGAAAGAAAACACAGCTGTGTGTTGCCCTCTATATATCAGACACACCTACAGTGGTAAAACATTTCCAATTCACTAAAACTTTGAGGGATAAGGTTTTCTCCATTTTTTTAAATGAAAAAAAGTTTAGGCTCAGGGAAGCTAACTAACTTGCCCAAGGTCATATAACTAATAAGTGCATAGCAACTAGAAGTATTTAGGTTGAGAAACTGTCCTCTCAAGAAGAAACAATGTACCATCTCCCCTTAGTAGCTTTGAGGAATTGGTTCCAGGACCACCCCCACCCCCACAAATACCAAAATCCATGGATGCTCAAGTTCCTTATATAAAATGGCCTAGTATTTGCATATTTGCATATAACCTGTATGCACCCTCTCATCTACTTTAAATCAACTCTAGACTACTTATGGGCTTCCCCAGTGGCTCAGGAGTAAAGAATCTGCCTGTCAATGCAGACGACATGGGTTCAATCCCTGGATTGGGAAGATCCCCTCGAGAAAGAATATCCCACTCCAGTATTCTTGCCTGGAAATCCATTGGACAGAGGAGCCTGGCGGGCTACAGTCCATGGGGTCGGAAGAGTCAGGCACAGCTTAGAGACTAAACAATAAGACTGCTTATAAATACCTAATGCAATATAAATACTATGTAAATAGTTGCCAGCATGTGGCAAATTCAAATTTTGCTTTTGAAAAATTTCTGGGATTTTTAAAAAACACTTTTGATGTTCAGATGCAGAACTCACTGAAACAGAGGGGCAACTGTATGCTAAAGCAACTCTAGCCTCCTAAAATGACAACTATTATAGAATTTGCTGCTACTGCTGCTGTTACTATTATTATCATCATCACTATTACTATTTAACTGACTACACTGAGGGACTTGGGGTAGACCAGTTGCTTCGTCACTCCACACATTTAAAAAAAATAAATCTCTGGTAGCTCTAAACACAAACATAAGTTATTAGAAGATGTGAAATCCTTATATCAGAGATTAGCCATCTAGGCCTTTGTAATATCTTTTTGACTGGTTTTCTGGCTTTAAATTTGATCTTTAATAGTTGTCAGACAAACATTGACGTGAAATACATACAAAAGAGAAAAGTCAAGGAGAGAAATGAGGTATTTGACAGAAAGGGCAATTTTTAGAAACCTGTAAATGAAGACACACAAACCAACAAAGCTATTTCTCTTCATTATTGTTCATTCTTGTGAAAGCATTTGGCTGATGAATCATCTTAGTAATGCTTTTTTAGAAACCAGAAATGTGCTGAGCTGGCTTTAGAGCTGAGCTAGTTATGGTCAAATTGGCTCTAATTCTAGCTGATTCCAAGAGTTTCTTTTTAGCCAGTTGTTATAAATTAGGTCACTTAACATTAACACTTGGAGCAAATCTTGATACTTGAAGCCCCTGTCTGCTTGATTAGCTAGAAATCTAATCTTTTCTCTGGGTTTGCCTCCCCAAATAGTTCGAAGAGTACCTAGGTGTTAAATGTGTCTGTGATTCAGTTTCCTTTGCCACCAATTTGGGAAATGAACAATCATAGTTTACTCTTTAAGACCAGACTCCTTAAGGCCTGATGCTATTGGAAACTTCTGATTGTCCTTTTATTCAGTTAGGTGCACAAGTCGTAAGTGTACAAATTAGTGAATGCACACATGCACACACACACATGAAACCACAACCATGGTCAAGATATACAGTGATTTCAGTGCCTCTGAGACCTTTGTGAGCTTCTCCCATTTAATCCACCAATGATAACCGCTATAGTGAGTGATGTCTGTCACCAGAGATTCCAAGTACAGCTTGGAGCTGAGAGAGAAGCTTTGGTTTTGAAGTTTAAAAGCTCAAGCATCCTTTTTCTCTAGTTTCCCTGGGTATCCCCTTGTATATAGGAATTATACATGGGTATTGAAAAATGTAGCAATCTAATGAGTATAAGAGATGCTTATCAGAAAACTTGAGGGGCATAAGTCTGTCCAATTTAAAACATATATTGTTTGTGGTAAACAATCATAAAGGCACTCAGGTTAAAATTTTAGTAAAATTATATTTACAAGAATTGTGTAATGACAGAAGAAAAGCTTAATGACATCACGCTAAAATTGTCTAAATGTCTGGGTTTGCATTCTGGTTCTGTCACTTTGCAGCTATTAAAAAAATTTTTTTTATTACATTGTGTAATCTCCTGCAGTCTTCTCTTTAGTAAAATGAAGGCAACGTGAGTTCCTACTTCAGGGGGGTGTCATGAGTCTTTAATGAGGTAACATATGTGAAGTGCTCAGCCCTGTACCTGACACATAATAAGCACTACAAATTTCAGTCATTATTATGACCATCATCAGCATTTGTGAGTCCAGCAAACAAAAAACGATGCATCGAAGAAAATGGAAAAGAAATTCACAATTTGAGACTAGTCAAGGAACAACTCCTAAGAGCAATGAAAAAGAAATTCTAGAAATTTATAATAATATGAGGTAGACCTTTACTATGATAGTTTAATAGCTAAACTAGTCTAACATCGTAGCTAAAACTAAGGCTTAAACACCTTAAATGTAGCGACATCTGCTGGCATAAAGGTGAATTGCTCAGCTTGTGTAGTGTTACCATGCTAACACATTCAATTCAGCAATTTTATTGAACATAAATTTGACATCAGAAGCTTTGCTAGAGTCTGTGGACAAGGTGCTTCATTCCCATGCTCAAGAAGCTTAGAGTCTAGCAGATCAGTTGTAAACTGCCTGTGCCTGAGAAGGGAAAAAAATCAGGACGTTGTCACCACAGACCTTTCAGTTTTGTTCAGAAAATGAAGTCTAGCACTAAGAAAAAATTAAATGGCCATATAAAGTGGGTGTATGGTCAAATTCAAAACTTAAAACTCAATAGTAGAGCCATAGGAGTGTTGGGAGGGATGAAATCAACTAATGAAACACTTGGACACTTATTCAAAGGAGTGAGTCTGTAATTTCTTTTAAAGACAGAGGGCAGAGAGGCTCTGAATGTTTTTGAGCAAAGAAATGATAATAAAACTGGGAGGAAATAACTTCAAACAAAACAACTGACAAAAGATCTCCAAAATATATAAGCAGCTTATGCAGCTCAATATCAGAAAAACTAACAACACAGTCAAAAAATAGGCAGAAGACCTAAACAGACATTACTCTAAAGAAGATATACAGATGGCCAATAAACACATGAAAAGATGCTCACATCACTCATTACTGAGATGAGAGAAGTCACTCAGTCGTGTCCGACTCTTTGCGACCCCGTGGACTATAGCCCACCAGGCTCCTCCGTCCATGGGATTCTCCAGACAAGAATACTGGAGTGGGGTGCCATTTCCTTCTCCAGAGGATCTTCCCAACCCAGAGATCGAACCCAGGTCTCCCGCACTGCAGGCAGACGCTTTAACCTCTGAGCCACCAGGGAAGCCAATTATTAGAGAAACTCATTATTAGAGAAATGCAAATCAAAACTTCCTTGTGGTATCACCTCACACTGGTCAGAATGGTCATGATCAAAAAATCTACAAACAATGGATGCTGGAGACGTTGTGGAGAAAAGGGAATCCTCTTGCACTATTGGTGGGAATGTAAATTGATTCCGGTACTGTGGAGAACAGAATTGAGGTTCATTAAAAAACCAGTGGTAGGACTTCCCTGGCGGTTCAGTGGATTAGAATTCACCAGGCTGTGCAGGGGACAGGGGTTCCGTCCATGGTCTGGGAGGATTCCACATGCTGTGGAGCAACTAAGCCCAGGGGCCACAGGTACTGATCCTGTGCTCTGCAACAAGAGAAGCCGCCACAGTGAGAAGCCCATGTGCACAGCAACGAAGAGTAGCCCCCACTCACTACAACTAGAGAAAGCCCATGCAAAGCAACAAAGATCCAGCGCAGCCAAAATTTTTAAGTAAATAAATAAAAATTTAAAAACAACTAAGTTTAAACAAACAAACAACAACAAAAACCCCTAGGAATAAAACTACCATATGACCCAGCAATCCCAGGACTGGGCACATACCCTGAGGAAACCACAATTCAAAAAGACACGTGTACCCCAATGTCTGTTGCAGCACTATTTTCAATAGCCAGGACATAGAAGCAACCTAGATGTCTACTGACAGGTGAATGGATAAAGAAGTTGTGCTACATATATACAATGGACTATTACTCAGCCATAAAAAGAACTGTTGTGAATAAGTTGAACTGAGGTGGATGAACCTAAAGCTTGCTATACTGAGTGAAGTAGGTCAGGGAGAGAAAAACAAATATCATATACTAATGCATATATATGGAATCTAGAAAAATGGTACTGATAAACCTATTTGCAGATAAAGAATGGAGATGAACACATAGAGACTGGATTTGTGGACACAGGTTGGGGGAGGAGAGGGTGGGATGAATTGAGAAAGTAGCACTGGTACATATATATACATTACCATGTGTAAAATAGATAGCTAATGGGAAGTTGCTGTATAATACAAAGAGCTCAAGGTGATGCCCTATGATGACCTAGACGAGTGGGATGGGAGGAGAGTGAAGGAGGGAGGAAGGCTCAAGAGGGAGGAGAGATATAGTTATGGCTGATTCGTGTTGTCATACAGCAGAAACCAATGCAACATTGTAAAGCAATTATCCTTCAATTAAAAAATACATTTAAAAATAGAATAAAGAAATCATTCCATTAAAAAAAAGAAACTAGTATTCTAGGAAAATTAATCTTTCAACATTGTACAAAATGTATTGGCTTGAGGGTTAGACTGGAGCAGAAAGAATTATTGAGATGTATTGACTATGCCAAAGCCTTTGACTGTGTGCATCACAATAAACTGTGGAAAATTCTGAAAGAGATGGGAATACCAGACCACCTGACTGGCCTCTTGAGAAGCCTACATGCAGGTCAGGAAGCAACAGTTAGAACTGGACATACAACAAGAGACTGGTTCCAAATAGGAAAAGGAGTACATCAAGGCTGTATACTGTCACCCTGCTTATTTAACTTATATGCAGAGTACATCATGAGAAACGCTGGGCTGGAGGAAGCACATGCTGGAATCAAGATTGCCGGGAGAAATATCAATAACCTCAGATATGCAGATGACACCACCCTTATGGCAGAAAGTGAAGAGGAACTAAAGAGACTTTTGATGAAAGTGAAAGAGGAGAGTGAAAAAGTTGGCTCTTAGCTCGACATTCAGAAAACTAAGATCATAGCATCTGGTCCCATCAGTTCAGTTCAGTTCAGTCTAGTCACTCAGTCATGTCCAACTGTTTGTGACCCCATCACTTTATGGCAAATAGATGGGGAAACAGTGGAAACAGTGTCAGACTTTATTTTGGGGTGCTCCAAGATCACTGCAGATGGTGATTGCAGCCATGAAATTAAAAGACGCTTGCTCCTTGGAAGGAAAGTTATGACCAACCTAGATAGCATATTCAAAAGCAGAGACATTACTTTGCCAACAAAGGTCCGTCTAGACAAGACTATGGTTTTTCCAGTGGTCATGTATGGATGTGAGAGTTGAACTGTGAAGAAAGCTGAGCACCAAAGAATTGATGCTTTTGAATTGTGGCGTTGGAGAAGACTCTTGAGAGTCCCTTGGACTGGAAGGAGATCCAACCAGTCCATTCTAAAGGAGATCAGTCCTGGGTGTTCTTTGGAAGGAGTGATGCTAAAGCTGAAACTCCAGTACTTTGGCCACCTCATGTGAAGAGTTGACTCATTGGAAAAGACTCTGATGCTGGGAGGGATTGGGGGCAGGAGGAGAAGGGGACGAAAGAGGATGAGATGGCTGGATGGCATCACCGGCTCGATGGACGTGAGTCTGAGTGAAGTCCAGGAGTTGGTGATGGACAGGGAGGCCTGGTGTGCTACAATTCATGGAGTTGCAAAGAGTCAGACACTACTGAGCGACTGAACTGAACTGAACTCAAATATTAACAACCAGGATGATAAAAATCTTGACCCAAAGTAGGAGAATCAGTAGTCACTTTGGCAAATGTGACTGTATCAGACTTTAATTTTGAGATACACACGTGAAGAAAATAAGTGTTTTTGTAAAAATGGGCAAGTGAATATGGGTGCCCATAACCAACTTCTTGGAGAAGGCAATGGCACCCCACTCCGGTACTCTTCCCTGAAACATCCCATGGACAGAGGAGCCTGGTAAGCTGCAGTCCATGGGGTCGCTAAGAGTCGGACACGACTGAGCGACTTCATTTTCACTTTTCACTTTCATGCCTTGGAGAAGGAAACGGCAACCCACTCCACTGTTCTTGCCTGGAGAACCCCAGGGATGGGGGAGCTTGGTGGGCTGCCATCTATGGGTTCACACATAGTCAGACACGACTGAAGTGACCTAGCAGTAGCAGTAGCAACCAACTTCTGCTTCTATGATCAGGCAAACTCAGTCACTCCTTTAAGTATAACTCAGCTGTTATGAAACCACGCTTTCAAGAACTTTTATCTCTACCTACAGAAAAATTGCCCTTCTGAATATAAAATGAGTTCAAAACATTGCAATTAAACATTTTAAAAATAACAAGAATCAGATATGTATAGTTCCAATCTCATACAAAGACCGATCAGAACAGAATTTTGACCCCCTACCTACAAATGCAATGGACACAGTCGGCAGAAACATGAACTGAAATGTTCAAAGAGTTGCTCTGACCGATTGATCTGCTTAACAAAGATTCAAATCTTTTGATTTTGAAACTTAGAAAGTAAAAGTGTTAGTAGTCAGCGATGCCATCTAACCATCTCATCCTCTGCTGCTCCTTTCACCTTTTGCCTTCAATCTTTCCCAGCATCAGGGTCTTTTCCAATGAGTCAGCTCTTTGGATAAGGTGACCAACGTATTGGAACTTCAATTTCAGCATCAGTTCTTCCAGTGAATAGTCAGGGCTGATTTCCTTTAGGATGGACTGGTTTGATCTCCTTGCAGTCCAAAGTATTCTCAAGAGTCTTTTCCAGCACCACAATTCGAAAGTGTCGTTTCTTCAGTGCTCAGTCTTTTTTATGGTCCAACTCTCACATCTGTACGTGACTGGAAAATGCATAGCTTTGACTACATGGACCTTTGTTGGCAAAGTGATGTCTCTGCATTTTAATATGCTGTCTAGGCTGGTCATAACTTTTCTTCCAAGGAGTCTTTCAATTTCATGGCTGTAGTCACCATCTCCAATGGTTTTGGAGTCCAAGAAAATAAAATGTCACTGTTTCCACTTTTTCTCCTTCTATTTGCCATGAAGTGATGGGACTGGATTCTTTGATCTTAGTTTTTTTAATGTTGAATTTCAAGTCAGTTTTTGTGCACATCTCCAGATTTACCTCAGCAGTAGAAGGGCAGCCCATTCATTACTCTGCTGCCTCAAGAAAAAAAAAAAAAGAGTGTCAAATGAGACAATCAGTGTGAGAATGTATGAAAATTATAAAATGTTACCCAAGCAGAGTCACTGCTAAGGGAAAGTAGAGGCAACAGGACCCATGGGAGCAGACATTGTTGATCTACTATTCGGGCAAGGCAGGCTCAGCCTGTCTGTCGGCTGATGGTAGTGAGAGCTTCCTGGCATCACTTGAGTGAAAGTTCCTGGCTGTGCAATTAGGAGGTGGTTTCAGTTCTGCTCTAGTTCCTAAGACATGAAGGCATACTCAGGGCATCTCAGTTCGCAGGGGGCTTGCTGTGAGGATGCATTGAGAAGTGAGAGGGACAGGAAACCCTGGGAGCAGGGGCGCAGCCAGGTCTCCCATGGATGGACCCCCTCACTGAGCCCACGACAGAGATCCTACCTGCTTCTTGTGCTCTACCTGGTTCCCTGGAGCCTGGAGTAGCTCCTGGCCACCTCCCTTCAGCGGCAGGTGCTAGTAGCTTCCTGTTTCAACGTTTTGCTTCAGCAGTTCCTCTCCTGGGTGCTTCTCCTGCTCCTCTGGTTAATGACTGACCCTTGTTTATTTGTGATTTCTACCCCTCTTGGCTTCTAAATAACAGCTGTTTCTTTGTGTGCATCTCTTCTATGTCACTTACTGTATCCATGTCTGAATGTCTCCCATTCAGGCGCTTCAAGGGAGGAGCTCTGATTGGCTGAGGTTGTTGCCATCTATTGCAGAACCTTCCTGCCTGGGCAGAGCTCTGGTGCCAACTGTTTTAGTGGTGATGAGTAGATAATGTTGTTGTTGTTCAGTTGCTCAGTTGTGTCCAACTCTGAGACCCCATGGACTGCAGCATACCAGGCTTCCTTGTCCTTCACCATCTTCCAGAGTTTGCTCAAACTCTTGTCTATTGAACTGATAATGCCATCCAATCATCTCATCCTCTGTCGCCCCCTTCTCCAATAGATAGCTGCTGCTGCTGCTGCTGCTAAGTCACTTCAGTTGTGTCCGACTCCGTGAGACCCCATAGATGGCAGCCCACTAAGGCTCCCCCATCCCTGGGATTCTCCAGGCAAGAATACTGGAGTTGGTTGTCATTTCCTTCTCCAGTGCATGAAAGTGAAAAGTGAAAGTGAAGTCACTCAGTCAAGTCTGACTCTTAGCGACCCCATGGACTGCAGCCTACCAGGCTCCTCCGTTCATGGGATTTTCCAGGCAAGAGTACTAGAGTGGGGTGCCATTGCCTTCTCCGAATAGACAGCTGCTTAATGCCAAGTACTGATTCCTGATGTAGGGATCATATAAAACCAATCATTTATGTGTTAGAAAATCTTCAGCTCTTTGCCCTGAAGTGTGGTCCTTTTTGGTAGAACTCAAAGTGTTTCATGTTGCATTAATTATTTTTCCTGCATGAGTCAAGTTAATTTTATCTCGTTTATTTTACACTTCTAAGACTTTCATGGTTTTGTGTGCATGTTCAGTCTCTTCAGTTGGATTCAGTTGTTTTCAACCCTATGGACAGTAGCCTGCCAGGCTCCTCAGTCCATGGGATTCTCCAGGCAAGAATCTTGCAGTGGGTTTCCATGTCCTCCTCTAGGGGCTCTTTCCTATCCAGGGATCAAACCCATGTCTCCTGCATTGCAAGTGGATTCTTTACCACTGAGCCACCAGTCTTAACAATATTATATTCCCCACATAATTCATAACACCTAAAATGATCAAACAGTTCACCTTTGAATATGAACACTCTTTCTTTATAAAACAGTACAATGATAATTATAACTGAGTTCCTACTCTACCACACGTTTTACATACATTCTTTTTTCATTTAATTGTCACAACCTCAGTACAAGGTAGATATAATTAACCTCTTTTGCCTATGAGGAAAGTCTTAAAGAGATTATATAACTTGTTTACAGACATAGAATTACAATTTCAACTCAGCTTTGAGTCCCAAGCTCATGCAATTTCTTCTTTACTCATAGTATTTATCTTACCATTTCGCTCTCATTTCTTCTGAGATTTTTAAAAATTATTGTATCAGAATATATGCAGTGCTATAATCATACTTCTGAGATCTTGATTCAGTTGAATAATAGCTAATACATTTTTGGTGTTTCAATCTAAATTTCTCGATTTAAATTTTAGTACAAAAATATTCATTATCTATTTTATCTCCTCCTTTACCTCGATCCTTAAACTACATCCTCTTAAGTCTATAGGACACCTGGGAGAACACTTCTAGGAAAAATTCTGCTTGAATTCTGCTGGTGGCACGTGCACAACCACCTTCAACTCTGAGCCAGCCACTCTTAGTGTCCACAAGACTGTAAGAATCTTTGAAACTTCTGGATGTCTTCCAAGTCCTGGTCATTTGGCCTGTGGTTGCAGTGCTACCAGGCCTAGTTGAGAGGGAATTTGAGGAAGCTAGTTTTACCACAGAAAGGTCATCTTAACACTACATTTTATCATCCCTTCAGGAGATGCTAAGGTAGGAGATGAGGGAGGTTTAAAGTGAAATGTAGGCTCCCCAGCTGACAAGTATTCACTGGTTATCATTTTTTAATATATCTTTAGAAACCTAAATCAAACTGGCTTAACTAGTGTGTTTGGAGGGGGACAAAAAGAGAATTTCATGTAACTGAAAAAAACCTCATCAGATAGGGCTTGAACCAAAAGCTTAAAGAATGTCTTAAGACCGAATCTCTCTAACACTGAGCCCTGCTGACAAGTATTCACTGGTTATCATTTTTTAATATATCTTTAGAAACCTAAATCAAACTGGCTTAACTAGTGTGTTTGGAGGGGGACAAAAAGAGAATTTCATGTAACTGAAAAAAACCTCATCAGATAGGGCTTGAACCAAAAGCTTAAAGAATGTCTTAAGACCGAATCTCTCTAACACTGAGCCCTGCTGACAAGTATTCACTGGTTATCATTTTTTAATATATCTTTAGAAACCTAAATCAAACTGGCTTAACTAGTGTGTTTGGAGGGGGACAAAAAGAGAATTTCATGTAACTGAAAAAAACCTCATCAGATAGGGCTTGAACCAAAAGCTTAAAGAATGTCTTAAGACCGAATCTCTCTAACACTGAGCCCTGCTTCTAGCTGTCGGAGGTTTATTTTAAGCAACATCTCTTCGAGTGTGATGGAGATTCAGGGTTAATTGTTTTGAGCTCCAGGTGCAGAGAAAGGAAAGAACTTTTATTCTCCCAAATGCAAACAAAAGTCTGGTTCCAATTGGTCCGTATTGCCAGCATACCAATGAGAAAATTGCTGCAGCCAGAAATTTTGATGGCTTAAGCAGGCACTTCTCTTGGCCTCTCACGTTGGCTTACAGTATATATAAAAAGGGGGCAATGTGCAAAATATAGAAAGGCCATGAAGCCATCCTGAGAGATAACATTAACTTAAAAATCTCCTTTAATGTTCTCTCTCAAGGTAGGCATATGGCCTTTGTACAGAATGGTCTTCAGGGGCCCCCTAGGGGCCCCACCAGGGGACAAACCATGGGGCTTGGGTTCAGCAGGAGGACGTGGAACTTGGTGGCTAAGCTTTAGAAGGTCCTCTGAGCTTCAGGATGCTTTGGAGACAATGGCTGAGCCAGCGGGTGTAAACTAATAGCTGTACCCTAGAGACTACAATGAAAGCTGTAATAATATCCTGTACCCTAGAGCCTGCAATGGATTGAATTGCATCTTCTGTCAAATTCTATACAATTTTAATACCCAGTACTTTTCAGAAAGTGAACTTATTTGGAAATAGGGTCATTGCAAATGTAATTTGTTAAGGTGAAGTTATACTGGAGTAGGGTATCCCCTAATTCAATATGACTGGCATCCTTATGAAAAGAAGTTTAGAAATAGATGCAAACATAGGGAGGCTTTACACACATGAAGACTGGAGTCATGCAGTCACAAGCCAGAAAAATACCAGGCCCAGAGCAGAGTCTTCCTTATGGCTTATAGAGGGAGCATGGCCCTGTCAACCCCTTGATTCTGGACTTCTGACCTTCATAACTATGAAATATCCATTTCTAAGCCACTCAATTTTGTGGTAGTCTCAGGAAACTAATACAGAAGTCAAAGTTGGGGCACCTCTGGGACCTGTGAGAGACTGAGATTTGGAATCAGTGGGCATCACTGCCTTAGGGGACAAAGGTCCTGTAAACCATGCAAGATTGGAGCTTCACAGATAAACCCTGTGGCAGTAAGAAAATCTATGGTACCTGTGGGCTCACCATCACCATCTGGCATTTGAAAAATTGATAGCTTCTTTTACAATGAATTAAAAAGGAAAGTGATTATATAGGATTACAGTGCTAGTTGGGAAAATGCTTTCCTTATTCATCAAATAATTTTTGAATATCTAATATGAATCAAACAATTTTCCAGGTCAAGAATATAGTATTGAACACAATCGATAAGGTTTCTGCTCTGGTAGTGCTTAAGAAATGGAACCTTATTTTCCCAGTAAATTATAAGGTAGGTAGTATGTTACCTGGATCCCTCCAACTCCATAGCTTATGGGCCAAGAGAACTGTAATTATCTCGCAAGCCTAGTCATATGACCTCAATCATAATGGTATGTGTTCAAAAGTAAAATCTGATTTGAAAAAACAAGAATACTGTATGGACTGTGAGGAACAGTATTGGTTATTGATGAAGGCATGAACGTATAGCTCAGATTTCAGCAAAACAATGTTTGGGACAAGATGATCACCCAAGAAACCCTTTTGAGTTTGATACTGGGAATTTTACTCCTTTGGCAGAAACCAAACCAAAATGCACTAACATTATAGCAAAACATTTATATAAAAAATAAACATTCATGCCAGGTATTATTATATATCACTTAGGGGATAAAATACAAAATCAAGCAATTAAAATTATAGTATATGTGATGAATAAAACACTTTTGATATTTTATTCAAAACAGTGTAGTAAAAATAACATAATATATACATGCTGTGTGTTCAGTCCTTCAGTCGTGTCCAGCCCTTTGTGGCCCCATGGAATGTAACCACCTGGTTCCTCTGCTGTGGAATTTTCCAGGTGAAAAATACCAAAGTGGGGTTCCATTTCCTACTCCAAAGGATCTTCCAAACCCAGGGGTTGAGCCTGTGTCTCCTGAATTGGCAAGCAGATTTGTACCACTAGTGCCACCTGGGAAGCCTCTATATACATGTTAAGTATTGTTAAATTGTTTTAGATAAACAGTTCTTGATATAAGAAAGTCTTATAATCCAGATGATTATGTTTGGATTTGTGAATTCAGTTCAGTTCAGTCGCTCAGTCGTGTCCAACTCTTTGCGACCCCATGAATTACAGCATGCCAGGCCTCTCTGCCCATCACCATTCCCAGAGTTCACTCAAACTCACATCCATCGAGTCGGTGGTGCCATCCAGCCATCTCATCCTCTTTCGTCCCCTTCTCCTCCTGCCCCCAATCCCTCCCAGCATCAGAGTCTTTTCCAATGAGTCAACTCTTCTCATGAGGTGGCCAAAGTACTAGAGTTTCAGCTTTAGCATCAGTCCTTCCAAAGAACACCCAGGGCTGATCTCCTTCAGAATGGACTGGTTGGATCTCCTTGCAGTCCAAGGGACTCTCAAGAGCCTTCCCAGTACCACAGTTCAAAAGCATCAATTCTTCGGCGCTCAGCTTTCTTCACAGTCCAACTCTCACATCCATACATGACCACTGGAAAAACCATAGCCTTGACTAGACAAACCTTTGTTGGCAAAGTAATGTCTCTGCTTTTGAATATGCTATCTAGGTTGGTCATAACTTTCCTTCCAAGGAGTAAGCGTCTCTTAATTTCATGGCTGCAGTCACCATCTGCAGTGATTTTGGAGCCCAAAAAAATAAAGTCTGACAAAGTGTAAAAATGTCTGTATTTGAACATTTGGAGAATTTTGTCCAGTAGATAATAGAATTAATAATACGATGTTTTGATATTCTCATAATTGCTTCAAGTTCAGCGATGCTCTAGAAAGACTCACCAGACTCAGTAGCAGATTGTGCTCATGAATAAGGTTTCTTACAGCAGTGAACACAGAGCCAAATCAGCAGGGGAAAGTGCTGCCCTGGTGGAATACAGCTAAGCTAAGAGGGGCTTCTTGAGTCTTTCCTCATCTGAGACCACACAGGTTGTGCCTTTTCTCTGGTGGAGAACTGCAGTGAGACATGCGCAGTGCCAATGTTCAGGAAAGCTTGGTAAAGTCTCAGAACCTGAGGCTTTCATGGGATGCTGATCACACAGGCATATCCTGCTACTCAACCAGCCATGGAAACTGAAACTCAGAGCCCCAACAGCGAAAATAGGCATGCTTTATCAACCTTGATGTTTGCGCAAGGCAGCTTGACAAGCTGGTACAGAATGATCCATTAATCCAGATGGAAACAACAAAATCATCAATCACCAGGCGAAAGAAACCCCCCACCCCAAGGGCTGCATTCCCAGGGGTTGGCCAAGGGTCAGTCACCCTTTCAGGTTCGCTTGGAAGCACGCAAGAGTAAGCAATAAGATCTGCAATAACTTGTTCCTCATATTGTAGTCATACGTGTGTGTGTGTGTGTGTGTGTGTATGATAAGCTGGAAATAAAAAACAAATTCCAGCAGGACATCTCTTTAAAATGATTGATTTTAGGCTACAATGAAATGATAGATTGTATGTAAAAACACTTAGCAGACATACCTTTGAACACTTTATGTAAAACGCAATTGGCAAATCAACACTGAAACTCAAATAGTGGCACTATGTAACGATCTTTTAGAAATTATTGATGTATTAATAGGTTTTAGAATAAAAGCAGAAAATAACATTTGAAAAAATGTTATTCAATTTATTTTATCTGTTTTAATTTTACATGCTATCTTAAGTGAAATTAGCGTCATAAGTAAAAGAAAACAGGCAACAAGGTTCAATGTAATAAAGACTTTGAAATCATTAAGGGTACAAGTCTTTGAATAAAAATAAATTGTGTTTCTGAAAAATGGATGATTAATACTAAATAAATGACAGGGTGCATTGATATTAATGCCAACTTTACAAAGAAAACACTAGAAATACTAGGAAAATTTATCTCAACTGTAACTTACAAGAGCTGTCTGTTCTATGAGCCAAAATTAAATTTTAAGATTAATTATTTTCTTATATTGAATATAACAACACTATCTTTGAAAGAAAAGGTCACTGAGTCAAAAGAATGTCATGACTTTAGTGATGTCCAATGACCAGAGTAATTTGCAGAACTATTATACCTATGTAAATGCTTCCAATTTAAACGGAATGCTGATCATAGTAAGGAAAGTGCTATTGATGGGCAGCCATGTATAGCTTTTTTCCCTAAGATCTATTTTAAGTCTAGTAATAAAACCAAAACAATTTAATTGAGTTATATTTGACATAAAACATTATACAAGCTTAAGATGTACAATCTATTGGTTTGATGCATTTATATCGCCTAATATAGCAAAATTTTAAGGAATAATTTTCTGGATGCATTTCTTAAAACCTCCTTTTATTTTTATAGAATGTAACTTTGCCAAAATTGGTCAGCAGTGAAGAATGTAGCTCCTCAAAATTAAAATGAAAAAGTGACATAATGTCTACAGTGTCACATGAATGTCCAATCTAGTAACCATTTCTGTATAAGAATAATCTTGGAGCAAATAAACATTGACCCTATCAAAAAGAATGTCCTTTCTATGAAAGGAATATATGTAATAATTTTATAGCAAATCACCATATTCTGGTGGGACTTTGAGTCCCTCCTTATTGCAAATAAAATTTAGATTTTCTATTAATTGACTTTATTTGCATAAGATATACAGAATGACTTCGTGGGGTTTTGTGATTAATATCATCTCTTCCTCCAGCCTCTGGTCCTCACCTTCTATGCTCACAACCATGGCAGCTCCAACTTAATTCTTTGACGCGCCTAATCTTTCAAACTAAAAAGGATAGGGTTTTCTTCAGCAAAATGCCTAGAAAATAAGGACGTTTAAGAGTAGTTTTGTGTTCAGGAGTAGTTTTGTGTTTGTTGAGAAGTTCAAGTGTAGTTTTGCTCCACCGCTCTAGGAGGCGGTGCAGAAGGACATATCTCTTAGGAACCAGAGCCTTGACTTTTTCCCAAGTGGTAGCAAAAAGGGTGGAAAACTATGGTTTCTTCTTTTCATTCTGGTACAAAGAGCACTGCTGGTTATCATGGAACCAAGATACTTAGCTTCACTCCCTACAAAAATGCCATCAAAACAACAGAAGAAAATAAGAACACAATAGAAAAAGGGTATCATCAATGGAACAGAAATGTCAAGGAATTTCTAAAAGATAGAAATCAGTTGAGGTTACACTGATGAAGCGCTTAGTGAAGAGAAGCCACGAAGCAAAATAGATGTAGTTATGAGAAAGAGCATCCACGGAGATTGGAGCTGTTTTTCCAAAGAGTGCCCTGGGGGAAGCTACAGCTCCCAGCCCCTGTGGACAGAGTTAAGCACAGCAAAGGCATGAAAGAAGCCAGCACTGGACAATCACCTCAACCTACTCCTCCACTACCCCGGGAGACAATATTTAAACGACAATGAGTAGATCATATTTAAAAATAGAACTCTGGCTCACAGCCTGCAACAACCTGCCTGGAAAACCAACCCCCTTATTTGCAGTGACCAGCCCAGAAAGTCAGTCTGCTAGATGGCAAATTTGGAGGCAGTCTGACTACTATCTCTAGTAACAATCCAAGAAGCTAAACAATAACTTCTGAACAAATTGGCCCCAAATGGCCATGACTTAATAATTGACCACTTCCCTAATTTTTGTCTTTACTTTCAACTTAGGACTAGCTAAAGAAAGCCAAATGTGCACCCTCAGCCAGTCACATAGGATGCCCCACTTCTTGTTAGCCTGCCTACAGCCCCCAGTCAGGGCAGATCTGCAGCCTTCTCTTTGTTCTATTACGAAGCTCTCCCACTCCTCTGCTGGCCTGAAGTCTCACCCAAGACGCACATGATGATAACTGACTTTCTTGCAGCTCTGAATAAATAGCCTTTGCTTTCCTCATTGGTTGGTCTTCATTTATTTCTACAACCCAAAAATAGCTCTCTAAGAGAAGTGGGTGCCTGCTTCAGAGAGCTCTCAAGTGGAGATCAAGAGATGCAACAAAAGCCTAAGTTAACCTCCAACTCTTTCATGGTTATTATGTAAACTGCACTGTGTTCACTGCAATTTATGAAATATGTACATAACATGGAAGCATCCTCTACTAGCCTCCCCATGACCGTCTGAGGAGGATTCTGAAGGGCCCTACGGCTCTCTTAGAGGGTCTTTTTGATATTGATGAGGGTAATCAAAGAAGAGAAGAGTTGGCAAGAGCTGAAAAAAGAGAGGCAATTTTATGTCTCCTGTCTTGGCAGGCGGGTTCTTTACCACTAGCACCATCTGGGAAGCCCCATGGAAAGGGCAAGAGCCTACAGAATAAATCTTAAAGGGAAGAAAGTGGACAAGATGGCTAACGGGAGGCAAGAAGCAATGTGAAAATGTCACAGTGGTGCTCAGTGAATTTCCAGTCTGAGACTGCATGGAATGCCCCCTGTTTGCCTTCTGTAATAATACCTATATTCTAGGACTTCCCTCGTGGTCCAGTGGTTAAGAATCTGTCTGCCAGTGCAGGGGACATGTGTTCCATCCCTGGTCTGGGAAGATTCCACATGCTTCGGGGCAACTAGTCCCGTACACCCTAGGGCCCATGCTCCACAGTAGGTGAGTAGCCCCTGCTCACTACAACTACAGAAGGCTCTCTGCAGCAATGAAAACAGAGCACAGCCAAACTAAATAATTTTTTTAAGTCTATATTTTAAAAGCTGCTCTTAGTTAAGTAGAGGCTGCATTTCCCAAAGCATTACATATTTTTATTTGTTATAGTTATCTTTTTAAAGTTTTGTCACCATAACAAATTGGGTTTACATAAAAGTGTAAAAAAATTCAAGACAAAACTACTCCCATTAAAAAAAGAGGCTATTTTCTGGATGATTCTCAATCAAATATATTTCAAGACTGAAAAATTTCAAGAGATGGAAATTAAAACTTCAGGGAAGACTTTCCACTATATTCTGCCATTG
>NW_011494770.1:6821586-6824579 GCF_000754665.1 Bison bison bison
ACCAGGCTCCGCCGTCCCTGGGATTCTCCAGGCAAGAACACTGGAGTGGTTTGCCATTTCCTTCTCCAACGCTTGAAAGTGAAAAGTGAAAGTGAAGTCGCTCAGTCATGTCCGACTCCTAGCGACCCCATGGACTGCAGCCTACCAGGCTTCTCTGTCCATGGGATTTGCCAGGCAAGAGTACTGGAGTGGGTTGCCATATTCTGTCATTGGGAGTTACTGAAACATAAAAACAAATGAATGGGACATATCTTAAAATGAGGAATGTTCCTAGAAAATAACTGGGAAGCTTTCATTCAGATTTGCCTTAAGAAGGAAATAATAAGAGCTAATATTCATTGAACACATATTGTATTCCTGGCACTGTGGCAGGCACATCCATTTATAGATGAGAAAGCAACAACCCAGAGAGCTTAAGTCACTTGCCAAGGTCACACAGGTAGGAGAGAGCTCAGCCAGCCAATCACTGGCTTAATCACTACATCAAATTGTGAACTTCTTTCAGGAAGAAAAAGAAACCCTCTCTTTCCGGGCCCATTTGAATAAAATTCAAAACACAAACCAAAGTCAAATCAAAAACAAAGCCTTCACCAATCACCAACCAAAATTTCATTCTGCTAGATACTGTCATAATTTTACCAATAGATGGCAGTGTTGGCTGGAGAAAGTCTGCCCAGCAGACGACTTGGGATCCTTAAAGAAAACTCTGGCGCTGTACAACAAACAGCTCTTTATGGCTTTTTAGAAGAGGAGTTTAGCTGTTGCTTACTCCAACTTTCAAGCATTAAATTTATTCTTGGAGCAAAAGAAAATTCTAGAAACCTTAAATTCACAACAGTGCTGAAGGACTTTTGTTGGACTCACTTTATCAGAGAGAACAGTGCAAGCATGAAAATATAATTTAAGCATGCTTATATACCTTGTTGGAGAAGGAAATGACAACCCACTCCAGTATTCTTGCCTGGAGAATTCCATGGACAGAGGAGCCTGGCGAACTGAAATCCATGGGGTCACAGAGAGTCAGACACGACTGTGTGACTAACACACACACGTATGTGTACCTTGTGTTAGCTGCTCTATCATGTCCAGTCCCATGGACTGTAGCTCTCCAGACTGTAGCTCTCTCCATGCTGTCCATATGTCACTTCAAAAACTTAAATATTTATTTTTATCTTATTTACTTGAAAAGAGAAGCAAAACACATCTTCCCCAGAACTGAAGAACTACAAAGTCAAAGGTTTTTAAAGCTAGAGGGTAATTAAATTTTAAACCCATCCATTATTGCAGACTTACTGAGGTGAAGCATCACAATATAAATAAAAGCCTTTGATAGAAAATCCCTTAAATCTTCTGTCTTATGTAAATATGGTTTGTAAATATTTACTCGCCTGATTTTCCAATGGTACTTGATTTTATTCAACTTATGTTTTCTAATAGTGGCTAAAATCACTTTGTGTTGAATACATGTCAACACTGTTACAAAGGCTGACTATTTCAGGGAGCTGCTACACCAAAATTAAAGGAAACTTCTCTAAGCTGCTCTTAGGGCTCAGATACTAATTTATATGGAATTACTTGCTGTTAATGCCTGTCAACGATTTTTTAAATCATGAACAAGTTTAGACAAGAAATATCTCCTTTGACATTTTGCTTGTTGTTTAGTCTCTAAATCATGTCTGATTCTTTTGTGACCCCGTGGACTGTAGCCCACCAGGTTCCTCTGTCCACAGAATTTCCCAGGCAACAATACTGGAGTGGGTTCCCATGTCCTGCTCCAGGGGATCTTCCTGACCCCAGGACTGAATCTGTTTCTCCTGCATTTGCAGATGGATTCTTTGCCACTGAGCCACCTGGGAGGCTCCCTTTGACACAGAAGTAATTATTTTTTTGTCGATTGTACCTATTTTGAGGTTAAGCATTCTGGAATTTTAGTTGTGTTGGTGCTTCAGTGACTGTACATCACCTTGTCAGTTTCTAAATACGAATAATAGGAACCCGAGCTCTACTAGTAAGGAATTTATGGTGGCTCAGCAGGTAAAGAATCCCCCTGCCAATGCAGGAGACACGGATTCGATCCCTAGGTCGGGAAGATCACCTGGAGAAGGAAATGGCAACCACTGTTTTAAGCGGTGCTTTAAGTGACACTTTGGTGCTTAAAGTACCTCTTAATGGCTGCTTTAAGTGATACTCAGATCTTCACAATTAACTTATGAACTTGGTACTAATTTACATCAAGGGAATAGTGAATTGGCTTGATATCTGAAGAGCAGAATATATTGACCTTGGCCGTGGGTATGAAATTCCTTCCTCAGTTGCCAAGAAATGCCAACTGGATAATCAGGGATTATCTATGATTTAGAGCAAACTGATTTTGTCTATCAAAGAAAATCCATTGAGCAACTACTGTATGCTGATACTATGCTATAAATTAGTTAAGAAATTTGAATTTAGTCTCTGTCCATAAGGAATATATACTTTGGTTATATCACTCTATTCATTTTTAATCCGTAATTTAAAACAACATCTGCTGAGGAGCCTCTTACCTGTCTCTGCTTCTTAATAAAATTCCTAGGAAAAAAGAAACATATGAGGAAAGAAAGAAATTTAGGAAAGCTCACAACACTGAAAATTAAGAGTCTAAGAGAAATTTTCTTAACTCTAATGTACAACCTGGATGGAAACAACTAGCCAGTACTGTGGCGTGGGAAACTGCACAACCCTAGGCAATGCCACTCCTCTCCAGTACTCTTGCCTGGGAAATCCCATGGATGGAGGAGCCTGGTAGGCTGCAGTCCATGGGGTCGCTAGGAGTCAGACACAACTGAGCGACTTCCCTTTCACTTTTCACTTTCATGCATTGGAGAAGGAAATGGCAACCCACTCCAGTGTTCTTGCCTGGAGAATCCCAGGAACAGGGGAGCCTGGTGGGCTGCTGTCTCTGGGGTCACACAGAGTCGGACACGACTGAAGCGACTTAGCAGCAGCAGCAGCAG
>NW_011494770.1:6824679-6834723 GCF_000754665.1 Bison bison bison
CCCCCGCCATGACTGTCGCTTTTGTAGATGCAAGATTGCCATTCCCTTGTCTCCCCACCATTTCTGTGCACCTTTTATTACCTTTCTTCTTACATCCATTTAGGGATGCAACTTGAGGAAGACAATTGGACAAGAAGCAGGAAAGGCACTGAATCTGGGGATATGTCATTTCCATAACTAAAGTGGGACAGTTAGAGAATGCCAGCTCCGGAGGGAATCGTCTTTCACTGTCTCTTTGTGTTCAGTGTCAGAAAACTGGTAGAGAGGGCGGGATAAAATCCCACTGGTGCCACAGAACAAAGCAAGGTGAATGTAATTTGTTAGCTGCTAGAATTTGGGCTAGGAGCTGGATATACTAACCTATTAATATTAAAAGCTACAAATGTAAAGAGAAATTCAGCTAGCAGCCAATTGTCAGAAAATAAAATTAAGGGTATACATTCACCCAATTTGGTAGATTCTAGATACGTATAGTCATCTCTATCATGGGACAATAAATTTGCAAGCAAATGAGAAAGCATAGCATACCATTAGCTAATATTGCATAACAAACAACCACAAAATCTTGGTGACATGCAACAATTAATATTTATTCCCATGGATCTGTGAATCAGCTAGGGATTGCTGATCTAGTTGGGACTTAGTGGATATATCCCTTCACAGAGGTGAATTTTTTTAGCGATAATCTAACTTACTATATACACAACCAACAGTATAGAGATTTTGAAAATGATTTACAGAACAAGAGACTCAAAAAAAAGACTCATGATGTTAAAAAATTTTTAAAGAGGAAATCTATAAAAAATGGTTGATCATAGAAGCCAGAAGAAAAAACAGAAAAAACTGTATGAAATTTTCAATAAAATTCAAAATGATATGGCCTTTATGAAATAAGACCAGAAAGTTATAAGGAGAGAAAAAGCTAAAATTGAAGTGAAAAAAGGGCACTGAGACAATGAAAGTAGAAAGATAGTAAAGCAGTTCAAATGAACTTAAAGATGTAGAAACAATCAAAAAATCCACTTTTGAAGTTGATTTGTTATGGGATAAAATCCAACCAGTGATGTGTAGAAACCTTTTTGCCATGTTGAAAAGATGGTAGAAAATAGGCATCCTTGCTATGAAATTAAGGTTTCCCAGAGTGGGGCAGCAATGGCACCCCGGACTCCAGTACTCTTGCCTGGAAAATCCCATGGACGGAGGAGCCTGGTAGGCTGCAGTCCATAGGGTTGCTAAGAGTCGGACATGACTAAGAGACTTCACTTTCACTTTTCACTCTCATTCATTGGAGAAGGAAATGGCAACCCACTCCAGTGTTCTTGCCTGGAGAATCCCAGGAACAGGGGAGCCTGGTGGGCTGCTGTCTCTGGGGTCACACAGAGTCGGACACGACTGAAGCGACTTAGCAGCAGCAGCAGCAGAGTGGGATGGGAGCAGAGGAAGTGACTAAAGCAATTGAAACAAGCAATAATTATACACATTTCTGGGGGAAAAGAACATTTCCTGAGTTGTGTCAATGCCTTTCAGCCAAAGGTCACCAGAAACACAATTGTAGTTAAACAGGTTGGTTTTATCAACTTACTGTAATGAAGGAAAGCACAGACAGCATGGAGAACTGTGTTAAGAGGGTGTGAGTAAAGACTTTAGGATTTGGGCTTGTGTTAGGTGATTTTGGGCTTCCCTAATAGCTTGGTTGGTAAAGAATCTGCCTTCAATGCAGGAGACCCTGATTCGAGTCCTGGGTCGGGAAGATCCTCTGGAGAAGGGAGAGGCTACTCACTCCACTATTCTTGGACTTCCCTTGTGGCTCAGCTGGTAAAAAATCCGATGGCAGTGTGGGAGACCTGAGTTCCATCCCTGGGTTGGGAAGATACCCTGGAGAAGGGAAAGGCTACCCACTCCAGTATTCTGGCCTGGAGAATTCCATGGACTGCATAGTCCATGCGGTCACAAAGAGTCGGAGATGACTGAGCAACTTTCACTTTTCACTTCAGGTGATTTTCAGCAGAGTTCAAGGAAGTCAGGGACACTTTGGATACGATGCTGCCAGGAAAAAAAGAATCATTCTGTGTTAGAGTATGCATTCACTTTCTAGGGCTGCCAAAGAACCACAAGACAGTTGCTTTAAATGAGAGAAATTTGTGATCTGAGAGTTCTGGAGGTTGGAAGTTTGAGATCAAGGTGCTGGCAGGGCCATGTTGCCTCAGAGGGCACTGGGGAAGTCTCTGTTCAGACCTCTCTCCTGGCTTCTAGGTAGTCCCTTGGTTTGTGGAAGCATAATACCAATCTTTACTTGAAGTTCAGCCTGGATGCATGTCTGTGCCCAAATTTCCTGTGCCTAAAAGGAATTCAGTCACACTGGATTAGGGGCTCATGCCACTTCATCATGATCACATCTCAACTGTCTCTGTGTACAATGACCACTTTTCTAAACAAGGTCACATTCTGGGGCACTGAGGGCTAGGACTTCAAAAGCAGGTATCTTAGTGAATCTTATCTAGAAAGAGAGAATGCTATAATTAGTAAGGAAGCAGCAACCGTTTCTACATGCCAGGCTAGGGGGGGTGTTTGGTAATTTTGTTGTTTTGGCTCAAACAACAATTTACCTTTTTGTCTGTGCTCAGGCATGATTACTTCGTGAATTTGTTTTTGTCCTGGTCCATCATGGTCACAGATGGTCTTGACTGGTGCTGATGTTCTGTGTTTAACATCATTCTGATGTCTTCGTTTCAGAAAACTAAGATCATGGCATCTGGTCCCATCACTTCATGAGAAATAGATGGGGAAACAGTGGAAACAGTGTCAGACTTTATTTTTCTGGGCTCCAAATCACTGCAGTTGGTGATTGCAGCCATGAAATTAAAAGACGCTTATTCCTTGGAAGGAAAGTTATGACCAACCCAGATAGTATATTGAAAAGCAGAGACATTACTTTGCCAACAAAAGTCCGTCTAGTCAAGGCTATGGTTTTTCCAGTGGTCATGTATGGATGTGAGAGTTGGACTGTGAAGAAAGCTGAGCACCAAAGAATTGATGCTTTTGAACTGTGGTGTTGGAGAAGACTCTTGAGAGTCCCTTGGACTGCAAGGAGTTCCAACCTGTCCATTCTAAAGGAGATCAGTCCTGGGTGTTCATTGGAAAGGACTGATGATCAACCTGAAACTCCAATACTTTGGCCACCTGATGCAAAGAGTTGACTCATTGGAAAAGACCCTGATACTGGGAGGGATTGGGGGCAGGAGGAGAAGGGGACGACAGAGGATGAGATGGCTGGATGGCATCACCGACTTGATGGACAAGAGTTTGAGTGAATTCTGGGAGTTGGTGATGGACAGGGAAGCCTGGCGTGCTGTGATTCATGGGGTCTCAAATAGTCGGACATGACTGAGCGACTAAACTGAACTGAACTGAACTGATGTCTTCGTTTAACAGAAAAAGACAAAACTCAGCTCTGAATGCTAGCAAAACCAAGACCTAAATGATAATATCGAGCATCTTCCTGCTACCAAGGTCTGCTTTTCTTACTCTCTGTCTACAGTTTTGATGAAGGGTAAATGAAGTCAGGTCACAGGATCTTAACCCATGATTTCCAGGTTGTCACCATAGCTGAAATGTTGCTGATCAGGGGGATTGTCCAGAGAACAGAGTCCCTATTTCTGTCTTTGAACTATTTAAGCCTTCAAACTTAGTTCTTATATAACTCTCCTTTGTGTGGAGTTCTTTTTCAGTCCTCCCTAAAAATGCGAATTTTACCCTAGTTTAAAAACTGGCAGTAGAAAGGCAAACTAAAAAATGTACTTCCAAAACATATGAAGTAGTCAATCCCTCTGTTTTATATATAGAGAGAAAAGCTGATTCCATTCCATGGAAAGTCAAGGGCAGAGAGCTAGACTTCTAAGTCTCTTGGATATGTGGAGCTTTCAAAAGCTCCATATATTTTTGTTGCATTAAGAAGGTTCTGGATTACTGTGATAGTAAGAATTGTTTCCAGTGTTTCAGCAAGGGTGAATGAGGTTGATGCCAGGTGTGGTCATTACTGAGAAACTTTGAAGTTAAAACCATGCAAAGCTCCAGATTTATAAGTAGCCAAAAAGGATATATAAATCTATTAGAAATCAGGATTGGGAGAATGGGTTTTATTTTATTACTAAGTGCTGAATCTGCTGAATCATCATTTTCAGCTATAGATTGAATCATATAGCTGAATCATATTGGATCATATGTTTGAAATTTATAGTTTCAGACAGACATTCTCTGATTCTATCATGAGATTTATCAATATGGAACATTTTATGAACAATAGAAAAGTTTAGGAAAGGACATTCACAATCAGGACATAGTTTCTAGAGTAAATTTCATTGTTTTGTTCTGTTGTACTTAGTATTCCCTTAAAATATGTAGCTAAAGTGAACTTCATTAAACTCTGAAAATCAGTTCCCAGACTTCTTCCCTTCTGTTGTATTCCTTTCACATTATTGCTGATTAAGGACCTGGTACCACTTTGGTAAAGATGTAAAATCATGGCTTGTCTGTATAATTCCAACCTGCTAAGGCAGTTCTGTAAAGGAGTTTCAAAATCCAAACTACTGTTATTTGTACTTCTGTGGCTAATAAATTTAAATTCCAAAGAAACAAAGCAAAATTCTGTAAACTCTGCCCTTCATCACCCCCTTCTCTTTTGGGTTAAAAAACTTTTTATCAGCAATTGGTTTACAATCCCCAAATTGATAGCTTCATTTTACAATTAATCTAAATTAAATACAGTATCAATGGTTAATATTCTTCAGTAAAAGCTTTTTAATCATAATATACTTTACACCTTAAAACAAACAGTTTTGCTTACAATAGCTAGGACATGGAAGCCACCTAGATGTCCATCGGCAAATCAATGGATAAGAAAGCTGTGGTACATATACACAGTGGAATATTACTCAGCTATTAAAAAGAATGCATTTGAACCAGTTCTAATGAGGTGGATGAAGCTGGAGCCTATTATACAGAGTGAAGTAAGTCAGAATGAAAAACACAAATAGAGTATATAACACATATATATGGAATTTAAAAAGATGGTAACAACGATCCTATATGTGAGACTGCAAAAGAGACACATATATAAAGAACAGACTTTTGGACTCTGTGGGAGAAGGCGAGGGTGGGATGATTTGAGAGAATAGCATTGAAACATGTATATTACCACGTGTGAAATAGATGACCAGTCCAAGTTTGATGCATGAAACAGGGCACTCAAAGCCGGTGCACTGGGACAACCTGAGGGATGGGATGGGGAGGGAGGTGGGAGGGGGATTCAGGATGGGGGACACATGTACACCCATGGCTGATTCATGTATGTCAATGTATGGCAAAAACTACCACAATATTATAAAGTAATTAGCCTCCAATTAAAATAAATAAACTTTTTTTTTTTTTTTAAGAGAAACTGTCAGAACTTAAAAAAACAACAACAAGCAGTTTTGAACTCTGTTAAGGGTAATGGCTACCCACTACAGTATTCTTGCCTGGAGAATCACATGGACAGGGGAGCCTGGCGGGCTACAGTCAATGGGGTCGCACAGAGTCGGACGCGGCTGAGCATCTAACAATGAGGGTAATGCTGAGTGATGTGATATAGCTGGAAGAACATGTCCTTGGTTCAGACTAGGCTTCCATGCTTTGCGGTGTCTCTATGGACTTAGATGGACTTCCTTGGTAGTTCAGCTGGTGAAGAACCTACCTGCGAATGCAGAAGATGCAAGGAATGCAGATTTGATCCCTGGGCGGGAAGATCCCCTGGAGAAAGAAATGGCAACTCATTCCAGTATTCATGCTTGGAAAATTCCATGGACAGAGGAGCCTGGAGGGCTACTGTCCATGGGATTGCAGAGTCAAACATGACTGAGCACGCACGCACACACATACGTGGCCTCAGATAATTTTTCAGATATTCAATTTCTTCATCTATAGAGTAATGATCAAAAGATAGTTAGTGAGACTATCCAATGAGACAGTGGGTGCCAAACATCAAATATTACTTTTTAGTTTTCTGCTTTTTTTGTCTTCCTTCTTTACCTAGGTGTGGACTAGCTATATCAATCCTCTAAAAGAAAACACTTAAATAGTGCACATTGTACTAGGCACTGTGAAATATACATATTACATTTACATAGTCAAAGGTCTAACCGTAAGTGTAATGCTGAGCAATATGATGTAGCTGGAAGAACATGTCCTTGGTTCAGACTGCTGCTGCTAAGTCACTTCAGTCGTGTCCAACTCTGTGCGACCCCATAGACGGCAGCTCACCAGGCTCCCTCGTCCCTGGGATTCTCCAGGCAAGAACAGTGGAGTGGTTGCCATTTCCTTCTCCAATGCATGAAAGTGAAAAGTGAAAGTGAAGTCACTCAGTCGTGTCCAACTCTTCACGACCCCATGGACTGCAGCCTACCAGGCTCCTCCATCCATGGGATTTTCCAGGCAAGAGTGGTGGAGTGGGGTGCCATTGCCTTCTCCTGGTTCAGACTACACTGAACCTAAAGGAAGGGGATGGAAAGGCCCCTGAATTCTGCTTTCCCGTCATGTTTTTGCTTAACTTCCCTATGTTCTCATTCCCTCCTTTTTCAGGCTGAGCCTCCTCCTATTCTGTCTCAACCAGATTCCTATGGAATCCATGCGCTCTTGGCCATCAGCCCATCGTCTGGTGGCGTGGTAAGTCACTTCAGTCATGTTCGACTCATTGTGACCCTATAGACTGTAGCCTGCAAGGTTCCTCTGTCCATGGGATTTTTTCAGGCAAGAGTTCTGGAGTAGGTGGCAGTTTCTTTCTCCAGGGGATCTTCCAGATCCAAGGATCACACCCACATCTCTTACCTCTCCTGCATTGGCAGGCAGGTTCTTTACCGATAGCGCCATCTAGGAAGACCCCATCCCCTGATGGAGTGATTCTTAAGCCTTGGATGTGATGGATCAACACACCTTTTTTTGTTGTTGTTAAATAGGGACCATAATTAAGTTGCCCTGTTTTTATTTCAAATGGAGAAATAAATGGAGTTGAAAGCAACTACTATTCCCACCACCATTTGTGTTTTTTAAAGGATATTTGAACACCAAAAATAGTTAGAAAGGCATAATCTCCAAATAAAGAAAAACCTTTTAAATTGAGTGATTTTCCTTCATGAAAAACTCCCTGGATGGTTTTTATTTCTCTCATTTTGTTTCAGTCTGATAAAAATGTGGGTGCAAAGGCTGGCTTTTAAAATTCCCTTCTGTTTTTCTTTCATCTTTTTTCTTTCTCTCTCTCCTTATCAAAATGTAACTATCTTGTGCTATGTTTCCTGAAAGCCTGCCTAGTGACAGGAATTAATTTAAAAAGTTAAATTTATAATAACAAATAGCCAAAGATGCTACTACTCCTTTTAATTTTTTTCTACCTACTAATGGCTTAAATAAGAAAGATGTCTGATTAAATAAGACAAATAAGAAAGATGCAGTAGGATTGCTTTGACTTGTAAGTTCAAAGATGTCATTAAGAATTGGCGTCCCTCCTTTTATTATTCTAGCTGCAAAAATCTGGCTCCCCTTCATGTTCACAGGATTGTGGCAAATGCTGTCTGCGTGATTTGTTTCTTCAACCACACCCAGGGAGAAAGCCCGTTCACACTTGTATTTGTTTATTTATTTGGCCACATGGCACAGCATGTGGGATCTTAGTTCCCCAACCGGAGATCAAACCCATGCCCCTACAATGGAAGCATGGAGTCTTGATCACTGGGCCTCCAGGAAAGTCTTGAGAGTCCCTTGGGCTGCAAGGAGATCCAACAATCCATCCTAAAGGAAATCAGTCCTGAATATTCGTGGAAAGGACTGATGCTGAAGCTGAAACTCCAATACTTTGGCCACCTGATGCAAATAACTGATTCATTTGAAAAAACCCTGATGCTGGGAAAGATTGAAGGTGGGAGGAGAAGGGGACAGTGGAGGATGAAATGGTTGGATGGCATCACCGACTCAATGGACATGAGTTTGAGTAAACTCCGGGAGTTGGTAATGAACAGGGAGGCCTGGCGTGCTGCAGTCCATGGGGTTGCAAAGAGCTGGACATGACTGTGTGACTGAACTGAACTGAACTGGGGGGAGCGTGGTGGGTTGCAAAGAGTTGGACAAGACTTAGTGAATGAGCACACATGAATGCTTACCACCAGGAGAGAAGCATCATTACATCAGACAGCATCATTACATTTTGATGCTGGCCTTCCTGGCAGCAAAACTGTTTTGAAAGTCATATTGAGTCAGACATATCTTTTCATCAAGCAACTGTGTGTACCACAAGAAGGTCCATTTTAAAGAATAATGTTAAGAATTGACTATTTTGTAACTGGCCAGAGTCCCATCTTTCCAAAAATGACTTCTTTCTAAAAAAGGTATAAAGCCTGAGTTCCCGTGCTCAACTTTCAGTGACATACTCAGGAAGAGTTAAATTTTACCTTATCTTTCTTTCTTTTTTTCCTTTAGGTTTTTTTTTTTTTTTTAAACTTGTTTGTTTGGCCAGCCAAGTGGCATGTGAGATCTTAGGTCCCAGACCAGGGATGGAACCCATGCCCCCTGAAGTGGAATCACAGAGTCTTAGCCACTGGATTGCCAGGGAAGTCCCTGTGTAGTCTTTCTTCTCTTTTATCAATGATGAATTTTAAATCAATCCACTGAAATGCCATTCCCTTATACTGAAATGCTATTTTAACAAGATGAGAGGGATAAATTTTGGCGTATTTATTTGCATTTTATTTTTAATTCTGTAGGAAAACTGAGGAATGAGAGTTGTTTTCCCTCCTCTCACATCCTAAGAAACTAAATTCCAAGTGCTCCTTTGCTTCCGGGATATTTTTATTGCAGAACACAAGGTGGAAGCCACTCAGAATAAGCTCTTTCCTGCCCCCACCTGCCCTTCAGTTCTGGAAGGATAGCCCACTGAGAGTGGAGGAGCCAGGACTGGCCAGGCAGGGATGCTGGGAGTATTAGGTCCAGAGCCTGAGAAAGAACAGGTGGTTTGAGGTTCAGGATGGGTAGGTGCCTGAACCCCAAGAGGATAAGACGTCCATTATGAAGTGGCTCAAAACTGGTAGAGGAACTAAATGCTGATGTATGGGGATTCCACTTATTCCTTTTCTTGATGATTCTTCTCATATGGCGAGGCCACCACAAGAGTCAAACAACTAACCTCTCTCCATCCATAACTCTGTGCTCAGTGAGAAGAGAAACAACCTTTCTGATGAATGAGTGAGAAGAAGGAATTAGGCCTGCACATCCTAGGTCTTCTCCATTTTTCCTTGCTCTGTTCTACTGTCAGTTTTCCAGGATTTGCTGTAATAGAGGTAAATTGCAATTGCCCGGATCAGCCTTGGCTGGGTGGGTGAACCAGTCTAACTGGATGGGTGAGCCCAGCCTCGCTCTGGAGTTTAGTGTTAGCAAACCATTTGGCCATTTTTCCCAACAGCTTTATCACTATTATAAGTGGTACTTTGATCTCCATCTGCACTGTTTCTGCATTTATTTCTCAGTTGGTCCTGAGCTTTAAGCAGGAGGCAAAAGAGAAGGCTATGTATTAAGCCCTTCAGACACCAACAACGAAGAATCATGGCCCTGGACACCTAAGGAACAGATCTTCCTGTCCACTTTGAGTAATCATTCATTCACTTATCTCACATGCTAGTAAAGTAATGCTCAAAATTCTCCAAGCCGGGCTTCAGCAATATGTGAACCGTGAACTTCCTGATGTTCAAGCTGGTTTTAGAAAAAGCAGAGGAACCAGAGATCAAATTGCCAACAGCCGCTGGATCATGGAAAAAGCAAGAGAGTTGCAGAAAAACATCTATTTCTGCTTTATTGACTATGCCAAAGCCTTTGACTGTGTGGATCACAATAAACCGTGGAAAATTCTGAAAGAGATGGGAATCCCAGACCACCTGACCTGCGTCTTGAGAAATCTGAATGCAGGTCAGGAAGCAACAGTTAGAAATGGACATGGACCAACAGACTGGTTCCAAATAGGAAAAGGAG
>NW_011494770.1:6834823-6843307 GCF_000754665.1 Bison bison bison
GGGGACAGGAGGAGAAGGGGATGACAGAGGATGAGATGGCTGGATAGCATCACTGACTCGATGGACGTGAGTCTGAGTGAACTCCAGGAGTTGGTGATGGACAGGGAGGCCTGGAATGCTGGGATTCATGGGGTCGCAAAGAGTCGGACACGACTGAATGAATGAAATGAAATGAAATGAACCCATCATGTGCTAGGCACAGTTCTCAGTAGTAGGAATGTAACAGGTGGGTGTCTCAACCACAGCAGTGATGTGGTGAAAGCTAGAAACTTTTGTTGATGCACCATATGAGTCTTCAGATCCTTCAGACAACACCCACCCTCCCCCTGCCCCGCAAAACATAGCTGATGTATTTAATTTAGAATAAGTCAGTCTTCCCCACATGTAAATACTGTAGCTCATATTCATATCTGCTACTAGTTTGTTTGTTTTGAAAGAGTAGCTGTTATTGAGACATTTGGAGGATGGGATAGGAAGTAGAAAACTAAGGCCTTCCTTCAATCTAGTTACATGGACAATGTAAAAGTTGATCTTTTTTTTTTTTTTCCACAAAACTATTCTATTATTTGGGCAAAAAGAAAATCCTAAACTGGAGTCGGAGAAGGCAATGGCACCCCACTCCAGTACTTTTGCCTGGAAAATCCCATGGATGGAGGATCCTGGTAGGCTGCAGTCTATGGGGTCACTAAGAGTTGGACGTGACTGAGAGACTTCACTTTCACTCTTCACTTTAATGCATTAGAGAAGGAAATGGCAACCCACTCCAGTGTTCTTGCCTTGAGAAACCCAGGGACGGGGGAGCCTGGGGGCTGCTGTCTATGGGGTCGCACAGAGTCGGACACGACTGAAGCGACTTAGCAGCAGCAGCAGCAAACTAGAATAAATGAGCCTCAAAGAGAGGAAACTTAAAATACTAAATAATGGGAAAAAATAGAAATGAAGCAAACAAAAATCAGGCTTTTCTAACAACAGCCCAGACTTCTAAATAATTTTTTAGAAAACAAACCAAAAAAGTTACACAGAATGTTAAAATAAAAAGCTAAATGTAGCCTTCTCTTCTCTCCATACAAAAATTGTTAAAATTGTTGTACAGAATGTGTGTGCACTAAGTCACTTCAGTTGTGTCCAACTCTTTGCAACCCCATGAACCGAAATCTGCCAGGCTTCTCTGTAGGATTCTCCAGGCAAGAAAGCTGGAGTGGGTTCCCGTGCCCTCCTCCAGGGGACCTTCCCAACCCAAGGATTGAACCCAAATTTATTTATTTATTTTTTTAAATTTTATTTTATTTTTAAACTTTACATAATTGTATTAGTTTTGCCAAGTATCAAAATGAATCCGCCACAGGTATACATGTGTTCCCCATCCTGAACTCTCCTCCCTCCTCCCTCCCCATACCATCCCTCTGGGTTGTCCCAGTGCACCAGCCCCAAGCATCCAGTATCGTGCATCAAACCTGGACTGGCATCTCCTGCACTGGCAGGAGATCTTTACCACTAGCGCCACCTGGGAAGTCCATTGTACAGAGAAGGAAATCCAAAAACGTTCATTTAAGGGTGGTCCGATTTAGTGTAAATAGCTGGATGAGCAAAACACCATATTTCTGAAGAGTGAATATTACTTAATATGACAGAATAAAAACAAAATAATTATCTTCCTCAAGACTTTTGAAAAATACATTACAATCCCTATTCCTTACTTAATTCAGAACTCCAAGAAAAAAGACTTGAAGATCCTAAAATCATAAAAATTATTTTTATTGTCACTTCTAATTCTTATGTTTGACTAGGGCCAAATGCCAAAAGCATTTAAAACTTTTCCATTTTCTCCTCATTTACCATAATGTTTGCCAAATCTAAAAAGGGAGAGAGAAATAATTTTAGTTTAGTTTTTTTTTTTGTTTTAACATGTGGAGGAAAAAAAAGGCATATGACTATGCCAGTTCCTACCATGCTCTAATCACAGAATGTTGGGTTTAATTTGCATAATAGCTGTTGCAAAACTTGTCCCTTAGCAAATAACTCTGACTCAGCAAAGTCGTGAAGTGAGCAAATAGTCTTCTGGCCCAACCTTTTTATGGCCTGGGCCCCTCTCTGCCCTTCTTCCACTGTGGTCTCTGTATTTCCCTACTAGGAAATTCCTAATTTAGGGTTAGTGGATCTCCCAAGCAAATTTTTATTTTGAAGATATGCAAATAAGAAATGCAAATGAGCAGCCTGAGTTAGGAGAAGATTTCTTCTATATAATTCTGTATCTATGTCTGTATTATGAGGTCACACTGTGCTATATTTGTTTGTGCTTCTGACTCTCCCATTGGACTAAAAATTGTGCAGCACATTTGTAACCCTTGTCTCTAGCTACAGCCCTGGAGCATAGTAGGTAATCAATTTATTTTTGATGAATTAATAATGAATCAATGTTTTCATATTTGGACACGTTGACAATATATGTTCTGTCTTTATTCATCTCAACTGCTATCTCTAATTCTATTTTCATCTTTCCTCAAAAAGTACATTTGAAAGTTGGATCTGAGTAAACAAAATGGAAATGTAACTTCCACAGAGTATAAGCAGAAAGCAACTTCATTCTTCGTCTTCATTGCCTTTCAAACCTACCCTGAGGAGGTATTCCTTCTCTGTCTGTTGAATAAAACTTAAGGGAGGTCCTAAGAATCTTATAATAACTCTCAGGAAATTTTTCAAAAAGAAGACCTCTAGTTACTTCTAAGTATAGGAAACAGCTTTATTTTAATACCAATATTTTTGGTTCCAGGTACAGTAAGAACTCCAAAACTATTAAGTGAAGGCTTCTTCTTTATCCAGCTCAAGCTGCCCTCAGGCTGGAAACTTGCAATGGGGAGGAGAGGCGTGGTCATAGAGTTTCCTTTCTATTTCCTTGAACTTCCATCTCCTCTCTACCAGCTGATCTGGGGCTGTAATTGGGGATGGGTAGTGGAGGTTCCTGGAGAAGGCAACCCACTCCTGTATTCTTGCCTGGGAAGTCCCATGGACCGAGGAGCCTTTCGGGCTACAGTTCATGGTCACTAAGAGTCAGACACAACTGAACAACTGAACAAAAACAATGGAGGTTCCACACAGACAGTTTTCTTTGAGCACCCTAAGGGTTCTCAGAGGCCCCTCGTGAGACCTCACATCCAGCCCTCTGATGTGGGTGATGTATATTCTAAATAAACAATTGTGACAGCCACTACCCTCAGCACCGACCCAGAGGGCTTCCCTTGCCCTGATACTGATAGGATTACATCATTGGGTTAATCTCTTGTGTAGACTGCTTCCAGATGGATTTAGTTACAAACCTCACTGTCCACTTGGTCCAGAGTATACTCAAGCATCCTTGAGTATACCACCTGTCCCTATCGCAGCCCTCTTCCCTTTCCCTGTCTTCACACATGGCTTCAGCTTAGCCTTTTAGCTTTGTCTTCTTATGTATGGCCCCAAAATATTCCCACACACTAAGAAACACTCATCAAGCTTTGCAAATATGTCTCTGAAGCCTTTCTCACTAGGCTTGAGTAAAGAGGAAGTAGTCCTCTCCTTTCCATATGTCTGGTGTCAGGGGAAGAAAAGAGACTTGGCTTGACAGCATTTTTTTCAAAGGAACTCTCTCTTCCGCCTTACCTTTTTACACCCTCTGGTGGATGTTAAGATGGAAGGGTCGCAGAAATAGCTTTCTAAAAATATACATTTATTTATTTTAATTGAAGGATAATTATAATATTGTGATGGTCAGGGAGGCCTGGCATGCCACAGTCTGTGGAGTCGCAAAGAGTCGGAAATGACTTAGCAATAGAACAACAAATTGTGATGGTCTCTGCCACACATCAACATGAGTTGGCCACAGGCATAGATGTGATCCTTCCCACCTCTCTCCCCATCCCATCCCTCCAGGTTGTCACAGATCACCAGCTTTGGGTTCCCTGCATCATACATCAAACTCTCACAGGCTATCTATTTTACATATGGTAATGTTTATGTTTCAATGGTATTCTCTCAAATTATCCCACCCTCTCCTTCTCCTGATCATCTTCCTTGCTAGCCCCATATAAGAGGTGCAGCACCTCACTGAGGAATGTGGGAATATTTGCTACCTATGATATTTGAATCAACCTTTTGAAGCTGTAGTCAAAATTGAGAGCAAAAGCGCCTATTTTAATTAGTCACTCAGTTGTGTCCAACTCTTTGATACCTCATGGACTGTAGCCCACCAGGCTCCTGTATCCATGGGGATTCTCCAGGCAAAAATACTGGAGCGGGTCGCCATGCCCTCTTCCAGGGGATCTTCCCAACCCAGGGATCAAACTCAGGTCTCCTGCATTACAGGTGGATTCTTTACCAGCTGAGCCACCAGGGAGTACAAGAATACTGGACTGGGTAGCCTATCCCTTACCCAGGAGATTTTCCAAACCCAGGAATCAAACCGGGATCTCCTGCATTGCAGGTGGATTCTTTACCAGCTGAGCTATCAGGGAAGTCCATTTTAAATTCTATCCAAACACAAATGACAGGGTTTACAGTCACCTGTTGTTTCAAACCCAGACTCTTTTTAAAATAAAAGGATTAGGTTTCTGGTTCAAAATGTTAAGTGAGTGTATGAGTTACAAATGAAGAAATAGAGGAAGGGAAACAAGAGGCAATGAGATTTTAGCTGATTTCTGGAATACAGAAAGAAGACTGAGGATTGAACACCATGCCAGTCTGAGCAACCTCAGGAGAAGGTGATGGGCGAGGTGGCAGATGTTCTTTCAAGCTTCAGGGAGGCTAAGCTCAGCATCAGCAGGTCCAAGGCAGGAGTGGGAGGCAGGAGGCAGCATTCCCTGGAAGGCTTTCAGCAGAACGTGGGCTAGTGGCTGCCTTTCCATCTGTCTTCCCTAACCTCACACTTAACAAGCCACTGGCCAATACTCTCGCTAATGCTAGGAGAAAAAAAACCCCACACAGATGTGGTATCTAAAGAAAGGGGTGACTTATCACACTGGGCTTTGGGTTAACAAGAGTAGACACTAGCACAGAAGAGTGAAGCCCTAGCCTTTTTGCCAACAAAATTAGCTTAAATGTCCTCTGCAGAGTTTCCACTCAAAGGTAAACCCTGTCATTCAGTGCATGCGTGTGTGTGTGTGTGCACATATACACACACACTTCCTCTACAGCATGCTGGTTTCAGGAAGAGCCTTGATGGGAGAACAGAGGTACTCAGTGCCTTTAGAAACTGTGTCAGTCACCTCTGTTCATCAGTCTTATCCTTCATAAAGAAATAAACACCCTAGGACAAGCAGAACACAGCCAGGGGGATCTGGGCAGCCCCCAGAGGCTGTCTGTGCTGGAAGCAAGAAGGACCCCAGTCTCTCATCTTGTAGAGAGGCCTGCTTGGTCTGGGGAGCAGCTGAACACGTGGTGGGGCATCCCAGCACAGACACCCTGACTCATTTTTCTCATCCTTTGTATAAATTGAGCACGATGATGGTCTTGAATGTGAAGAAAAAGAAAAAAAGATTGGCCTGGAGTACCGAGAAGTCTGAACTTAGAAGCAGGTTATTTAAGAGCCTTCTGACCAATGCCAGCTGTCCACATCTGGAGAATTTTAGGGCCTGTTAAGTGGGAAGTTGGGCTTCCCAGGTGGTGCTAGTGGTAAAGCATCTCCCTGCAAATGAAGGAGATGCAGGTTTGATCTCTGGGTCAGGAGGATCCCCCAGAGTAGGAAACGGCAGCCCACTCCAATATCCTTGCCTGGAAAATCTCATGGATAGAGGGTCCTGGTGGGACTCTTTGTCCATGATGGTACAAAGAGTCAGACATGACTGAGTGACTGAGCATGCACTAGTAAGTGAGAAGTTGAGTTTGGGTACAAGTCCCCCACCCCAGTAGAGGCAGGCAGAGCACTTGACTACAGAGGAAATTTCAGGCTCTGCCCCTAAGAAGAGTGAAGCATCAGGCTCACTGTTGAGCTAGCTTGTTGCCAGGTAACCAAGAACAGCTTCCCAAAATTAGTTATCAAGAGAGAAGGACCAAGAAAAATAAACAGAATGACTAATTCTAGAGAAATTGAAGTTTACCCAGGGAACCAAAGAGACTTGAAAAAAAAAAAAAAGCTTTATTGTGCCCACCTTCCCACAGTACCATTACCCACCTACTTGCCTTCAGAGCAGAAGAGTTGAATTGTCAAAGCTGACACCTTCGAATCACAGATCTCATCTAGCACCAACCTTCACTAATAACTCAAAGATTACTGGCAAGAAGCAGGGACAGACATGGCACTTCTTTCAGGAGAAGCCCCCATCTGTCAGACACAGCTTTTTAAAAGGTCTCTTTCTCCCTCCAAAGAATGCATTTTTTTTTTCAGATTTCTAAACAAGGTATGTGGCATAGTTGTGTCTTGTCTATTCCCCAATCAGTCATCCTGCATAACTCCATAAATCTCATGGTTTTTTTTACAATCTTGACTTGATATGTTTCCTCCCTGGGATTAATTTTGAGTTTTACTGAGATAAATCATCAATACTTTTTTCAAAGAGTAAATGGTAGAACATTGTCTGAGAATGCCTTTATTTTGCCTTCATGTTGGAGTAATGATGTAGATCATTATACAGCTCTAGGTTGTCTTCCCTTTTATGGATCACAGCCTTGGCGTGGAGAAGGGGCTTGTGTAAATCAGTGACGCTGTGAACCATGCCTTTCAGGGCCACCCAAGATGAACAGGTCATAGTGAAGAGTTCTGACAAAACATGGTCCACTGGAGGCTGGAATGGCAAATCACTCCAGTATTCTTGCTGCGAGAACCCCATGAACAATATGAAAAGGCAAAAAATATGACACCAGAAGATGAATACCACCCCCCTCCCCAGGTCGGAAGTATGCTATGGGGGGAGAGCAGACGGCAATTACTAATAGCTCCAGAAAGAATGAAGCAGCTGTGCCAATGTGGAAATGATGCTCAGTTGTGGATGTATCTGGTGGTGAAAGTAAGTACTTTGGCCACCTCATGTGAAGAGCCGACTCACTGGAAAAGACACTGATGCTGGAAAGTATTGAAGGCAAAAGGAGAAGGGAGCAGCAGAAGATGAGATGGTTAGATAGCATCACTGACTCAATGGACATGAATCTGAGAAAGCTCTGGGAGATAGGGGAGGACAGGGGAGACTGGTGTGCTGCAGTCCAGGGGGTCACAAAGAATTGGATACAACTTAGTCAATGAACAACAATAAGGTTGTCTTAACTGACCACCTGAATTGGCTCCCCCTGCCTCTGTCTGACAGTAAATATCATTAATATGTTTACAAGAAGGTCCAGTCAAGGTCAGTGGACATGTAGGATATGACACTATTGTGACACAAACATACCTATGTCACATCTCCTCCATCACAAGTGTCTTATTTTCAGGAAGAACAGACAAAGAAGAGGACATCTTCCAGAGCATAGATTAAAGGGAAAAAACATTTAAAAATAAAAATTGTGTGTGATGGCTTCAGGGGGTTTGACTGAGATACTTGGGATTCAGCAGACAGACTCTACGGTGGCCCCCTTCATGACCCCCCTACCTAGTGTTCACACTCTGGTATAATCCACTCCCATTGAGAGTGGGCTGGACTTTTAACTTTCTCCTAGTGAATCGGCTACAATAAACGTGATGGCATATCACATGTAATAAGGAACTACATTACCTTATTCAAGACCTTCTCTTGCCAGAAGACTAGTGTGCAGGGCTCTCTCTCCCCAGCTGGCTTTGATAAAGAGCCATATTGGAAGGTCCATGTGGCAAGTATCTGAAAGGGGCTTACAGGATTTAAACTCCCCCAAAACTGAGAGGCTCTCAGACTAACAGCTGAAGGGAAATGAATTCTTCCAAACTTGGAAGCAGATCCTTCCCCAGGCAAGCTTCCAGATGAGACTGTAAACCAACTGACATCACCACAGCCTTTTGAGATCTTGACCAGAGAACCCAGAGAAGCTGTGCCAGACAATGGGATAGTACATGTTTTGAGCTGCTGTTTAAGCTGTGATAATTTGTCATGCAGCAATAGCTAGCT
The DNA here is from genome assembly GCF_000754665.1 of Bison bison bison. Lineage (NCBI taxonomy): Eukaryota > Metazoa > Chordata > Mammalia > Artiodactyla > Bovidae > Bison > Bison bison. The sequence goes on from NW_011494770.1 coordinate 6,842,863, forward strand.
AATACATGATAGATCAAACCAAAATCTGGTCCATAAGAGTTCCAGAAATAGAAATATTCAGTTCAGTTCAGTTCAGTTCAGTCGCTCAGTCGTGTCCAACTCTTTGTGACCCCATGAATTGCAGCACATCAGGCCTCCCTGTCCATCACCAACTCCCGGAGTTTACTCAAACTCATGTCCATGAGTCAGGGACGCCATACAACCATCTCATCCTCTGTCGTCCCCTTCTCCTCCTGCCCCCAATCCCTCCCAGCATCAGAGTCTTTTCCAATGAGTCAACTCTTCATATGAGATGGCCAAAGTACTGGAGTTTCAGCTTTAGCATCATTCCTTCCAAAGAAATTCCAGGGCTGATCTCCTTCAGAATGGGCTGGTTGGATCTCCTTGCAGTCCAAGGGACTCTCAAGAGTCTTCTCCAACACCACAGTTCAAAAGCATCAATTCT
>NW_011494770.1:6843418-6866417 GCF_000754665.1 Bison bison bison
TTCCAATCCAGTGTTTCTCATGATGTACTCTGCATAGAAGTTAAATAAGCAGGGTGATAATATACAGCTTTGATGTACTCCTTTTCCTATTTGGAACCAGTCTGTTGTTCCATGTCCAGTTCTAACTGTTGCTTCCTGAGCTGCATACAGATTTCTCAAGAGGCAGGTCAGGTGGTCTGGGATTCCCATCTCTTTCAGAATTTTCTACAGTTTATTGTGATCCACACAGTCAAAGGCTTTGGCATAGTCAATAAAACAGAAATAGATGTTATTGGCTTGGCCCAAAAGTTCATTTGGGTTTTTCCATAATGGAACTTTTTTGTCAACCCAGTATGAAGACAAAATTCTGAAATATAAAGAAAAATCTAACTACTTAGATTGAAAACTGCTGTGTGGATTAATGTGTGTGTGTGTGCTCAGTCACTCAGTCATGTCCGACTCTTTGCAACCCCATGAACTGTAGCCTGTCAGGCTCCTCTGTCCATGGGATTCTCCAGGCAAGAATACTGGAATGGATTGCCATGCCCTCCTCCAGGGAAACTTCCCAACCCAGGGATCGAACCCAGATGTCCCACATTGCAGGCAGATTCTTTACTGTCTAAGCCACCAGAAAAGCTCATGTGGAATAATAGGCGGGGATAGAAAAGATTCACCAATTCAGTTCAGTTCAATTCAGTCGCTCAGTCGTGTCCCCCATGGACTGCAGCATGCCAAGCCTCTCTGTCCATTACCAACTCCTGGAGGTTTCCCAAATTCAGGTCCATCGAGTTGGTGATGCCATCCAACCATCTCATCCTCTGTCGTCCCCTTCTCCTCCTACCTTCAATCTTTCCCAGCACCAGGGTCTTTTCAAATGAGTCAGTTTTTTGCATCAGGTGGCCAAAGTATTGGAGTTTCAGCTTCAGCATCAGTCCTTCCAATGAATATTCAGGATTGATTTCCTTTAGAATGGAATGGATGGATCTTTTTGCCACCCAAGGGACTCTCAAGAGTCTTCTCCAACACCACAATTTAAAAGCATCAGTTCGTTGGTGCTCAGCTTTCTTTATAGTTCAACTCTCACATACATACATGAACTACTGGAAAAAATTCATACCAAAATATAAAAATTCAGGATACCAGGAATAAGTAAAACAGCTTAAAAGATTTTAAGAAAGGGAAAGAAATGCAAATTTCTCTAAAAGGAAGGAAAATTAGGTAGACATCCTCTTGCTGGATACCTTCAAAGTTCTTATTTTAACCTAGTTATATATTTACTCGCACCATTAATTCAACATGCAGACAAAATAAAAGTATTCTTAGACTGCAGAGTTCAAATAGTTTTCTACTATTTACCTTTTTGAAAAAAATACTGTGACTATACCTCAGGAAAACTTAAAATGAATCAAATGAAGAAGGTATGAGGTCTAGAAAGAGGAAAGTAAACTATGATGAAGAATATACAGTGGATCTGGAAAAAAACCTGTTCAAACTAAAACAAGTCAAAGAAGGTGAGTGGATTCACCTTGACAAATATTATTAAGAAGCTTGATGACTTTAGTGAGAAGGTAAAGGTATATGCTTCTTTTAGTGAGACTACAAAGTAGGCAAAATTACAAACTAAAAAAAAAACCTATAAAAAGCAATCTAAAACATGGTATGATTTTGAGCACTTAAAGAATAAGACAGTAAATTATTTGATTTTAACATTTGGACATGTTTTTTTCTCCTTGTGTCACAGCTTTTAGTGACATATGAAGACATTTCTTTACGTTTCCTGTCTTATTACTTCACTTAGCTCTTTAATCTTTAATGAATAGTATATTCATAATCATCATCTTATAACTGCTGTATTGAATACCAGTTTTAAAAGTCACTCTATATATTACCAAGGCTGTTGCCCCAGAATCACACGCCTGCCTCTCCCTTAAATGGAAACCAATTACTCTTACTGAAGTTTTAGGAGGAACCTGCAAAAAGAAAAACAAGAACTGGTTAGTACCAGCTAGGCCCGAGATGGTGGAAGATTTGACTTCCAGTAGACCTTGAACCTCATTATACCCTCCTTATAATACATCAGCATGCTAAATAACACAGCAACCAGTGCCATGAAAACTACCATGACAACAACTGGAAGAGCCCACATGAGGAATGAAAAGGAGGGTTGCATCAGATCTGGAACCAAACCACTCCTCTGTTCTTGGATATGTCATGAATATTCCTCCCACTCTTGCCAACTCCCTCCTTTATTACTTCAATCATCATGTACATTTGATATCTCCACCCAAATTGGGTTGAGAAGCTGATTTGTGAACTAGGTTCCTGCTTCTCCATTCTTTGGCCATTAAATAAAGCTTGTGCTATTCCAGTCTCAGCATTGGTTTCATTACTGGCTGCACAAATCCACTTAAGAGAAACAGCCTTCCTGTCCAAGACAAAGGGTCTCAGCAGGGGTTCGGACCCCAGCATGGGTCCAGTCCACCAATTTGGTAACACATAGACAAATTATGAAAAATTAATTAGAGCTGAAGACATTAAAAACATAAACCCTATAAATATTGAGAATGTAAAAATTCATTGGGTTGTAACAGTTGAGAGGTGCTCTAGTGAGAATCACAGGCCTGAGGAAAAATCCAATAGGAGAACTAAAAATAACTCTAATGAACTGGGTGGTAAGAGGAGGCCTGAGGAGCTTTGTGTTTGTGAAAGAGCCATTGGGGATTGAAATGAATGCATTCTGTTCTTTGCTCTCTTTGAGTAAGCTTAGGGAGTTGGTGATGGACTGGGAAGCCTGGCGTGCAGCAGGCCACGCAGTTGCAAAGAGTCGGACATGACTGAGCGACTGACTGACTCTGCTCACCAACACCCAGTATGAGAGGGACAGCTTGGGGCAGCTCTGTCTAACTTCCAGGAAGAACTAGGTGAGGAGGAAAGGAACGATCCCTCTGGGTGAACCTAGAATCAGTTCCTCTCAGATTCTGCCCCCAAATGCTCAAGATTGTGAATATGTCAGGGTGAGGAGTGCTGCTTCTCTGGCTGTGGAATCACAAAAGCCCCCTCCACTCCCCAGTTCTGGAGGGGAGCGCGTCCCTTCAGGCACTTAGGTCTTTCCTACCCCGAGCACTCACTCCATTGGCTCTCTCTCTAAGGCAGCACAATTCCCCGGGATCAGCCAGGCCCAGGCAACACAAAAGCCAGGAGGAGGGGTGTCTTCTGGGTGCCTGGCAACCGCTCCTTCCAGCCTCGCCACACAAAGCGGCTGCCGGGAACATTGGGGCCTGGCTGTCTTCTGGAATGGGGGAGGTAAACACACAGGAGCAGCAAGACTCAAACTGCTATTTTCAAACAATCTTATCATTCTCCTCTCTCTCTTACCTTCTTGCACAATCCGGAGTCTCTGAAAAGAAAACAGCATTCCCGGCTTTGTCATACCTCCCAGGGGCCCAGGTCTGTTTCCCAGCATGTTAGCTTCTCCACTGGAAGCAGCTTTATCAGTAGGTGAGGGTTCAGGACTCCTAAACTTGAAGCCTGGGTCTGTAGCCAGTGGATGGGGAGGCAACTTCCCAGCTCATCATGAATCTCAGGTTTAGAATTTTCTTTGCCCAGTGAAGCCCCAAAAAACCTGAAGTTTGAGGGAGTGATGTTTGGCTTAAAGACAGCCAGAAAGGAAGAGTCCAGTTTTGACAAACCCAGATCTTGTCCCTAACTGGGGACTGGGCCCTCTTCTTCCTCACCATTCTTCTCTTCATTGTGGGGGGTCGCTGTAGGGTGGAATAAAAAAGAACACAGAAAGAGCCAGCTGAGCCTAATTTCTTGGTGTGTGGAGCTCCCCCACTCCTTGCTTTTTTCCCTAATTTGCTGAGATCACTGCAAATGCACCCGAGTTGCCGCTGTCAAGCTGCAAAGTCATTCTCGTGCACCATCTACCACAAGAGAAGGAAACACGAAGCCATTGGGCTTCCCTAATCCCTCAGTGGCTTTCTCTATATCTTCCCACACTGGGCTAAGCAGGGCCCTTGGTTTCCACTGGGGCCACTAGGGCTTGCTCCATGCTGTGGTCTCTTCACTTGGGTTCCAGGCCCCTCCTTCAAGGACCAGGTTCTTAAATGGGGAGGGATGAACCAGGCCAGAGGGTACTCTCTGTGGCTCAGCACCACCCCATTCCAGGGGACCCAGGCGAAGGATATCCACCATAAGATCCCCAAAGCCTGCACAAGAGCAGTCAGGGCTTTTTATTGCTTTGCTAAATTCCCATCTGCCACAGCAGGCAAGATATGGGCTGCTGAAGTCAACTCATCCATGTCTCGCTCCAGTTTACATGGAAGTGAGCAATTGGCTCCTCATCTCTCTTCTCCCTCTTTCCTTCACCTGGTTCAATGGATAGGAGAGGATTTGGGGAGGGGGAGGGAACACAGGTTCAGTGAGGGTGGACATGCAGCAGCGTGAGGCACTCAGCTGCGTGTGTGTGCACGCCCAGTTTAAATGAGCAAGTTCTGAGCTACAGGTATGTATCTCCCAGACCAGACACTTCTGTACCAAAGACTCTAATTCCAGTTTAAATACAGATCTCAACCTTTTCAACAGCCTTCAAGAGTGGACTTAGGGAATTGATCTGCAGCATCCTCTGGCTTTCAGTCAACTCTAAATCCTTTTCTGAAGTTCTCAGACATTCAGGCACAATGTCTGAAGAAAGGTTTCTCCAAGTGGGGTCCCAATTGTACCCCACTCCCCTAATTCATATATTGGAGGCTAATCCCTGGGACCTCAGCATGTAACTTTATTGGAAATAGAGACTTTACAGATGCAGTTAGTTAAGGAGGTCATACGGGAGTAGGATGGTGTCCTTATAAAGAGACTTGTGTTGTTATTAATCCAATATGGTTGGTGTCCTTATAAAAAGAGAATACATAGATGCATGCACACATAGGGAGAATGCCATCTGAAGATTGAGGTTATGCATGGCTCTGCTAACAGCTTGATCTCAGACTTGTAGCCTCCAGAGCTATGAGACAATTAAGTTTCTGTGTCTAAGCCGCCCAGTCTGTGGTACTTTGTTACAGTAGCTTTGTTAGTCTGCTAACTAATACACCTAGGATGTCTCATCAGTTGACATCACTTTTGGCCTTGGAAATCTGTCAATGTGGCACCATCTACTTAATGCTCCCACTTTTCTCAGCCTGGGACCTATAGTCACTTATTCCCTGATTAATTTCCATCATGGACTCCCCTCACCCTCAAACGAATTCCAAAAGCTTAGCCTGTAACTCGGGCTCTCTGGTCAGGCTGGAAGATACAGGGGTTGCTCTTGTACTCCTAGAAAAGATTACTTTTTAAAAGAAATTCAGGGCTCCTTTATATCTTTTCATGATTTGAGAGTTCCAGTTGTTTTTTTTTTTTTTTTTGCAGCTTTTTCAATATGAGATGGGTGTTGGGCCTGCCTGTTCCTCATGCCAGCTTCAGGTCTCAAGTTCTAGCTTATGCAAACCTCCCTTCTCTCCAACTCTTATCTATCTATTTTAGAACAAGAATTCAAAAAGGAGATGAGTGCCATAAAAGATACACATTAATGTGGTTATTTGAACTTAAAAATGAGTTTAAATATTTCGTGATGAAAAAATAAGTTGTTATTCAACCAACTAAATCTCCAGTACTTTGGCCACCTGATGTGAAGAACTGACTCATTGAAAAAGACCCCAGTGCTGGGAAAGACTGAGGGCAGGAAAAGAAGGGGACGATGGAGGATGAGATGGTTGGATGCCATCACCGACTTGATGGACCTAAGTTTGAGCAAGCTCTGGGAATTGGTGATGGACAGGGGAGTCTGGAGTGCTGCAGTCCATGGGGTCACAAAGAGTCGGACATGACTGAGCGATTGAAGTGAACTGAACTGATTCAACCATTTGATTTAACAGTAATGCCTATAAGAAGCCTGGATCAAAGGTCACAGTCTCAGAGAACCATGTCTACACAGTCTCAGAGAACCTAGAAAGGAAGAGTATTAGAGTCAAAATGAAGGTCAGGGCACAGGTACAAAGAACGCAGTCAGATCAACTGGAAAGGTCTTGAGTTCTTCTGGTTGCATTCATTGCTCCACCTCATCACCATGCATTGGGCTGGGTGCATCGTACATGACATTTGTGAGAACGGTGAATGAGTGTTTGAAAGAACACCTACATTCCCTTTACTCCAGGCAGGCAGGCAGGCAGCAGGAGCAAGCAGCTTAGCAGACCCACAAAACTGCACACAGCAGCTGACAAAGGCAACTCCCCCATCAATGTGGTGCTCTCTTTTCCCAGCAGACATTGGCAGCTACTGTTGCAGTCTCCAGGGTCGTTTAGCCCCTTGTAGCTGAAAACCTGCTTTTCTCTCTGTCTATCAAAAGGGGGCAGCAGAGAAGAGTAAATTCAGGGGCATGGGCGATTGTGAGCAAAACCACCCCAATCCCACCAGCATCTGAATACAGATTGTCCAAACTGTGTCCTCCTAAAAATTAATGATTTTTTTAATTAATTTTTTTTTGTGGAGAAAAGAAGGATTAAAGTTAAAGAAGTTAGGGGAAATCTACCTTAAAATTAGATTTCCCCTAACACGATTCTCAGAGGCTGAGAATCTACCTTTAAATTATTTTGTGTCTATAGTGAAAATTTTCTTAAATATAAAATGTTTCTTGGTGTCCTAAGTACAGTATGGTCTTCCCTGAGTGACTTTCACTTTCTTTCTAAGTACAGTATATCATATAGGGAATTTCTCAAACATTTTGGACAATAAAAGAGCCCCCTCATTTTTCAGTTCCTCAGAATGTCTGTTAATATCTCACACCTCTGTAGAAGAGGAAATAGGAAGTACCACCCTAGCCAAGAGAGTTTCCCAGGTGGCTAGGAGAGAAAAAGAATCTGCCTGCAATGCAGGAGCCGTAGGAGACGCAGGTTCAGTCCTAGCCAATCCATTCTTATCTTAACACCAGAGTTGATTCTCTCCACTTTAAGGTATTGATTCTCTTTACCAACAGGGAAAGAAGGACTGGGATGTTGACCCCTGCCATTTCATAGAGTAAGCTCTCTAAAAATGGGGCTTGAAAGATGGGGCCTGATTGTTTCTTGGCGCTGTCTCTTCTCCCCTTCTCTCCTGGTGGTAAGCATTCATGTGTGCTCATTCACTAAGTCTTGTCCAACTCTTTGCAACCCCATGGACTGTAGCCCACCAGGGTCCCCCCAGTTCAGTTCAGTTCAGTCACTCAATCGTGTCTGACTCTTTGTGATCCCATGGACTGCAGCACACCAGGGCTCCCTGTCCATCACCAACTCCAGGAGTTTACTCAAACTCATGTCCATTGAGTCAGGGATGTCATCCAACCATCTCATCCTCTGTTGTCCCCTTCTCCTCCTACCTTCAATCTTTCCCAGCATCAGGGTCTTTTCATATGAGTCAGTTCCTTGCATCAGGTGGCCAAGGTATTGGAGTTTCAGCTTCAGCATCAGTCCTTCCCATGAATATTCAGGACTGATTTCCTTTAGGATGGACTGGTTGGATCTCCTTGTAGTCCAAGGGACTCTCAAGAGTTTTCTCCAACACCACAGTTCAAAAGCATCAATTTTTTGGCATTCAGCCGAAGCTCTCTTGTCCGTCGGATTATTTGGCAGGAATATTGGAGTGGAATTCTTCCTCCAGGGAATCAATCTTCCCAACCCAGGGATCAAAGCTGCATCTCCTGCAGCACCTGCATTGGGAGGTAGATTCTTTACCACCCAGCCACCTGGGAAATCCTCTGGTCATGAGAGCAGGCCCCAGATTCGTCTGAGAGTTAAAGATCTCACTGGGTCCTCCAGTTGGGTGTGTGGCTCTGTGAAATGTTGAGTCAGGTCATGCTATTGTAGAGGCTGGAGATGCGTGGACTGTTCTAGTGGACTGTTCTGGTTTATCACCACTATATCAGTTGCCACTCTACTGTCATATGGAATATCTGCCCTTATTTAGAAAGAGCTCCTGATGTTGTATGGATAAACAAACTGAGCATTAACTTGATTCTCTTCTATGGTTGCTACTGCTATTGCATTAGTGGATAAATTTTATTTATATAGCACCTGAACAGTTTTCAAAGTGCTTTCAAATATTTTCTCTGATTTTTATCTTAACCACAGTCCTTTGAGATAATTTTTGCTAAGGAATCTTTGGACTCTGGTCAACAGTAGCCAAAAACAAATGTGTTGCTGGGCTTTGACTGGTTTATAGGACTGCAGGAAAAAACAGGAAGAACGAAGTCTTGGGAGAAACCAGGAAAATTCTGGAGAAATAGGTAATAGTGGGTGATGTTTTCTGTTCTGTCATCAGGAATGAGTGACTGTTCCACTCAGGTATTGACCTGTGTCACCTCTCAAGACTCACATTCCGGGGATAGAACATCTGCTTGTTGTGGCAGGCATTAAAAGCCTACCCCTTGGCTAAGGGATGGTGCATATTAGTTGGCAGGTCAAAATGGCATGTCATTTCCCAACAGAAAATTACAAGGTTTTGCCAAAAGGAGAGAGCTTAGCTGCATGGCAAAAAAATTTATCAGCTTTCGGCAAAGCAAGTGTATGTTTTCCTATCTTAGAGATAAGGAAATAGCCTAGAAGAATCATTTGAATGGCTTAAAGTCAAGTAGATAATAAACAAAAAATACAATAGCATTTATATGATCTTACTCTTGAATCGGTTTGTTTGTTTTTTTCCTAGACTTACCTGTACTTCCATGGAGCCCCTTGGATTCAACAGCTATTATTTATTGAGGGTCACTGTGGTTGGATTGGAAGGACCGATGCTGAAGCATTGGAAGGACTGATATTGAAGCTGAAGCTCCAATACTTTGGCCACCTGATACAAAGAGCTGACTTACTGAAAAAGGTTCTGATGCTGGGAAAGGTAGAAGGCAGGAGGAGAAGGGGAGGACAGAGGACAAGATGGCTGGATGGCATCACCGACTCAATGGACATGAGTTTGAGCAAGCTTTGGGAGATGGTGAAGGACAGGGAAGCCTGGCATGCTGAAGTCCATGGGGTCACAAAGAATCAGATGTGACCAAGCAACTCAACAACAACAACAATGGTAGGATACTGTTCTAAATACTTTCTTTATATTAATACATTTAATCTTCATAAGAACTCTAAGAGATGGGTGCTATTGTTATCCCATTTTAGAGATGAGAAAGCTGAGACATAAAGAGGTTCCTGAGTTAGTAAGTGATGCAGCCAGAATTAAAACCAAAGCTAGTCCTAGAACCTACTTTCAAAGTGATTTTGTAAGGAAGCAATACAAAATCAATTTGAAGTTTTATTGTTCATCTCTATCTTTTTCTCCTGTGTTCCTTTATGCAAATATTTAGTGAGTGACTCAAGGTTTCAGCCACCATGCTAGACTCCGGAGGAGTGGCAGGGAACATGTGATCACAACTAGCCAGGTGGGCACAGTGGTTACAGTCTAGCAGGGAGAACAATTTAGGAAATCATCATGTCAGCACTGCACTCTATGCCATGGGAGCAGGGAGTGGGGTCCTTGGCCCAGCTTTTGTAAAGAGAGGACAGAGAAGACTGAGGCATCTGGCAGAGGGAGATGGGGAGGAAGTGGGAAAGGAAGGAAAAGATCATACCTCCCAATTCCTCCAGTAATGAAGGGCAAGTATAGAGCCCAACCAGACCTCATAGAAAGCCAAAAGCCAAGACCATTCTCCTGGGGCCTGACCTAAGAGTTCCACCTCTCTGTTTGACTCTGTGATTTTCATTCTCTTGTTCCCTCTCCACCCAGCTTTCTCTGATTTTGCACATCTCCTCTGCTGCCTCTACTATAACTCTGGCTTGTACAGATTTTGGCCTGCCATGGCCTGCCATAGCTCTGACCCCAGGCTTCACTTCATATTAATCCAAACATTCACCCACCATTGGTGGATACAGTGGAATGGCCCTTTCAATTTCCATTCCATCCTCCTTCTGCTTGGCTAGAGTAGAAAACTACACTTCCCAGAGTTCTTTGCAATCAGGCTCTAGACATCAGTTGGAAGTATCTGCAAAACTGCAAAATGGTAGGAAAAAAAAAAGAAGAAGGTAGATATGATGGGAGGCTATTTTCTTTGCCTCCTTGGGAGTTTCCACTAGCCTCTGAGATTAAGTGAATGTGAGATTTTCCTGAGGCAGTATTTGACATCCATAACTTCTTGGAGAATGCGAATGTGGGGTGTGTTGTGCATGCTCAGTCATGTCCAACTCTTTGTGACCCCATGCTCTGTGGTCTGCTAGGTTTCTCTGTCCATGGCATTTCACAGGCAGGAATACTGGAGTGGATTGCCGTTTCCTCCTCCAGGGGATCTTCCTGATCCAGGGATCGAGCCCGCATCTCCTATATCTCCTTCATTGGCAGGTAGAGGTAGATTCTTTACACTGTACCACTTGTGAAGCCCACAGTTGTTAGGGTTAGGGTTAGTGTTAGGTTTAGTATTTAAAACTGAACTCATTGCTCCATTAGGTAGCCTTAGACATAGGAGCTCAGCTGATGAGTCTGCTCTGTATTATTCTGGGAGTCATTTCTCAATGATTGGAATCGAATCTTTCAGGCTTTCCAATGATTTTATAAGCCCCCAGCTCCCTGTGTCAAAGTCCTTCCTGTTTAAAATTCCCGAAGAGAAATCTGACTGACATATAACCAATCTCTAATTTAGTTTAGAGAGTGAAGACCCCTGAAGAGAGGATCCTGGCTCATCCCTTTGGCTCCCTAAACATGGGAACTCTATTCCTAGTTTGGACAGTTGTGCTGGAGGTGAGCCTGAGGCGACTACAGTGACGAGTGGGACAAGAATGTCTAAAAGCATATGAGGTCAAGGAGGCACTGGCCCATCATAAAGTCCAAGATGGGACTAGATTGCAGAGTTTCCAGTGAGGAAGCAGCAGGAGATGCATCCAGAGAAATCAGCTGAAGCCAGATCATGCTGGGCATTTTAGGACTCATTAAGAAATGTAGGCCAGTCCCAAGAACAGTTGGCAGTTGGTCAAAGGTTTAAAACAACTGGAACCATTTAAAGGTCTGGATTTTAGACAGAAGTCTTGGCTGTAGCATGGAAAGTGGGCTTTGGGGATCAAAGAATGCAGTCAGGTAGACCAGTTGGAGGTCACTACAGCTGTCCACGCGGGAGGTGGAGAGTAGTCTGGATTTAGAGAGTGACAGCAGAGATGGGGGTGGGTTCCCTGGTGGCTCCGATGGCAAAGGATCTGTCTGCAATGCAGGAGACCCAGGTTTGATCCTTGGATTGGAAAGATCCCCTGGAGGAGGAAATGGCAACCCATCCCACTATTCTCACCTGGAGAATTCCATGGACAGAGGAGCCTGGTGGGTTAGAGTCTGTAGAGTTGCAAAGAGTTGGACACAACTGAAGTTACTTAGCAAACATGCACAAGACTCTCAAACCAAATATTTATCAAGTATGGGGAGTAAAGAGTAATTTTTTTTTCTGCCATTATGGCATAAAAAGAAAGATAACCTAAAGGAAAGCCTTGGTGATTGAAAAACTGTGGATGCTGCCATCCAAAAAGTTCCAAGGAAAATTTAAAAATTAAGAATAATTTAATTGGAAAAATAGGTAATAGAATGGAGAAGGGTGCGCATAGAGCTAAGCAATACAAAAGCAGATATAGGTTGAACCAACAGATAAGACATTGCAAAGCAGAGGAAGATTATAATTTGAACAGCCCCATTAATTGCCCAAATGGATCTTTGTGCAAATTACATTTTAACTTTGATTTTCTGGAAAATCTGTTTTATAAATAAACAAATTTCTGTCCAAGGGAATGGGAATGACCCACCTATAATTGTGCGATGTACGTATTGCACAACAGTGTATGGCAACCCTAATTTGAAGCACTTTTCTTCAGATTTATACTTATTAGATAGACAGTATTATAACAACATTAAGAAAATATTTCTTCAGAAAATACTTTTAAACATGGTTTACCCATGATTAGGACTAAATTCATATGGAGAAGGCAATGGCACCCCACTCCAGTACTCCTGCCTGGAAAATCCCATGGACAGAGGAGCCTGGTAGGCTGCAGTCCATGGGGTCGCAGAGTCGTACACGACTGAGCGACTTCACTTTCACTTTTCACTTTCATGCATTGGAGGAGGAAATGGCAACCCAGTCCAGTGTTCTTGCCTGGAGAATCCCATGGAGAGAGGAGCCTGGTGGGCTGTAAAGTATGAATATTGGCACAGAGTCGGACACGACTGAAGCGACTTAGCAGCAGCAGCAGCATATGTGACCTAAGATTACTCTGTCAGTGTATTTGTTATTTTCAATTTTTCCAAATCCCCTTCTAGTCTCTGCCAATATTCATACTTTACAAAAAAAATTATTATGGTGGTAATCAGCATGCAATTTTCTACTCTGATTTTTTCATTTCAAATAATGGAAATAATATTTTATTATATTGCTATACTATCCTTCTTTTAACAATTCATTTTATAATTTTATATCAAATGGACATAGAATGAATTTAATCAGACTTCTTTTTTAATCTGAGGAAATTTAATCAATATGTTATAACTATTAATATTCTACTCATTAAAAATATTGAATACCCTTAGAAAAAGTTATTTGGGTAGTATGAACATGTAAAATAATAAATATTCTTCCAAAAAACTTCTATCAAGATGAATATTTTATTGGAGTATAGCTAAAAAGACCTGCATTGGTATCTGGATATTTTTGTCCAGAGATCATATTTGCCATTTGTGTTTATACTGTAATGCACTATTTTAGGATAAAAACTGGAGGTACATTTCACAAAACCAGAGGGCAAGGGGATGCACCACAGAGAAGCAACAGGGTGTAGTGGAAAGCATGTGAGTTTTGGAATGCAATGGATTTGGACTGCTGTGCTTTGAAATGGTATGTTCTGCAAAAAGACTTGCAGAATGCTCATAACAGCTTTATTTATAATAGCCCAAACGAAACAGCCCAGGCGCCCATCAGTAGGAAAATGGATAAATAAACTGTGATATATATGGAATACTAGTCAGCAATAAGCAGAATAATCTACTAATACACACAAACATATGGATGAATGTTACAGTTATGGTCAGTGAAAGAAGCCTTACACAGGAGTATATACTCTTTGATTCCATTCTATGAGGAGCTAGAACAGGGAATGGTTACCCATGTGGAGAAAATCAGAACATTGGTTGCTTCTAGGGGTTTTGATGGGAAGTTACTCAGAAAAGACATAAAGGGACTTACTGGATGATAGTAATGTTCTGTAACTTAGTAGAGGTTTGGAGTGGACATATGTATGTGCATCTCTGAATTTATATAATGTTACACATGGGATTTGTGCATATTGTTGTATGTAAAATGTCTCAAAGAAAAAAAAAGAACCTAAACAATTATTGGACTCTAGTTAATGACATACATACCAAAGTATTTCAACCTACTTTGAAATGCATAAAATCTAAAATGAATCAATGGATGGATAGAGGGATTAAAATCCAGATACACAAGTGAAAGAGCAAGCCATAGTAAAATGTTGATTATTGGAAAGTGTTTTTTTTTGTTTTTGATCTGTGACATGTTTCACAAACCTCTCAGTTTCAATTTCTGCCAAATGAAGGCAGTAGTCTTTACTTCACAAAGTTGTTGCAAGGTTTAAGAAAAATCATCATAAAAGCAGACCTGGAGGATACATAGCAGAGGTGATGCTGCTTACCTTCTCCTTCATCTCCTCTTATTTGCCTTGTCAGTTTATAAGCTGTCATGTATAGTTTGGGATTTGGTCGCATTAACTATGAGCAGGTGGTCTGAAATGGTGGTTGCTGTTGTTTAATCCCTAAGTCATGTCTGACTCTTGTAACCCCATGGACTATAGCCTGCCAGACTCCTTTGTCCATGGATTTCCTAGCAAGAATATTGGAGTAGGGTGCCACTTCCTTCTTCTCCAGGGCATCTTCCCAACCCAGGGACAAAACCCCTACTCCTGCATTGACAGGTGAATTCTTTACTACTGAGTCATCAAGGAAGCCCAGTCTGAAATGGTATGTAGCAAAATTATTGAAATTATGGGATATGAACTGTCCATCTGTTGATTATATCTTCCTTAAGTGGAGGAACAGTTTTTAAGGATAGTAGTGGCTCAAATTCCACTAAAGAGGGACAGCCTGTGGCGATACTTGCTTTAAAGAGAGTACCAAAAAAGAAAAAAAGGACAAAGTGTTTCAGAAAGTAGTCAAAGGGGTTTTTAGAAACTACGTAGTTAATCAGGTCATTCGTGCTGCGATTCACGGGGTCACAAAGAGTCGGACATGACTGAGGGACTGAACTGAACTGAACTGAACTGAAGAGCCCAATATGTGAGCAGTCACTTATTTAACATGTATTTATTGAGGGTTTGATGCATGTCTGGCACTATGCTTAGAGCTAGGGACACAGAGATGAATGAATGCTCAGGGTAGACATAGGGGCCTGCCCTCATGGGGCTTACATTCAAGTCATGCTAAAGTTAGTTGGATTTACAGGAATCAGTCTGTCATCCAGCAAATATTTACTGAGTATTCACTCTGTGCCAGGAGCTTGGAATATCCATAATGAACCAAACAGACACAGTCCATTGTCACAGAGCCTGTGATCTAGCAGAAAAAAGGAAGGTTGAATCAAACTGCTGTTGTAACTATAATGAAACTGTATCACGGTAAGTGTACAAAATTCTATGAAGGAGAAGTACAGTGTTCTTCAGGAAATTTCGTCAGAAGAATATTTCACATTAGTCTGGGAGAAAAGACTTTTTCTCTTAAACTTTACTCTGTTTAAAAGAGAGAAGTGAGCACAGACCAGAGCTGGGGAGAACCAGTGGCCTGCACTGGGTCAACAGTGAAATAAAGAACAGAATTAGAGGTACCGGGAGCAATGTGGTCAGTCACATTGTGTGCTATTCCTTTGCATGTCTCCTTGGTTTCTGCCTTAGGAGATCCTATGCGGTTCGGCTACAGAAAGCAAATTGAGAATTGCTGAATTGCTCTTCACCATAGTAAGGGATTCTGGAATTAGGTTTATCTTCTACTTGGTCAAAGACTACAGAAAACACCCCCAACACATCCATGGTGCCAGGAAGCTGCTGGAGACATGGGGCCTGAGATCATTAAACAAAAGCAATTATACAGCTGATCCATCGCAAGAACATGTCCCCAGCCGAGGTCATGGATTCCCAGCAGAGAGAAGACAGAAGCCAAGAGAATACCAAGAGCTGATTAGAATACGTGTGTCTTGAAGATAAAACAAAACAAAACAAAACAAAAAACCTGTTGCTCCTACAATGATAACACATCCTGGGAACAAATACAAGCCACAGCATCACCGTACCACACATTCTATAGTGGGGACAGGTTAATCTGCTGCAGTCTGAACCACTCACCTCTGAATCAGAAGAGGGCTGGGTTACACTCAAATAACTAATTTTCCAGCACTAGTAGCTGACATATAATAGGTGCATGATAAAAACTAGTTGAATCAACACAGGTTTGTTTCCATTTGCTGCCTGATTCTCTGAAGGAAAAGAAATACATGGAAACATCTAATGATGAGCAAAGTAAATGTATAAATTACAAGTTAATTTAGAGGTGTGTTAGGATCCAGCCAAAATGATGAAAGTGAGTTCTTCACAGTTCAGCTTCTGCCTCTGCAAGCACGAACTTGTTTCTCTGTCCACAGGAATGACAAGGACCAAAAGCTGCAGTTCATCTTCTTCAGGTAAAGAAGTGTTCAAAGTGACAGAAACCAAGAAAATCAGAGAAGCACAAGGCTTGAAAGTTAGCATATAAGAGTTATGGCATTAGATCACCTGGCTTCCTGGTCTCAGCTACACCACAGGCTAGCTGCTATTTTTGAGGTAAGTTACTTTGCCTCCATTTTCTTCTCTGTAGTATGGGTACCTGCCTCATAGTTTCTCCCCTCCCCAAAAAAGAATCATTTGAGTTAATGCCCTCAGCATAATTTCTGGCTCCATTGCATTAGTGCTCCATAAATTTTAGTTTTTACTCTTAATGATTTTCAAAAATGATCCCAATTTCTTCTCTAAGCTTTTTCAAGAAATATGGTTTGCTAAGTATATAACTAAAGGTAAAATGTCATGACTCTATAAGGCCTTTTATAGAAATATAGTCGCAAATCAGGGTGGAAAAAAGTCCTTCTCAGGTCCTGATTTTGCTCCAGATTGGATGATACCCCAGCCACACCATGGACCATAAAGTCTAGCCTCTTGGAATTGGAAATGCCCCTCCTTCTGCCATCAGGCTATCAGGCAACGCAACAAGAAATTTAGGGTCGGTTTCTCCTTTAGACAGCTATGCATAAATAAACTGGATTATCTTGCCGTAACCCCAGGATGCAAAAAGTCCAAAGAATCTGTGCATTATGACTTTGCCTACGCTTGGTCTCAGGCCTTGATTTGTCTGACAAGCCTTGAAGAGAGTGAGTATGTATGGTGTTTACCTAGGGTAACATCAGGTAGAAACAATGACTATGCTTCATGCTTTGTTGACTTCTCTAAGTGTCATGACTCTTGGAACAACAGTCTTGTAGAAAAATTGACACACTTTCCTTTCTGGTGTGTCTCTGCATAAATTGTTCCTCCCTCTGCAAGATTAACTAATACCATCTGTGAGTATTCCAGGCCCTCCCTCAGTTTGCACTTGGATCTGCCTGTTTCTTTTCTCTGCCTCTTTTCAAAGGTGCAAGAAGAGGAGAGCTCCCCACCACCTAAGGGCCAAATACTGTCAGAGCTCAGGTTCCCAAGCCTTGAAATCCTTTGCTTCCAACTCTGCATCTGCAGGCAAAAACAATCCTCCGGAGATTCGGCCCTCCCACTGCCTGTGATAGGCTGCTTGGAATAGCAACAGCCTGTGTCACCGAAAAGGGCAAAGCTTTCGGAAATAGAAACAAAGTTGGTCACAAATCACATTGGCTTTGCTCGAAGTTTTTTTTTTTTTTTTTTTCCCCACCTTTCTTTAGCATGCAACTATGGGAAAAGTGACCGCTCGTGTCAGTTGGGGAAGTCGGGGTGGTTTGGTGCCCAGGGAACGGCTGTAACTTCTACGTGACCATGGTACCTGTTGAAAACGCAGAGGGCCCCAGTCTGCTGAAACCGAAGGGGCGAGCGGCGGAGACTGATGGCAGCGACAGAGCCAGCGGCGGCCCGCATCCTCCCTGGGCGCGAGGTAAAGCGAGGCAGCCTGGCTGGGGGACCGCGAGAGGAGCGCGCTGGACGCGTGTCTCACTCGTGTGTGTGCGTGTGCTTGTGTGTGTCCACGTGAGCGTGCAAGGTGCCTGGAGACAAGGGGACAGGATCTCGTGGGAGAAGCGACAAGGAGCTCTAATGTGAAGACTGAAGTCTCACTACTCCTAAGCCGGGTCCCCTCCTCTGTGTGGGCTGTATCAGGGATAAATCTCTTTCATTTGGAGAAATTGACTGGCAAGATAATCGCGCCGATGAAGACACCCCCACACACCCCCACATACACATTTTTTTTTCATTTCTTGTCACACATGGATAATCTGTAACAATTGGACATTCTAACCACCATTTTAAAAACCAGCATTTTAAGGAGGCTTCCTAAAATTATTAGTTACATAATCAATAAATTCAACTTTCTTTTTAAGTGCCCAGCGTCTTTTTGTAATGAATTTGAGCATTGTTTGCAGTCTAAAACCTCTGCTTACTTGCTCCTGCTTTCTTTAAAACTGGCATTTTAGACTGAGGTTTGTTTAATACTTCTCCTTCTGGAGGTGAAATTTGGAAAAGTTTTCATTCATTTCAGTTAACTTTGCTAAATCAAATGCCTTTCTTCACTTCCATATTTACAATTTTCACAAACACACTGCCACATGCAGTTGCCTCTCCCGATCAGTTAGTCTTCAAAGGAATAGGAATTCATTGTAATATGAAATGAAATCAGACACAGATAATACCCCCTTCCCCTGCTTCTCTCAGCTCTGCTCCCTCTAATCATATAATACATTCCCAGGCCATAT
This sequence comes from Bison bison bison, assembly GCF_000754665.1. NCBI lineage: Eukaryota > Metazoa > Chordata > Mammalia > Artiodactyla > Bovidae > Bison > Bison bison. The sequence goes on from NW_011494770.1 coordinate 6,861,432, forward strand.
ATTAGAATTTCATGAATAATCCAAACCACCAAATAAATACAAAAAGCATTTATCTTTCATCTTGGGATGGATCTGTATACTTAGTTATTTTTTTTAACAATTGTTCTTTTAAAAGAATTTTGTTTTAATTTGATTTATTTATTGCATGCAGAGTATTAGTTCCCCAATTCCCTGATGGAGTCTTAACCACTGGACCACCAGGGGAAGTCCCCTATATGCTTAGGTTTGCATGGTGGGATTGTCTGATCTTGGAATTGAATCCACATTGGAACTGAGGCACCAAGCGACCCCTCCTCATAAATGGAGAAGCTCTCCTTCTCCCCTGCCCTCTTCCAGCTTAGCCCTCTTTCTAGTCAAGAATTCCCTCCTTCTAGTCAAGAATTAATATCTGGGGTCCCTCACACTATGGCCCAGTCCTCTCTTCAGCAGAGCTGCCACTTTCTCTAAGTGTGAGCTAAGTCCAAGAACAAACAAAAGAAACTTGTATTGGGGAGTAGAGAAAGAGTGGCGAAGTTCTCTCTGAATTCTCGCAAGATTGAGCTGGAGGGTGAGTTGAGGTGGTAATAGCGACAAAAGCAGTAACTATATAGAGTCAGTGATAAATGTCGCAAAGAAGTTGAAAACAAACTTTATGCTAGAGGGGCCTCCACAGTAACAATAAAGAACTATTTAGTTTTGATATGTCTTTGAAAGCACAGTGTCCTTTTAATAGGTCAGATTGTCCAAGTTCACAATGGAAAGCAAGAATGTGTGCTTCTAAAGACTGAACACACACAACTTTCAGTTTAAAGTACAACTTTAAACTGTTGAAACACTAAATGAATAAACACCATCAATTGTCTTTTACATTTAACTTTAAATGAATCTTTATCACGTAGAAGAAGAAACCTAAATGCTTTTCTTAACTCCTTAATGAATACAGCTTTGATGGGTGCTATATGTAGCTTATATTTAGACAAATACAAACCTTATTATTACTTTCATAAATTTTCCTAAATTGTCTTAGGCATTCTTGGTACCCAAAGGCAATTATACAGATCTACATATATAATGAACACATAGCACGGACTTACTCAGCTGTTTTGACAAGTTAGTTTGTCTCTTCTATCGGGGTTGTATTTTTGTCTGATTTACAAAGATGTCAAATGAAATATTTGACAAAAACTTCTTTCAACTTCTTTATATTTTAAACTTCCGTAGCTTCATGCAGGAAACTTCAAGTGTTTAAAATATGCTTAATAATTATCCTTCTTTTCCTGCATTTGAAGGTAGCAAGTTGTTCTATATTCCTAGATGAAAAACAATGTACAAAGAGGAATGAGTTATAAACCCCGGATAAGGTAATTAAAGCATTTGAGATACTGAAAAATGAAACAAACAAACAAAAAAAACCCTGTGATTGCACCCTTTAATGCTATTGTGCATAGTGAGAAGGGTTGGCAGGTTTTCCTTGGCCAAACCCTCTAAACTGGAAGGAATGCTTTGTTCTAGTGGCTAGAAGCTAATGAATTTAAATTCATTTTCAAGAAGTTATGGCTTAAGTGGGTACATTTTTAGTAAACATTTCAGCTTTCATAGACATGTTATAATTGACCTCGTAGGGCAAGGTTGAGCTCAATTTGAAATCTTGGTACTTAAAGCCAGCAACAGATATAGATGAGTTGAGAAACGTGATGGCTAGAGCACCTCACACAAGGAGAACAGGAGTCCAGAAGATGTGTGGTTGGCCCAAGTTCAGGGGGTGGCTGATCAAGGCGGACCCTGGCAGCCTGTTGCCCAGTGGGGCCTGCTTCTCCACCTCAGAAGCTGGGTCTCCCAGGCTCCTCTAATTCATGATTCAACAACTGGTTAGGAAGAAGGTTTCCTTAAGTCCTCCTTTACCCGACTCGCTCTGCTTTTCCACATCAGGTCTGCCCAAAAGGTCAGAAAGAACAATATTTATGTGAGTGCATGTTTTCCACACCGCAGATCCAGCTGCCCCATGTACTGGAACCCAGATCGCTGGAACTAGGCTCACTGAATCAGCGACACTGACGGCACTTCATCCCCTCCCAGACCCTTCTAAGCCTGAGCTGCCACAGTCCCGCAGTCTGAGATTCATGAAATGCACACCTCTGCTAGTGAGGCAGCTGCACTATGGCAGTTGTCCTTAAACATGTTTAAAGCTGCAAACTCCTTTCTGCAAATGGAGTCTGAGTAGGTGGTCAGTATGTGAGGCAGGTAAACATGGCACTTATTTAGTGGAAAGGGGGCAAGTGTAGAAAGAAAGCCCTGTGGCCTGGCTGCTTCTCTGCTCCCCTCGCATCCCCTGTGGCCCTGAGCCGGCTCTGGGGTCAGGATCACATTAGCAAACCTCAGGTCCATCACTGCTCTGGTTATGCAGGTCATGTTTTTGAGGTTGGGGCATATTTATGGTGCTCCTACTGTGAGCCTTGGGCCCTCAGAACGAGCCTAAACCAGTCCTTCTTGAATTGAGTCAGGCTTGGCCTTCTCAGGCTTCCTCAGACAGCTCAAGGAGAAGTTTACTTGTAAGATAGACTGAGAAGACTTTGGGGAATAGACTTGTTATCAGAGAAGAGAAGGTCAGACTGACCACCTTGACCTGGTAACAGAGCTTTGACTGTGAGACCAACTTTGGGAAGTTACTTTGGGAAGGCCCAGACCTTGACCATTCCCATGTTCCCAGGCTTTCCACATATTAAAAAGTGACGTCTGAAACGAATATAATATTATAAATCAACTATACCTTTAAAAAAGCAGGGAAAATTTTTAAATTAACCATATACAGTATATATGTATCAAAAGAAAAAGTGACAAAACCCGTGACGAAACTTGTGCTTTTAAAAGCATGTGTATCTAACAAGTAAATGGCAGTTACAACAGCAACAGCAAAAAAGTTGTGTATGGCTTGATATTCCCAAGGAAATGGCAGAATTTAGAGACATTTGAATTTATGAGGGACTACAGATGTTTTTGTCTGAAAATATGACCAAATTTAAACATAACCATCTCCTCTTTCTCTTCAATCAGCTTATCTCTGGGTCTGTACATTTCACCCCATTTGGAAATCATATCAAAAATCTAAATTTGAGGGGTTTTGTTACAGTGAGACCTGGGTAAATGGCTTTTCTGGGACCTGTGGTGGTGGTGGTGTAAGTCATGCCCGACTCTTTGTGATCCCATGGACTGTATGTAGCTCCTCTGTCCATAGGATCTCCCAGGTAAGGGAGAAACCTCTAAACAAATATGGCGGGAGCTGTTCCTCTGCCAGCTCTGGGTGGGTGGTGTTTGACTCACACAGCAGGGATCTTTTCCCCTTTAATATCATGTCACCCCGAGAGGTCAAGGAAGATTGCTGCTTGTCACAAACCACCTCTAGGCTGCCACCACAGCAGCAGACATGCATTGATGAGAGCCTGTGGTGGCAGAGCTTGGCAGACAAGGAGCCACCAACAGTTCCCCTGACCTGGAGGGTCTGAAATTAGCCTGTGGATACCAGCGTGCCCGAGCAGGCTTAAAGCTGATGTCTATTTTGATAGGACAGTACCTTGGTGCGGTTGTTAGGTATTTTCAACATCACCCTTCTGTCTAGTAAGATTGCCGACAGGACCTGAGTGAGTTCTGAGGAACAAGCCTGGTGAATAGCTGGAAGGACCCTACTGGGAGCCCTCAAGTATATTTTTTATGTATTCTCTAGGGAGTACGTTTTAGTGGTCTAGACCCTGTAGTAGCTGAGAAAAACAGAACTCAAAACGCAATGAGTCCACTCTGGAGGCGACTATGGAAAATAATTTCCATGTATGTATTAAAGGTGAATCAGCCAATCTTAAAATGCAGTTTTTAATTGCTATAGATGTGTGAGATGATATTTTGTCATTGAAGAATAGTTAGTTCTTTTTTAAAAACTGATTAATTTTTGGCTGTGCTGGGTCTTCACTGCTGTGTGCAGGCTTTCTCTAGTTAAGTCGGGGCTACCCTGCCATGCGGTACTCCAGCCTTTCACTGTGGTGGCTCCTCTTGTTGCGGAGCACAGACATTTAAATTGAATGGAATTAGGGCTCCCAAATTCAGCTTTTTCTCATGAACAGCCTTCCCCAAGTGGATGAGTTAGCGAATAAAATAAGGCAACGAAAGAAAGTCACCTAGAGTTACACCAAGTCATGGTGTGAGAAAGGAGAAGAGTTGAAACGGGCTGCTTTCCAAGTGGCTATTTGACCAAATGCCAAATGAGAATAATTCCCTATCCTGTCTTCCCTCAGAAAGTATCTGCTGCTGTTGCTGGTTAGTCGCTTCAGTCATGGCAGCCCACCAGGCTCCCCCGTCCCTGGGATTCTCCAGACAAGAACACTGGAGTGGGTTGCCATTTCCTTCTCCAATGCATGAAAGTGAAAAAATAAAGTGAAGTCGCTCAGTCGTGTTCGACTCCTAGCGACCCCATGGACTGCAGCCCACCAGGCCCCTCCGTCCGTGGGATTTTCCAGGCAAGAGTACTGGAGTGGAGCAGAAAGTATCCAACCTCTGGAAATTCCAGAGCAGTCCAGTGGTTAGGCCTCTGTGCTTTCACTGCTGAGGACCTGCGTTCAATCACCAGTCAGGGAAAAGGATCCCACAAGCAGTATGGCAAAAAAGAAAAAAAAGACACAGAACCTGAAATCCCTCCAAGTATTTCCCAGCTGAAATGTTGAGCCAATATAATACCTTTATAGTAAACGTAAAGTCATATGAGTTTTTTTTCTTTTTTTTTCTGTCTTGGCTCCTTGGGAAAGCTGTTCTTCCTGTATCACAGCATGCTCATTTATCCATTTGCTAATGGTTATGATTCAGTGATATACTAATTTTTCTATACAATTTAGGTAGAAGTGATCAGATCAGATCAGTCGCTCAGTCATGTCCGACTCTTTGCAACCCCATGAATCGCAGCACGCCAGGCCTCCCTGTCCATCACCAACTCCTGGAGTTCACTGAGACTCACGTCCATCGAGTCAG
>NW_011494770.1:6866517-6869007 GCF_000754665.1 Bison bison bison
ACCCTCAGTCCCTCCTAGCATCACAGTTTTTCCAATGAGTCAACTCTTCGCATGAGGTGGCCAAAGTACTGGAGTTTCAGCTTTAGCATCATTCCTTCCAAAGAAATCCCAGGGCTGATCTGCTTCAGAATGCACTGGTTGGATCTCCTTGCAGTCCAAGGGACTCTCAAGAGTCTTCTCCAACACCACAGTTCAAAAGCATCAATTCTTCGGTGCTCAGCCTTCTTCACAGTCCAACTCTCACATCCATACATGACCACTGGAAAAACCATAGCCTTAACTAGACGAACCTTTGTTGGCAAAGTAATGTCTCTGCTTTTCAATATGCTATCTAGGTTGGTCATAACTTTCCTTCCAAGGAGTAAGCGTCTTTTAATTTCATGGCTGCAGTCACCATCTGCAGTGATTTTGGAGCCCCCCAAAATAAAGTCTGACCCTGTTTCCACTGTTTCCCCATCTATTTGCCATGAAGTGATGGGACCGGATGCCATGATCTTCATTTTCTGAATGTTGAGCTTTAAGCCAACTTTTTCACTCTCCACTTTCACTTTCATCAAGAGGCTTTTGAGTTCCTCTTCACTTTCTGCCATAAGGGTGGTGTCATCTGCATATCTGAGATTATTGATATTTCTCCCGGCAATCTTGATTCCAGCTTGTGCTTCTTCCAGCCCAGCGTTTCTCATGATGTACTCTGCATAGAAGTTAAATAAGCAGGGTGACAATATACAGCCTTGACGTACTCCTTTTCCTATTTGGAACCAGTCTGTTGTTCTATGTCCAGTTCTAACTGTTGCTTCCTGATCTGCATACAGATTTCTCAAGAGGCAGATCAGGTGGTCTGGTATTCCCATCTCTTTCAAAATTTTCCACAGTTTATTGTGATCCACACAGTCAAAGGCTTTGGCATAGTCAAGAAAGCAGAAATAGATGTTTTTCTGGAACTCTCTTGCTTTTTCCATGATCCAGAAGATGTTGGCCATTTGATCTCTGGTTCCTCTGCCTTTTCTAAAACCAGCTTGAACATCAGGAAGTTCACGGTTCACATATTGCTGAAGCCTGGCTTGGAGAATTTTGAGCATTACTTTAGTAGCGTGTAAGATTAGTGCAATTGTGTGGTAGTTTGAGCATTCTTTGGCATTGCCTTTCTTTGGGATTGGAATGAAAACTGACCTTTTCCAGTCCTGTGGCCACTGCTGAGTTTTCCAAATTTGCTGGCATATTGAGTGCAGCACTTTCACAGCATCATCTTTCAGGATTTGGAATAGCTCAACTGGAATTCTATCACCTCCTCTAGCTTTGTTTGTAGTGATGCTTTCTAAAGCCCACTTGACTGCACATTCCAAGATAGACTAAAATAATTTATCACCTTATTCTCACTTTAGGAACTTTCATTCTTTTTGACCGTGACTCACTTTATACTGTTGTACTGAAGTATCAGGGAGAAAAATGCAATCTTTTGACTTATAGGAATATTTTTTTTCCCCTTAAGAAAATCAAGTATTATTTATATTGTAGAATTGTGCATCCCTTGGAAGTAATCTCCAACTAGTCCATCCTAAAGGAAATCAGTCCTGAATATTCATTGGAAGGACTGTTGCTGAAGCTGAAACTCCAATACTTTGGCCACCTAATGTGAAGAACTGACTCATTGGAAAATACCCTGATGCTGGGAAAGATTGAAGGTGGGAGGAGAAGGGGATGACAGAGGATGAGATGGTTGGATGGCATCACTGACTCAATGGACATGAGTTTGAGTAAACTCCGGGAGTTGGTGATGACAGGGAGGCTTGGCGTGCTGCAGTCCATGGGGTCGCAAAGAGCCGGACATGACTGAGCAACTGAACCGAACTGAACTGGAAGTAATTGTTTCTCAAAAACAATCATGATGAAGGTCTGCCTGCCATTATTAGGCTCTGTGGCTATTAGCTGCATCCATATTATTTTATTTATATTATTGTTATTTTATAATGTGTTGCCCCTGTATGCACTTGTTTCCACATGCTTTGTGCAAGTTATGAGCCATGTACAATGCTAATTTATATATGGACTCTCAGCCTCAGAAGTGCAAGGCTTTTTAAGAATAAGAGAGAGACTTTCCTGGTGGTCCAATGATTAAGGCACCGCCCTTCCACTGCAGGGGCCACAGGTTCAGTCTCTGGTTGGGGAACTAAAGATTTCACATGCCCTGTGGCATGGCCACAGGGCATGAAATAAAATAGAGATGATAAATAAAGAATAGGGGGAAAAGTTGTAATTTTAATCAGTTAGTCTTGTGAAAGAACATCCTTAGCTAATGAACGTTTCATTTCTATTGGGAAACAAAATTGTGGAAAACTCAAGGCAAAATCACAGGAAGAATTTTTCATGATTTAAGTCCCATTATTGCCAAAAAAAAAAAAAAAAAGGAATACAGGAATAGTATAGAAAGGCAGAATTGTTATGCTGGAAACAAGGTATCTATTTTACTTCCTTTGCTATCAGTAAGAGATT
>NW_011494770.1:6870463-6870648 GCF_000754665.1 Bison bison bison
AATTGTGTGGTAGTTTGAGCATTCTTTGGCATTGCCTTTCTTTGGGATTGGAATGAAAACTGACCTTTTCCAGTTCTGTGGCCACTGCTGAGTTTTCCAAATTTGCTGGCATATTGAGTGCAGCACTTTCACAGCATCATCTTTCAGGATTTGGAATAGCTCAACTGGAATTCCATCACCTCCAC
>NW_011494770.1:6870748-6944878 GCF_000754665.1 Bison bison bison
TCCATCACCTCCACTAGCTTTGTTCGTAGTGATGCTTTCTAAAGCCCACTTGACTTCACATTCCAGGATGTCTGGCTCTAGGTGAGTGATCACATCATCGTGATTATCTGAATCATGAAGCTCTTTTTTGTACACTTCTCCTGTGTATTCTTGCCCCCTTTTCTTAACATCTTCTGCTTCTGTTAGGTCCATACCATTTCTGTCCTTTATCGAGCCCATCTTTGCATGAAATGTTCCCTTGGTATCTCTAATTTTCTTGAAGAGATCTCTAGTCTTTCCCATTCTGTTGTTCTCCTCTATTTCTTTGCACTGATCGCTAAGGAAGGCTTTCTTATCTCTCCTTGCTATTCTTTGGAACTCTGCATTCAGATGCTTATATCTTTCCTTTTCTCCTTTGTTTTTCACTTCTCTTCTTTTCACAGCTATTTGTAAGCCCTCCTCAAACAGCCATTTTTCTTTTTTACATTTTTTTACATTTTTTGCTTTTTTACATTTTTTGCTTTTTCATGGGGATGGTCTTGATCCCTGTCTCCTGCACAATGTCACGAACCTCCGTCCATAGTTCATCAGGCACTCTGTTTATCAGATCTAGTCCCTTAAATCCATTTCTCACTTTCACTGTATAATCATAAGGGATTTGATTAGGTCATACCTGAATGGTCTAGTGGTTTCCCCCACTTTCTTCAATTTCAGTCTGAATTTGGCAATAAGGAGTTCATGATCTGAGCCACAGCCAGCTCCTGTCTTGTTTTTGCTGACAGTATAGAGCTTCTCCATCTTTGGCTGCAAATAATATAATCAGTCTGATTTCAGTGTTGACCATCTGGTGATGTCCATGTGTAGAGTCTTCTCTTGTGTTGTTGTAAGAGGGTGTTTGCTATGACCAGTGCGTTCTCTTGGCAAAACTCCATTCAGACCAAACAAATCATTATTGAATGATTATTGTGGGTAATTCAATGAAGTAACATTACCCCTAGTTGACAGATAAGGAAACTGAAGCTAAGAGATCAAAAGCTAATAGTTACTAAGTACTTACTAGTGTGCACCAGCTACTTTTCTATTTCATTTATTCTCACAACTTTATGAGGTATGTGATATTATTATCTTTACCTTAGGACACAGAGGAACAGAAAGATTAAACTAGACATGTCAGAGTCTAGCTGCTAACTAACCAGGTATTCTGATTCCAAACTGTATCTTCAGTGTTAAGCCGAGGTACCTCTGGGAGAAAAGCAAATTGCTCCATGTAGCATGGATAAGAGCCTAGAGAGCTCAACCTCAGTGTTATAAATCTCTGGTGGCTCAGATGGTAAAGAATCAGCCTGTGAGGCAGGAGACCTGGGTTTGATCCTTGGAGAACGGAATGGCTACCCACTCCAGTATTCTTGCCTGGAGAATTCCACGGACAAAGGAACCTGGCAGGCTACAGTCCATGGGGTCGCACAGAGTCAGACATGGCTGAGCAACTAACACTTTCACTTTTCACAGTCTAAATCCACGCCAGGGTTTTGCACTTGAGCAACAATACTATCCAACACTGATGTCTCTACTTTCTGCTCTGTTCCGTGTTCTGATCTGTGAATTTGGGTCCCCATTACACTTGTTTCAGAACTTCATTGCATTTCATTTTAACTAGTTCCCTAATTTTCCATATGATATGTCTTTTTCTATAAGATTATGAATTTCTGGATTAAAATATGTATTTTTGAATCTATCAGATCTCTGAGCTAGCTGTTTAGAAAGTACCGTATAGCTCATATGAGGTAGGAACTGTGCCTTTTCCTCTGTATTGCCATCAGGGATCATGTGCACACGCATAAGTAACACCATCTTGTAGCCTAGGAAATGTGTCAGCACGGTGCTCAATGCGCCCACCTTGATGACTGCACTGTCCATCCAGATGAACCTGTCTGCCCTCTGTGTCCAAGATGGTATTGCCACGGAGTACATGCTTAATTGTTAAATCAGTGAATGAGTGAAGTGTTTGTTGAGTTAAACTAAAGCCCATTCTAATTCTGCAATAGTTATTGACTACCTGTGTAAGAGGTACAGTGCAAAATACTTCAGTGTAAAAAATAAAAATACCTAAAATATTGTCTGGGTCCATAAATTTTACCAACTCATCAGACAGATAAGAATCCAAATAATGACAATCATTTAGCAAATATTGAGCATCTTCTGGAATCAGACATGATGCTAGAACCTGGGTCCAGTGGTAAACCAGGAACATCTGTGCAATGCAGATGCATATTATCAATGGGCGATGAGAGAGAAGAGATCAAGAAATGTAGACAGGAGGAGGTGACCAGACACTATGCCTTGGTAGTACACAGGGGATCCTAGAAGACAGTATGGCTAAGCTGAGTCAAGAAAGTATCACTGAAGCCAATAAGTTTACAGAGAACATTCTAAGCAGAGAAAATAGCTTGTATATGAGTTTGGAGAAGAAAGAATGGCACATTCAGGGAACTACAAATATATTTGTCTGATGAAAGCAGAATTCAAAGAAGGAGAAAGAAGGTTGTGAATGAATCTGAAGATGTTAAGTAGAGACATGTCATGAAACCTTTGTGTGATAAGTAACATGACAGAAGGAATTGTTGAGAAAAGATCTTATTGGTTTACAGAAATCAAGAAAAGTTTCTGAAAGTGATGATAGTGGTGACGGAATTAGGGGGTCTTGGAAAACTCTTCCTGCATGCCTCTAAACCCTTACCATTCTTTTATTTTTAATTTTTTGGTTGTGCCGCGCAGCTTGTGGGATCTTAGTTCCCCAACCAGGGCAACAGGGTCATGGCAATGAAAGTACTGAGTCCTAACCACTAGATCACTAGGAAAGTCCCACTATTCTTTTAACAGTTAAACAAAAATAGCTCCAGCTCCCATAAAGTTAAAATCACATACCTCTTTGTTCCCCAGCTCTGCCCATCCTCAACCACACACAGTGTACTGGTGTGAGTCTTAGGATCAGAAAGTGGCTTCTGATCACTTTTTGCACCAGCTTCCTATTTATCCTGGTTTCTTGCCCTTTGCTTCCCAAAGCTGGTCTTTTCTCTTATCCCTCTTCTAGTCCATGCATGAATTACAATCCTTTCCTTCATATATTCAAATCCCATTCACTCAAGTTTTTGGTAGATTCTTACTAACAATCTGAAGAGGGCTATAGTGCAATTAAATATTAGGTGGACACATTCATACAATTCTCCTGTCAAATCCACCTTAGGGACTTTCTTGTCAACTAATTTTTGCTAGAAGCTACAAACCTCTTACACTATTTTTCTCTCATCTTCATTCCTCATCCTTACCCATCCTCCACAAGTTGACAAATTCTCCTGACTTTTTTTTTCATTTGTCTTATTTCTGGGTTCTGTTGGCCTTTCTTTCTTGAGCTCTGGTGTGTGTGTGTGTGTGTGTTGTCTCTCTCTCTTTCACACACACACACACACACACACACACACATACAAATTCGTGCTTCTTAGCATTTTCTCCCTTTCTCTCTCTCCCTCCCATGGCTCACCTCTGTGTTATCAACATGACCCATGGCCTTTTCCCTTAACCCTGAGGTGGCCATCCAGGTATTCATTTTTAGTAAATAAAGTGCTCTTCCTAAGAACTTTACATCCACAAGCTTTACAATATTATTTTCTCCCCATTCATTTCCTTAATTAAAGAATTTTTAAAGCACTGAGGATGACTTTCAACCATTTTGAGTCCCTGGATTCATTTTTAAATAGAAAAACAATTTCAAATTCTCATGTAATAGTTTTGACAGTTTTACATTTAATGATTAGAAAATATAGAATGGCAGGCAGATACTCTGCATTCACTCACACTTTGAATTAAAACCTTTTATTTCATCACATCTACACATATGTATGGAATCTTGAAGGACAAATGTGTATGTTACTATTTTTCCTAATGTTTAGTAAGCATTGATGGGATGAAGATCCTTTTTGAAGACTTTATCAGTTTTCAAATGTCCCTCACTTACCATAATTCACGCAGATTGAGAATCTCCTTCCTGGAGATGTCAGAGGTCTCTGGGTGAATGGCTGTTGGTTTGTTCTCCAAAGTCACCCCCTCTTAACTGTCTATTGAAAGTCCTCTTGAAAAGATGGGAAGAGATGCAAAATTGCAATAACATTAAAGCCAGGTATACTTATCAATGGGTTAGAACTTGTGCTGTGCTTAGTTGCTCAGTTGTGTCCGACTCTTTGCCACCCCATGGACTGTAGCCGGTCAGCCTCGTCTGTCCATGGGATTTTCCAGGCAAGGATACTGGAGTGGGTTGCCTTGCTTCCAGGGGGTCTTCCCCACCCCGGAATTGAATCCACATCTGCTGTGGCTCCTGCATTGCAGGCAGATTCTTTACTCCTGAGCCACTGGAGAAGCCCAATGTATAAAACAGGGAGTAATATTTTAGCTTTCCACAAACTGTCACTGAGCATCCCTGCTGAGAGAATTTTCATCGATCAAAGTATGACATCTCCACAGACCTCTTGGAGCTGCTTTTTTGAAAGGGTCAGAAGGTTTTGCTCCATAGTCTAATTCTTCCCACCCTATCCTATCACCGTCCCTTCCCATTCTATATCTCTCCAGTTCAGTTCAGTTCAGTCGCTCAGTCGTGTCCGACTTTTTGCGACCTCATGAATCACAGCACACCAGGCCTCCCTGTCCATCACCAACTCCTGGAATTCACTCAGACTGACCTCCATCGAGTCAGTGATGCCATCCAGCCATCTCATCCTCTGTCGTCCCCTTATCCTCCTGCCCCCAATCCCTCCCAGCATCTATATCTCTTAGGGGCTACAATTTCCAAGATTTCAGCAACTCTGGCTAGACAAATGAAGGACAGTGGTATTCTAGAATGTGAAAATCAGTGTTAAGAAGAGACAATGCTCAGATGAGCCACTGGAGTGGTATATTCTAGATGTTGTAGTTTTGCATGTACTGTTTTTGACAAGCAAAAAAAGAAAGTTTGCTTTATACAATGCAGAGATGTTATCCCCTGTTCACAGTCAGGGGACAAAAAGTAGAAGGGAAAAAATTCCTTTCTCAGTTCAGTGGGGTCCCACCAGAAAAATAACTTACAGATACCAGAAATGTGGCTAGTGTCTGTGCACATTAACTTCTCCTTCAAGTCTAACTAAGAACATTTCCAACTGCAACTGGGTGGTTATAGTAAGATGTGTCAGACACAGAAAACTTAATTGCTATCCCAACTTCCTTTTATTTCTTTGTCTTTTCCAACTAGGGAACTAGAAGATTCAGATACTTATTCTTATTCTCTCTTGCAGCCAAGTTTGACTATGGAACACACTGGTTCTGGTCAATGAGACATGAGGATAAGTCTTTGTGGGGAGGTAAAAAGGTATCCTCAGCCTTTTTAGGGTCTGTGACTGAGTCCAAAAATTAAACCAACAAAGGCAGATTAACACAAAAGCATCCATATTTAATTAATGTAAGTTTTATGTGACATGGAAACCTTCATAAGGAAATAAAAGCTCAAAGAAATGATTAAGCCTGAATATATTTATGCTTTATTTGTTATGAAAATACGACAAGAATATGAGGTAAGTGTAGTAAACCAGGGGAAACTTAGCAAATCTGTTCATTCAAATTCTTCTTGGTGCCCCTTTGCTTTCTGAGATAAGGATGTTCTTTTCCTCTGGGTATAACAGAAAGTACCTCTCACATGAAATATTCAACATGCCAAGGTGTTGAATTTTGGGTTAGCATGTTGTGAACGCCATCATCTTTCAAGGTTCTGCTGGAAAGTTCCCTCCATGATAAGAGGAAAGAGGCACATGGGGATAACTCCTTGCCCTAAGCCTTCTCCACTGTGAATCTGGTTGTGAGAGCATCTCACGCCTGGAGCTGTGACAGCCACCTGGCACATATGGTGACAGATTGGGGACAAAAGCCAGCCCTCTGTGCAGGCAGGAACAGATGGATGGGTAGAGTGTGAATCCTTGGAGACACCAAATTCAACCTGGTCTTCTCACAAACTAAACAGTAAATGCCCTTGTTTTTCAGGTTTTTGTTTTCCTACAGTCAAAAATATCATAACTGATTTGGGGGCTGGGTAAAGAGAATGTGGCAAGCCAGTTACTGTCAAGTACATTTTAAATACAAAGGCAAAACATGCATTCTAGGGTTTTTCTTTACAGGAAACACATATATTTTGGACAGTATCTGATTTCTGTTGTCTATAATTTTAAAAAAATGGACTCTGGGGAAAAAAAAAATGACATGCAGGACAACAGCTGGTGATAAGAGTAAATTGAGGTAAAGATGGAGCTCTTGAGAAACCTATATGCAGGTCAGGAAGCAACAGTTAGAACTGGACATGAAACAACAGACTGGTTCCAAATAGGAAAAGGAGTATGACAAGGCTGTATATTGTCACCCTGCTTATTTAACTTCTATGCAGAGTACATCATGAGAAACGCTGGGCTGGAAGAAGCACAAGCTGGAATCAAGATTGCCGGGAGAAATATCAATAATCTCAGATATGCAGATGATACCACCCTTATGGCAAAAAGTGAAGGGAACTAAAAAGCTTCTTGATGAAAAAGAAAGTGGAGAGTGAAAAAGTTGGCTTAAAGCTCAACATTCAGAAAACGAAGATCATGGTATCTGGACACATCACTTCATGGGAAATAGATGGGGAAACAGTGGAAACAGTGTCAGACTTTATTTTTGGGGGCTCCAAAATCACTGCAGATGGTGATTGCAGCCATAAAATTAAAAGATGTTTACTCCTTGGAAGGAAAGTTATGACCAACCTAGATAGCACATTGAAAAGCAGAGACATTACTTTGCCAACAAAGGTCCATCTAGTCAAGGCTATGGTTTTTCCAGTGGTCATGTATGGATGTGAGAGTTGGACTGTAAAGAAAGCTGAACGCCGAAGAATTGATGCTTTTGAACTGTGGTGTTGGAGAAGACTCTTGAGAGTCCCTTGGACTGTAAGGAGATACAACCAGTGCATTCTGAAGGAGATCAGCCCTGGGATTTCTTTGGAAGGACTGATGCTGAAGCTGAAACTCCAATACTTTGGCCACCTCATGCAAAGAGTTGACTCATTGGAAAAGACTCTGATGCTGGGAGGGATTGGGGGCAGGAGGATAAGGGGATGAAATGGATTGGATGGCATCACCAACTAGATGGCCATGGGTTTGAGTGAAGTCCAGGAGTTGGTGATGGACAGGGAGGCCTGGCGTGCTGCAGTTCATGGGGTCTCAAAGAGTCGGACACGACTGTATGACTGAACTGAACTGAACTGAACTGAACTAGAGCTAGTTGAGATCAGAGATGCAGATAGACCTAATATGAAATGTGTGAAGTGTCAGAGTCTAAAACTGCAAAAGCAGAATTATTATCTGAAATCTGTGATGTGGAGGGTAAATAAGAGAAGCTACTACAAATGCACATTAAAAAAAAAAAAGACAAGAAGAAAGAGACGAAAGAGAAAAGAATATGAAGCAGGAGATAGATCCACCCTACCCCTACCCATGGTAAGCAATTCAAGTTGGGTCCTTGTGGATACAAACTCCAAAATACAAATAGGAGGACAACTGAGAGAGGAACTTTGGCCCTGTCTGGATAAGAAATAAGAGACCACATATTTCTCTATTTCTAAAATGGAAGGACTGAACCTGTTGCCTCCTTGGACTATTCAATCACTAAGTCATGTCCAACTCTTTGTGACCCCATGGACTGCAGCACACCAGGCTTCCATGTCCTTCACTATCTCCCAGTTCAGTTCAGTTCAGTCGCTTAGTCGTGTGCGACTCTTTGTGACCCCATGAATTGCAGCACACCAGGCCTCCCTGTTGATCACCAACTCCCAAGTTCACTCAGACTCACATCCATTGAGTCAGTGATGTCATCCAGCCATCTCATCCTCTGTCGCCCCCTTCTCCTCCTGCCCCCAATCCCTCCCAGCATCAGAGTCTTTTCCAATGAGTTAACACTTCTCATGGGGTGGCCAAAGTATTGGAGTTTCAGCTTCAGCATCAGTCCTTCCAAGGAAATCCCAGGGCTGATCTCCTTCAGAATGGACTGGTTGGATCTCCTTGCAGTCCAAGGGACTCGCAAGAGTCTTCTCCAACACCTCAGTTCAAAAACATCAATTCTTCGGCACTCAGCTTTCTTCACAGTCCAACTCTCACATCCATACCTGACCACTGGAAAAACCATAGCCTTGACTAGATGGACCTTTGTTGGCAAAGAAATGTCTTTGCTTTTGAATATGCTATCTAGGTTGGTCATAACTTTCCTTCCAAGGAGTAAGCGTCTTTTAATTTCATGGCTGCAATCACCATCTGCAGTGATTTTGGAGCCCAAAAAGTAAAGTCTGACACTGTTTCCACTGTTCCCCCATCTATTTCCCATGAAGTGATGGGACCAGATGCCATGATCTTCGTTTTCTGAATGTTGAGCTTTAAGCCAACTTTTTCACTCTCCACTTTCTTTTTCATCAAGAAGCTTTTTAGTTCCTCTTCATTTTCTGCCATAAGGGTGGTATCAACTGCATATCTGAGTTTATTGATATTTCTCCCGGCAATCTTGATTCCAGCTTGTGCTTCTTCCAGCCCAGCGTTTCTCATGATGTACTCTGCATATAAGTTAAATAAGCAGGGTGACAATGTACAGCCTTGACATACTCCTTTTCCTAGAGTTTGTTCAAACTCATGTCTGTTGAGTCTGTGATGTAATCTAACCACCTCATCCTCTGTTGCCCCATGTCTCCTACTACTATCAATCTTTCCAAGCATCAGGGTCTTTTCCAGTGAGTCAGTTCTTCACATCAGTGGCCGAAGTCCTTCCTGGACTAAAAAGGTCTTAGTTGCAGAGGCGTAGAAAAGCTAAGGGAATTGGTAGTTGCACGACTTAGCGACTAAACAACAAGTTGCACCAGTCAGGATCATAATTAAATTATCCAGCATGGGCAGAGAAGTTTAATAAATGCCAAGAGTGAAGGTGAGAGGAAAGAAGACAATAGTTATCTAAATATACCAGAGCATCTCAATTAATCGGTAAGTAGATTGGAGTACCAGAAGGCAAGAGGAAGATAGTGGCTACAGGTACTTGGCAAGAGGCTAAGAAGTCTTTTTGTCCCTTCTGAATAAGAGCTTCAAGTCTTGGAGTGGCTCACTCATCCACCTGGAATTTTCAGTCTGTTCTGAGTCCCCCTGATCCTGTGGAGATTTGGAGAAAGGGGTGGATTCTCAGGGATGGCTGGAATGTGGGTCTTCAGGTTCCTGTAATGTATCAGTGGAGACAGGTTTAATCCTAGACAGATGAACCCAGATGGTGACATCCTGGAGTTTAACTGCTGTAGGGTTGCTCAGAAAGACTGGTAAGAACCCTTCTGTTTTGAGAGAAGCTGGTCACCGGGGACTCATTTTTCGAGGTCTTTCAGGGATTACAACAGGGTACCTGGGACTATCATCTGGAGCGGGCTGCACTCTGCTGCCGTATTCTTGTATTGCCTTCTGGACCTGGCCTAGGTTTAAAATGTATTTAAATTGAGCCTGGGTTTCTGGGTCAGTTAACATGTCCAGAGTAAGGAATGGCCTTCCAAATATCGTTTCAAAATGGCTTAACTTGGTGGTTGCTTTAGGAGCTGCCCTGACCCTTAAGAGGGCTATTGGCTGCAGGTGATGCCATGACTCAGACATTTCCTGATGGAGTTTGCCCAAGATTTTCTTTAGCCTGTTCTACTTCCCCTGAGGACTGAGGTCTCCAGGATGAATGGAGGTGGTATTTATTTCCTAAAGCCCATGAAAGCTGTTAAGTGACCTTTGCAACTGAAGGCCAGTTGTCACTCTGGAGGTGATGGGGCAATCCAAATCTAGGAATAATTTCCTCTAGGAGAGCCTTAGCCACTTCAGTTGCCTCCTCTGTTCTAGTGGGGGAAAGCCTCTCTCTATCCAGTAAAAGTATCCATAAAGAGTAATAAAAGTTTGAAGTCCTAGAAAGAGGGCATCTGAGTGAAATCTATTAACTTAGCTAGTCCTGTCTCCTGGGTAAGTCCCACCACACTGGACTGGGCTTAAGAGGGGAGGCTTGAGGTTATCTCCTGGATTATGGGTGGCACGGAGGGCACAGGCCCAAGTAACTCTTTTAATCATCTCTGGGAGCCTTTTCCCTGTAAAAAAAAAAAAAAAGTCAGAAAACAATCATAGACATTGCATCTCTCCCCAGATGGAGAGAATCATGTAACCTTTTAATAATTTTTTCATTGGTCAGAGAGATATATGAGCAACTTCTGACCTATATGCCACCACCCATCTGTTCCCTCAGGTACCCCCTCTGTCTCATGCCCAGATCTCTCCTAAAGTCCAGTGCCTGGGTATAACATTAAAAGGGATAAGGGGTGGGATTAATGCCTTTTTGGTTTTGGGTATCTGGGCTGCTTCCTTTGCTTTCTGATCTGCCCCATTGTTTCCTTGGGAAATTTGAGAAGTTCCCTTTTGATACCTGTAGCTGTGGATGACAGCTGCCTGTTTTGGTTTTTGAACCATCTCTATGAGATGTAAAATCTTAGCTCCATATTTTATAGGGGAATTTCTTGCATTTAGAAGTCTTCTCTCTTTCCAGGTAGCTGCATGGGCATGTAAAACAGGGAAGACATATTTTGAATCTGTATGTAGATTTACAGCCTTTCCTTTCCCTAGGGTTAAGGCTCAGGTTAGAGCTGTCAGGGTTTTGCTTCTGTGATGCTGTGGCATACCCTCCCTCTTGACTCCATCTTTAATGAAACTGCTGCCATCAGTAAACCACTCTTCCTTTTTTTTCCCACAGCTTCATCTGCTAGGTCAGACCTGCAGGCATTCGGTCAACGGTTTTGAGACAAGAATGTGTTAGCTCTGAGTTTGCGGCAGACATTAAGGAGCGAGATTAAGAGGATGGCAAGTTTTGAAGGTTAGCTCTAGGAAGTCAAAGAGCAAATCCTGGTACTTAATAAGGCAGCCTTCAGTTAGCCAAGAGTGGCCTTTTATCTCTAGGATCCCTTGCACTTGATGAGGGGTCTGGACTTCCGTTGCTGTCCAAAGGTAAGCTTGTTAACTTCTTCCACTAATAAAACTGTGGCAGCTACTTCCCAGAGGCCCCCAGGCCAGCCTCAACCATGGAGTCTAGTTGTTTGGAAAAGTCTCCTATAGGCTGAAGAACTTCCCCTAGCTTCTGTATAAGGACCTCCAGAGCTGTCTCCTGCTTTTCATCCACATAGAAGATGAATGGCTTCTTCAAATTGGGAAGACTGAGAGTCGGGACTCTGGTGAGGCCCTATGTGATACCATTAAAAGTCTTTTCCTGTTCTCTGTTCCAAAGTAACAGTTCTGTATCTGGTCCTTAAACAGCTTTATACAGGGTCTTAGCCATAAGCCTGAATCCTGGAATCCAAATTCTACAAAATCCTACCATGCCCCAAAAGATAGAGATGTTCCTTTGTCTTTGGAACACTTAGGCCTAATATAGCTTGTTTTCTATCTGGAGATAACTGTCTACTTCCAAGGTTTATAATATATCCCAGATAGTTAACTTGTTTTTTTGGAGATTGATGCCTCTGTCTGAGAGACTCTCTAACTCTGGATCCCAAGGAAATGAAGGACTTCAATGATATTTTGATCTGAGCCTCCATGGAGGGACTTCATATTAATAGGGCATCTATGTACTGTAGCATAGCACCCTCTTTTGGGTGTATTTCCCTTATTTACTTTACAAGGGTCTGGGCAAACAAGTGTTCAGTTTAGTTCAGTTCAGTTGCTCAGTTGTGTCCAACTCTTTGCAACCCCATGGCCTGCAGCATGCCAGGCTTCCTGTCCATCACCAACTCCTGGAGTTTACCTAAACTCATGTCCATTGAGTCAGTGATGCCATCCAACCATCTCATCCTCTGTTGTCCCCTTCTCCTCCTGCCCTCAATCTTTCCCAGCATCAGGGTCTTTTCAAATGAGTCAGCTCTTCGCATCAGGTGGCCAAAGTATTGGAGTTTCAGCTTCAACATCAGTTCTTCCAATGAACACTCAGGACTGATTTCCTTTAGGATGGACTGGTTGGATCTCCTTGCAGTCCAAGGGACTCTCAAGAGTCTTCTCCAACACCACAGTTCAAAAGCATCAATTCTTCGGTGCTCAGCTTTCTTTATAGTCCAACTCTCACATCCATACAGAACTACTGGAAAAACCATAGCCTTGACT
Organism: Bison bison bison; assembly: GCF_000754665.1. NCBI lineage: Eukaryota > Metazoa > Chordata > Mammalia > Artiodactyla > Bovidae > Bison > Bison bison. The sequence continues at coordinate 6,882,961 of NW_011494770.1, forward strand.
AGACGGACCTTTGCTGTCCCGAAACCCCTGAGGCAATATTGTCCAGGTATATTGTTGCCTTTGGCCTGAGTCAAGGTTAGTCCACTCAAAAGCAAACAGATATTGTGATGATGGATGAATTGGGATGCAAAAAAGGCGTTCTAGAGATCCAGCACAGTTAAACCATTTAGTATCCTCAGAGATCTGGGCTAATATAAGGATTGGCCACGAAGGGATGTATAGGGACCATTACACAGTGGTGACGCATTTACTGCTTTAAGGTCTTATACCATCATATATTCCACATTTGGCTTAACAACTGGCAGAATAGGAATATTGCATGGAAACTGTTAGGGCAGCAAGATATCTTAAGACTTTATCCACGGGGGTTGTAAACCTTTCTTCACTTCCAACTTTATGAAGTATTGTCTCTTGTTAGGATAGGCAGCTTCTGGTCCAAGACTAATCCTTACAGATTGAGGGTTTATGGAGCTTCCAAGGTTTCCTTTGTCCCACATTGAAGGAGCCACTGCTTGTACAATATGACTGGGATGAAGACTTACTCCTCTGGCTGTTCTGTGTTATAGTCAAGATAAGAAACTGCTCAGGGCCTCCTAACTGGAGTATTGCCTGAGGGAGCTCAGGTCTCTCCCCCGCAGAGGGTGGGACACTTAGATATAACTAAAAGGACACGTGAAATCAACCGCTGCTCACATTTGCGAGAGGCCCTGTAAAGGAATGGCTGTGAGGCTTTCTGTCCACACCAGTCACAGTACGACTTTTGGAGGAAAGAGGTCCAGTGTGAATTTATTTATTCACTCAACAGATATTTATTGAAGACTGCTCCTGTGGAGAAGGCAATGGCACCCCACTCCAGCATTCTTGCCTGGAAAATCCCATGGGCAGAGGAGCCTGGTAGGCTATAGTCCATGGGGTCGCTAAGAGTCGGACACAACTGAGTGACTTCACTTTCACTTTTCAATTTCATGCATTGGAGAAGGAAATGGCAACCCACTCCAGTGTTCTTGCCTGGAGAATCCCAGGGACGGGGGAGCCTGGTAGGCTGCCGTCTATGGGGTCACACAGAGTCAGACAGGACTGAAGTGATTTAGCAGCAGCAGCAGCTCCTGTGCCAAAGACTAGAGGTGAGAATACAGATGTTAAGGAAAGGAGAGTTCTTGCCTCAAAGTCTTCCTGTGTGAGAGGGGAAGACAAACAGGTCAATAAATAAGTGACTTACTAATATGCCTTCATATGTCTGGAATCCCATATTCTGTGCACAGTGGGAGTCCAGAGGGGTCGAGGGTGGGGTAGCAGAAGGTGACAGAACAGGCCAGTCACTCTGGGGGTGGTGGCACTTGAAATGACTCTTGAGTGATGGGTTGGGATTACAGGTGTTCAGGAAGGAGGAGCTGAGAGCAGGGAGAACACAGATGCAAGGCCATTTGGGGGCCACTGCAAGTTTTTCTCAAGCAAATGATGAAGTAGAAGGTCTTTTCAATGTGTGAAACCTTCACAGTTGGTCAAGCTGTATAATGACCTGGCTGCCTGCCAAAAAAAGAACCTGTGTGTGCACGCTTTCCAGTTTGCTGTAGAAGGCAGTCTTCCGCCAAGTGTCTGTTGTGTGTTCCATTATGTACTTATGATATAATAGGCATATGGAGAAGAAAAGGAAATAAAAAAGTGGGCACAAAGTCAAATATTGTGGAAGATGGAGTGTTCGGGTGCAAGCCAGTTAAAGTTGTGGTTTCGTCTGAGTCACCGTAAGCGGCAGACAATGCGGCTATTGTTGTGGAAGTGGCTGCAGCTGCCTAGCCTGTGGGAGTTGGCCGCCCTTTGTGCCAGGGATGTGGGTCTCAGTGCTCATTTGCATAAAGCCTCTGGGTTGTGATCACATCTTCAATAGGAACAGTTTTACTTTATTATCTTATTAAGGAATTATCCTTGCTCCAAAGGAACACGACTGGTCTATTACTAACAAAGCAGCCAGACTCAGAGTGTAGGCATGACCCAGCAGCCTGTGGGTACCAGTTAGAAGTTTCTAGATAGTTTCTACTTCTGTGATGTCCACAAAAGGCTGAGAATCCCCTATGGCACCTTTAGGGGGACACAGGGATGTAGAGAAGGGCTCTCGTGAAGCAAATCCATGGGCAGAATGGCCAGGAATGCTAAACTTCACCATGAACTGGAAGTGCGGACTGACTTCAGGGCTGGATGTTTGTTGAAAAGGCTCTAATTATGATTCCTCACCCTCCTCTCTCCTTCAGCGCTGGCTGCTTCTCCTCTGTCCACCCCAGACTCTGTCCTGCTCCAGACTGCCATTCATGATTAAGCAGCCATTCTTTTTCTTTCCTCCTGGTCTCTGTCAGATTTTTTGGGAAAGTTATCTCTGCTTTCTGGCATCCATAGGGTAGCATCCTGCTTCTGTCATCAGCAACCAAAAGGTAAATACAGAAAAAAAGAAAAGAAAAAACAAACCCTACTCTATGTCTTTCTTCATTTTATTTGTATGGTAAAGTAGCACCAGGAAAATTTCCTGTGGGGAAGTCCTAAGGTGTCACAGGGCTGAGATCTTGGAAGACTTGGGGACTAGCCTTCCACCCTAAATTAAAATTCCAAATCTTGAATGGGCAGCTTGAGGACCATAATGGACCTCAGCAGTAATAAGCAGCAGTGAGATGAATGGGGAAACTAGTTTGGAGCAGTAGCCCTTAAAGCATATAACAGGGAAGATATACTCTTCCAATAAAATTCAGACAATGAAGACCTTAGCTTAATTCTGTAGCATATAACCTATGTTGGTATCACCTCACTCATGTGAGAATAGGGTCATGGAGTGCAAAAATTTTTTTAATAATTAATTTAATTTATTTATCAATGGCTGTGCTGGGTCTTCATTGCTAGGGGCTTTTCTCTAGTTGTGGTGAGCAGGGGCTCCTCTCTCGTTGCAGTGCTCGGCCTTCTTGTTGCAGTGGCTTCTGGTTGCAGAGCTTGGGCCCTAGGGTGTGCGGGCTTCAATAGTTGCAGCTCCCAGGCTCTAGAACACAGGATCAATAGGTGTGGCGCACAAGCTTAGTTACTTAACGGCGTGTGGGATCTTCCTGGATCAAGGATTGAACCTGTGTCTCTTGCATTGGCAGGCAGATTCTTTACCACTGAGCCAACAGGGAAGCCTGGGATGCAGTTGTTGAAGGCAAATTGCCTAGATAGATAGGTGATTGTTTTGTGTGTCTCCAACTTTTTGCAACCCCATGGACTGCAGCACGCCAGGCTTCTCTATCACCAACTCCCAGAGCTTGCTCAAACTCATGTCCATTGAGTTGGTGATGCCATCCAACCATCTCATCCTCTGTCATCCCCTTCTCCTCCTGCCTTCAATCTTTCCCAGGATCAGGGTCTTTTCAAATGAGTAAGCTCTTGCATCAGGTGGCCAAAGTATTGGAGTTTCAGCTTCAGCATCAGTCCTTCCAATGAATATTCAGGACTGATTTCCTTTAGGATTGACTGGTTTGATCTCCTTGCAGTCCAAGGGACTCTCAAGTATCTTCTCCAACACCAGAGTTCAAAAGCATAACTTCTTTGGTGGGACAGCCACGGCCCAGGACATGTCATCCAGCCAGGGCCCAGGACATGTCATCCAGCTATGCATCGATAGATAGATAATATTGTGATATATAATTTTTTAAAATTTGTGATTTTGTACAGATAATTTTTTATCAATTCATATAGAGACAATTTTATTATATCTCTGAAGAATTGTACTGAGCACTAGCTGCTGGATATCAAGAGGGCCATTGAAAAACTGGGATGGTTTCTAGACCCTTTGCACATACCCTAGTCTGTCAGTGTCCTATGAACTCTGAATAAAAGAACTAGGCATATGAAGTTAAGTCCAGAAAGCTGAAGAAAAGGCTACATCTCTGTTCTGTTAGGAGCTTTTTTCCCCAGACCACAAGAAGCTGGGCCTGGGACTTGTACCCTCCTCCACCTGCTTTCCCCCTTAATCCACCACCTCAACTCTCTCTAAAGTAGAATAATAGAGCATCAAGGAGTATCTGGATGTATCTCAAAGGGTCTTTCTTTCTGCTGCTGCTGCTGCTGCTAAGTCACTTCAGTCGTGTCCGACTCTGTGTGACCCCGTAGAGGGCAGCCGATCAGGCTCCCCCGTCCCTGGGATTCTCCAGGCAAGAACACTAGAGTGGGTTGCCATTTCCTTCTCCAATGCATGAAAGTAAAAAGTGAAAGGGAAGTCGCTCAGTAGTGTCTGACTCTTAGCAACCCATGGACTGCAGCCTATCAGGCTCCTCCATCCATGGGATTTTCCAGGCAAGAGTACTGGAGTGGGGTGCCATTGCCTTCTCCATTCTTTCTGCAGGGAAGCACTATTTCCCATCCAACAAGAGAGAGAAACTAGGGAAGGGGAAGGAGAAGGACAATGTGGCAAAGACATCTGCTGCTGCTCACACAGCTCTGGCATCTCTTCCCCCAGGTCCTTGCCTCAGTACCTTCATGCAGCCTTCTGTCCCTCTAAATCCCCTCTGAGGGGCCTCATGCAACCTGTTCCCCAGGTGCATCACTCTCCAGAATCACTTATTTCTCCAATCCGAATATTGGAGATGAATCGACGAAGCCCACACCCTAATCAACACATCAGACTTAGCTAAAATGAACAATGACAAGAAGAGATACAAAGCAATACAATATTCTTATCCTAATATGAAAATCTGACCCAAATCTCCTTTTGGTAGAAGAATCTGCTGAGAATTTTAAGATTATGTGGGGAAATAATTTATGTGGAAACTGAGGGCACGAGAGTGCTGTAAACTGATTTTGCACATGAAAATTAAAAGAGATATGATAAATAATAGAGATATCACTGGAATGTTAAGTTTCTTGGAGGGCAAGAACCACATTTGTTTTCTTTCATTATGTTACATATAAAGAGATAACACCTGTTGTGTAGGGATTTTACATATCTCTTTTCCAATTAGCTGGATAAGTTGCTGATGTAGTTTCATTTTAATGGTTTGTGTTCACAATGCTCATGCTGCTGCTAAGTCGCTTCAGTCGTGTCCGACTCTGTGCGACCCCATAGACCGCAGCCCACCAGGCTCCCCCGTCCCTGGGATTCTCCAGGCAAGAACACTGGAGTGGGTTGCCATTTCCTTCTCCAATGCATGAAAGTGAAAAGTGAAAAGCGAAAGGGAAGTCGCTCAGTCGTGTCCGACTCTTAGCGACCCCATGGACTGCAGCCCACCAGGCTCCTCCGTCCATGGGATTTTCCGGGTAAGAGTGCTGGAGTGGGGTGCCATTGCCTTCTCCGACAATGCTCATATATCAACTTTATTTTATTGTGGATTATTGCATTTTTATTTGCTCCTCCATCTAAATAATTGATGCTTTTTAAATTTTATTTTTGGAGTCTTTCGTTTTCCTTATGCCATCAGGATCCCAGAGATGTGAAACACCTTGGATACTTGTAGCGGGGGAAAGTGGTTTCAGATCACCTTTGTTTGACCTGCTCCTTTCACCAAAGCTAAACAGCATTTTAAAACCGTATCTGCTACTCCAGAATGGCACAATCTCAGCCCTAGCTCAGCCTGGGATAACTGTGTGTCCAAGTACACATTTCTAGTCCATTTCACACATATCTCAGTTCTGCTTCTCCATTGCCTTTGCTGTTGTCTCCTCTTCTGAATGCTGGTGTTCCCAATATCCTTGTCTTTCGTCCTGTCTCTCCTGCTACTCTGTTCTGTCTCCCAAAGTGATCTCACCCCTTCCCATGGCTTTAAATATCATACACACATTGCTGAATCCCCAGTACATCTCTCCAGGCTTGACTTGTCTCTTAAGTTCCAGATCTGTATACTCAATCTGCTACCTGATATTTTAATCTGAACATCTTACAGGGAAAACAAACATTTTAGCAAGTCTAACGTGGAACTTCTGATTTCCACTTCTCCTTTCACCCCCATCCATAGCCAGGTCCCCTGGCCTTCTTCCCTAGGTCAGTCTATTGCCTGTATAGTATAATACGTAAGTCCATTTACAGGGTACTATTATAAAATCACCCAACTGACTGCTCAAACCAGGGGGCCATCTTGGGTTCTGATCTACTTCCTTACCCTCCAACACCAATTCATGAGCAAATGTCATCATTTTTACTTTCAAATTAACTCTTGAATTTGTCTGCTTGTCATCAATTCCACCCAAATGCAAGCAAATGCAAGCTGGCACTGTTTCCTATCAACACCAAGGTTACAAACTACCCTCCCCTGCTACAAGTCTGGCCCCTTGAAGAACTAGTCTCCACACAAAAGCAAGAAGCTCAGAATACCTTCCCTTTTACTGGTCAGTAGGCATGCACACTGGAGAAGGCAATGGCACCCCACTCCAGTACTCTTGCCTGGAAAATCCCATGGATGGAGGAGCCTGGTGGGCTGCAGTCCATGGGGTCGGTAGGAGTCGGACATGACTGAGTGACTTCACTTTGACTTTTCACTTTCATTCATTGGAGGAGGAAATGGCAACCCACTCCAGTGTTCTTGCCTGGAGAATCCCATGGACAGAGGAGCCTGGTGGGCTGCCGTCTATGGGGTCGCACAGAGTTGGACACGACTGAAGCGACTTAGCAGCAGCAGCAGCAGTAGGCATGCACCCTCTGTTACTGGGAATACAATAAAAATTGTCACTGTGATCTGCCAGGTCCAGCATGAAGTCTACCTGTCCTCTCTACCTACCTATGCTCACTGACGCACACCCCCTCTGCCTCCCTATCCAAGCTCAGGCTATGCCCCATACATCCTGGCATCTGATAGTTCCTAAAACATGACCTAAGCTTCCTTGTGCTCAGACCTTGGAAGCTACTGCTTCTTCTGCCTGTAATACTCTTCCCTGGCTTTTTGTCTTTTTTGTTTGTTTGTTTCCTTTCTGTTGTGACAAGTTGTTGTTCAGTCACTAAGTCATGTTGAGCTCTTTGTTACCCCATGAACTGAAGCACTCCAGGTTTCCCTGTCCTCTGCTATCTCTCCAAGTTTGCTCAAATTCACGTCCATTGAGTCAGTGATGCTATCTAACCATCTCATCTTCTGCCGCCCCCTTCTCCTTTTGCCTTTAATCTTTCCCAGCATCAGGGTCTTTTCCAATGAATTGGCTCTTCGCATCAGGTACCCAAAGTAAATTACAAACATGTAACAAACATCGGTGTACCTACCACTGAAAATGAATGACTTAACATTTTGCCTGTTAAAATGAATTTGAGCAAACTCTGGGAGATAGTGGAGGATAGACAAGCCTAGGGTGCTACAGTCCATGGGGTCACAAAGAGTCAGACCTGACTTAGTGACACAACAACAATAACATTTTGCCATTTTCCCTCAGATGTTAACCTCAAAAGAATGGAACAATACAAAGCCCCTTTTGTTCTTCTCCACCCCTTCTTTCTGACCCAGCCCCGACTTTGTGAAGGCACTCACACCCTGGTCTTCCCCATCACCCTCCTGTGTTTCAGCAAAGCCAGGGGTGGCTGAATTTTGGCCAAGGAGACATGAGGGCAGGTTTCCTGGACGCTGTGCTTTATTTTCTCCCAGATTCCACACTGGGCAGACTGAGGCCCTTCCAGAGACTGCTTCCCTCTGTATCCTGCTCTCAAGGGTTTGCCTTAGACAGCAGGACCTGAGGAGCCAGGCGTTCTGAATTTCCAATCCAGCACCAAGACAGGAACAAAACTGTGTTCTTGCTTGTTCAGTCCCCATCATCTGTCATCTGTTTATCTCACATATGGGTCTGTTCAAAATGAAAACCAATATCACATCACACACACATACATACAAACAAAAACCATGTAAATGCCTCCACTCCCTCCTCACCAAAAAAGAAAAAAGGACTTTTCCTTCTTTATCTAATCATGTTTTGGTTAGTGTATTATTTGACTGTAATTATATGTGTTTATGGTTCTCCCTAGTTGCTCAGCTGGTAAAGAATCCACCTGCAATGTGGAAGACCTGGGTTTGATCCCTGGGTTGGGAAGATCCCCTGGAGAAGGGAAAGGCTACCCACTCCAGTATTCTGGCCTGGACAATTCCATGGACTGTATAGTACATGGGGTTGCAGAGTCGGACATGACTGAGAGACTTTCACATATATGTGTTTATAATCAGTGCTATGGAAAATGTACTTAGACAAGGTTGAGTCTCCATCAGATGCGACTCAGAACTGACCTGTTTCTTCTCTCTGCTTGTAGGTTGTGGCATGTATACTCTCCTGTCGTCTGTCACAGCTGCTGTCAGTGGCTTCCTGGTGGGGTATGAACTTGGAATCATCTCTGGGGCTCTTCTGCAAATAAGAACCTTGTTAGTCCTGACCTGCCATGAGCAGGAAATGGTGGTGAGCTCCCTGCTTATCGGGGCCCTCCTGGCCTCTCTAATCGGAGGAGTCCTGATTGACAGGTACGGGAGAAGGGCCGCCATCATTTTGTCCTCCTGCCTTCTCGGACTTGGAAGCCTGGTCTTGATTATCAGTTTATCTTACACCACTCTTATAGGGGGGCGCATTGCTATTGGAGTTTTCATTTCACTCTCCTCCACTGCCACTTGTGTCTACATCGCAGAAATTGCTCCCCAACACAGAAGAGGCCTTCTCGTGTCACTGAATGAACTGATGATTGTCATCGGCATTCTTTTCGCCTACATTTCAAATTATGCATTTGCCAACATTTCCCATGGCTGGAAATACATGTTCGGCCTTGTTATTCCCTTGGGAGTTTTGCAAGCCATTGCAATGTACTTTCTTCCTCCAAGTCCTCGATTTCTGGTGATGAAGGGACATGAGGAAGCTGCTAGTAAGGTTCTTGGAAAGCTGAGAGCTATCTCGGATACAACGGAGGAACTCACTGTGATAAAGTCTTCCCTGAAAGATGAATATCAGTACAGTTTTTGGGATCTGTTTCGTTCAAAAGACAACATGAGGACCCGAATCATGATAGGCTTAACGCTGGTATTTTTTGTACAGATCACTGGCCAGCCAAACATATTATTCTATGCATCTACTGTTTTGAAGTCTGTTGGCTTCCAAAGCAATGAGGCAGCTAGCCTCGCCTCCACCGGGGTTGGGGTCGTCAAGGTCATCAGCACCATCCCAGCCACCCTTCTCGTAGACCAGGTTGGGAGCAAAACCTTCCTGTGTATCGGTTCCTCTGTGATGGCAGCTTCGTTGGTGACCATGGGCATCGTGAATCTCAACATCCACATGAACTTCAGCAGTATCTGCAGAAACCATAGTCCTATCAACCAGTCCTTGGATGAGTCTGTGTTTTATGGACCAGGTAACTTGTCAGCCAGCAATGACACTCTTAGAGAATCCTTTAAAGGGATGACTTTCCACAGCAGAAGCTCACTGAGGCCCACGAGAAATGACATAAATGGGAGAGGAGAAACGACCCTGGCATCCTTACCAAATGCTGGACTAAGCCAAACTGAATACCAGATCGTCACAGACTCTGCAGATGTCCCCACTTTTTTGAAATGGCTTTCTTTAGCCAGCTTGCTTGTTTACGTTGCTGCCTTTTCAATTGGTCTAGGACCAAGTAAGTACTTTAGTTTTTATTCCTTCCCTCTCTTGCCTTATGAATGTTACCAATTACTTTTGACCAGTCAGAACATCCTACTGCTATAATACTTCATACGTGGAAATACTAGAAGCAAGCCAGGAATAGTATTGGCCACCTCATGTTTCTGGTAATGAGGAAAATACACCTGTCTTATATCTGCTTTGTGAAATGTGCTGGGCTAGTATACAACCAATGAGGAGCTTCCCGTTATCTGTCACATGAAGATGCTTTACTATTAATTAATTGGGAAGGAATCAGACCTCAAAAGATGTATTGCTCAAGAGAATATATTGTTTTATGAAGTCTAAGTTTACTGGGACATTTTCTTCTGTATAGTTTTCTAGTTTCTTTGAAGGTGGAAGAAAAAAATTGTGTTTAGATTTTTTCAAAGACACAATAATGGATTCATTCCAGTAATAATGAAGAAGGGAATTAAGAAGGCATTATTTGGGGAAGGATGATATTTGATCACTAGAATAACCTCCCAAGACTATACTCTGTTAAATGGGTGAATGGGGGTCCATGTATTCCCGCTGAAAACAGTGCAAACAGTCTACAGGGAGGTAGCTACAAGACTGTTTTATTTGATATAGTTGGTCTTTTGCAATGACAAAGCTTAATTACTTCTCTTGAGCAAACTTCCTCTAGAGTTTGCTATCATAGGGTGGTTGTTGCCGTTCTTTAATCTTTTAGCTTCTCATCCAAACTCTAAACCTCTCTGCAGAGAAGTTGTGAAAGCTCTCTTTTTTTTTTTTTTTTTGCACCTCATTGGAAAATGACGGGCTTAAAAATCAAGGGCGGTCTGTCCCTACCACCTTTAGCTTCCATCTGCATCTCTCTCTCCCTTCTCATTCTTCTCCACCCCTCTTTCTTTCTTCCTCCTTTCTTTCCTGATTTACAGAGTTGATATTGAAATGTTTATTTACAATCATCAAGGAGCAGATATACTTGCTCCAAAAAAGGAAAGTGCTGGAAGCTCAGGAATAATAAGAAGATGTAGGCTGTGTTGAAGGAGAAGGAATTTCATGAACACATGCAGCTGCCAGACACAGGATAGTGTTTCTGGAAAAGGGCTTGACCTAGTGATCCACTGTTAGCTCTTCATTGAAATAATGTAGATTGAGTGACTAATTGTTTTAATAGCCAGGAACTATGAGTGATAGGGAAACAGTAATGAGCAAGACAGATATTGTCCTGTCTTCAAGGAGGTTTTTGGTTCAATGGATTGAGCTATGCTCCCTGTGTCTGCTTCATTCTGTTCAGCAATCAGCAGCTTTGGCCTGCTTAATCTGAGTTCATTAATGACTGGACTTGCACATGGCCAATGTGGCCTTTCCTTCAATTCTCTGCTTCCTCATCTTTTAGCTTCTACTCCTACTTCTTTGTGAAATCAATCTCTAGATAGTGATTCATTTAGATTCCAGAGAAGGAATCTGATCTACACTGCTCTTTGCTATGCCGAGTCATAACTGGCTGTTCTGGTATAAGCAGCGATGGCTAGATTGGATTGCATGATCTAAAGCATTGATGTCCTGAAGCTGGCCCTCTCTTTTGCAATATGGGTAGGCAGATTTCCCCATAAAGGACTGTGCTTAGGAAGAAGAGGAAATACTACAGTACCATCAACCCTTGATCTCTCTGACAGATTCCTGGACCCTGGTACTGCTTCTTAAGGCTGAAAATGATGAATACTATTAACGAACAGTTTCCTGGAAACAAGTTTCTACCATTATTTCAGGATTCAATTACTTGGGTGTGTACCTGTGAGACGCTTGTTTTAATCAGCTTGGGTCGCCATGGCTTAGAGAACAAACATTAATTTCTCACAGTCTGGAGGCTGGGAAGTTCAAGATCAAGGAGTTAGGAGATTCAGTTCTTGGCAGCTCCCTCTTCCTGTGTTGTAAAGGCAGACTTCTTGCTGTGTTGGAAAGAGACAGAGAGAGAAGTAGCTATATCTTTCATGTCTCTTATTATAAGGGTACTAATTCCATCATGGAAACTTCACCCTTATGATCTAATTACTTCCCAAAGGCCACATTTCAAATATCATCACAATGGGGTTTAGGGTTTCAATATATGAATTTTGGGGAGCCATAAAATGCAGCAATAACAATGCTTACATGTCAACTCTGATACATACAGCTAATGAAATAAATAAGTAAGCACCTTTTTAAAATTATTTTCAGAAACTCATTAAAGTCTACCGGAAGAGCAAGATATGAGTGCTAGCTTTTACCAAGGAACAACTTAGCCTTGTCTACGGACCTTTCTATATTAATAAGTACAATAATCTTTGCTCACTTGATAAACTTGAGGTGGTATTTATTGCTCCGTTGATTTCCTCTGCTGGCATCTTTTTTTTCCCTCTGTGCTTAGATGCTCAGTCAAGTCCGACTCTTTGCGACCCCACGGACTTTAACCTGTCAGCTTCTTCTGTCCATGGTGAGTCTCTAGGCAGGAATACTGGAGTGAGTTGCCATGCCCTCCTCCAGGGGATCTGCCCAACCCAGGGATCTAACTCAGGTCTCCCGCATTGCAAGCAGATTTTTACTGTCTGAGCCACCAGAGAAGCCCTTTTCCACCTATATATTTATCATAAAACTAAAAATATTTCCTTTTTTGCATCAGTTTTCTTGATCCAGTCTTTTGAAATATCACAGATCAACTAAGAATCTAAGAAAAGAATGCCTTTTTTTTGTTTTGTTTTCATTCAGAGAACCTCTCAGATTGGAAGAGATTAATACATGCTACATATTATAATATGAGAAACTGATTTTAAACTTCCAGAGCCAACCTGTTCATTATAAGAATCTTCTTGAGCACATGCTACACTTCTTCTCTTTAGTTTTTGGATAACTTTGTAAAGTGCAGTAATTCTTCAGTTACACATATATCATTTGATACATTACTGTATTAGAGCAAGAGTTTTCCTTTTAGGATGTTCAGTCTGACTTTGGGGGAACTTATTGGAGGCTGTTTATTATTTACCTTCTGCTGCTGCTAAGTCGCTTCAGTCGTGTCCGACTCTGTGCGACCCCAGAGACAGCAGCCCACCAGGCTCCCCCGTCCCTGGGATTCTCCAGGCAAGAACACTGGAGTGGGTTGCCATTTCCTTCTCCAATGCAGGAAAGTGAAAAATGAAAGTGAAGTCGCTCAGTCGTGTCCAACTCTTAGTGACCCCATGGACTGCAGCCTACCAGGCTCCTCCATCCATGGGATTTTCCAGGCAAGAGTACTGAAGTAGGGTGCCATTGCCTTCTCTGATTTACCTTCTAGAATTCCTCAAATATTATTCTATACTAATTTTAAATATATATATATAATTTAAACTTTAGAGTCAACTAATATTATGTCAAACACTGCTCTAGGAATTTTTTACATGTTTTGGAAGTTTCACCACAAGCCTTGGAAGAAAAATATTCACTAGATTTTATAAATGAAGACACTGAATCTCAGAGAAGTTAAGTGACTTGCTCACATGAAAACATGTACTGTTTATGAAATGGACAAGACAAACAGACAGAACTGTATTGGTCCTGATGGTAACCATTAATTGCTAGTTCAGTTCTCTCCTTGAAGATGTATTCAGCTCAGTTCAGTTCAGTCGCTCAGTCACATCTGACTCTTTGCAACCCCACGAATCGCAGCACACCAGGCCTCCCTGTCCATCACCAACTCCTGGAGTTCACTCAAACTCACGTCCATTGAGTCGGTGATGCCATCCAGCCATCTCATCCTCTGTTGTCCCCTTTTCCTCCTGCCCCTAATCCTTCCCAGCATCAGGGTCTTTTCCAATGAGTCAACTCTTCGCATCAGGTGGCCAAAGTACTGGAGTTTCAGCCTCAGCATCATTCCCTCCAATGAACACCCAGGACTGGTCTCCTTTAGGATGGACTGGTTGGATCTCCTTGCAGTCCAAGGGACTCTCAAGAGTCTTCTCCAACACCACAGTTCAAAAGCATCAATTCTTTGGCGCTCAGCTTTTTTCACAGTCCAACTCTCACATCCATACATGACTACTGGAAAAACCATAGCCTTGACTAGATGGACCTTTGTTGCCAAAGTAGTGTCTCTGCTTTTGAATATGCTATCTAGGTTGGTCATAACTTTCCTTCCAAGGAGTAAGCATACTTTAATTTCATGGCTGCAATCACCATCTGCAGTGAATTTGGAGCCCCCAAAAATAAAGTCTGACACTGTTTCCACTGTTTCCCCATCTATTTCCCATGAAGTGATGGGACCAGATGCCAGAAGGTGTATTAGAAATAGGAATAAATGAAACTTGTGTATTATTATCCATTGCATGAAGTCATTAAATAAGCCACTGCATTTTATGCAAGATAGAGGTAGTCTCTTTTTCTGAAGCTCTGCTAGGTAAGTGAGCATGTACATTTTTTATAAGATTGAACTATGGGCTAAAAGAGAAGGAAACTAATGATAAAATGAAGAAGGTTTTGACATGCATTTACCTGAATAACTAAAGAATTAAGATATGTTTAGCATGTATATTGGTTGAAATTCAAGGTCAGCTCCAACAAAGACCAAAATAAAAGTAGCTTAAGCAAGATAGGTGTTTCTTTCTTTCTCAGTTAACAGCTGGACCTGGGTAGTTCTGGGCATTATGGAGGTTTCCAGCTTAGTCACCAGTAGCCAAATAGTGTGCTTAAACCTCATGGTAGCCCGAACTTTGATATTGGTTTCCAGTCTATCATGAGGCCTATTTAGAAATATTAAAATGCATTTAAAAATTTCATCCTTTTCTGATAGCTGATGATCCTTTGAGAATAAGTGAAATGCACAAGTAGTCAATTAAAGGGAGGCTTGCTAGACAAAGGCCTGGTGAGAAGACACTGTGAGAAATTCTATAAGAAAAGGTAGAACCACTGTGAGTGATATGAGATAAGGAATTTTCCACAGGGATTAGACATCACATAATTGTGGGAGCTGCTGAGAAAGCACAGATCTGGAAGGGACAGTTAGAGGAAAGAGAGAAGATCACTTATCAGGGCCTCAGAGGAAAGCTGGTAGTCTGGGAAGCCTGTGCCCTCTGCATCTGGATGCTGCCTGAAGTTTCTGCAGGTCAGCAGGGCAGGTGGGAGGAAAAGCTGCACTTGGAACAGGGGCAGCAAAGACCAGGGGCCCTGCTAGGACAAGCAGGAATCCCTGAGGAGAAATGGGAACCCACATTTGTCTCTCACCACGTCAATTCTGATAATGCAGGCCACCTGCAGGAAACCAGTGTCCTTTTTCACAGAGCCCTCTCATGTGCCTGGCCTGGTACTTGAAGGTGAAGGAGGAGATCTGGGTGTACTGGCTGCTCCTCCATGCCAACAAGGACAACCAGCATATCACAACAACTTATACATCCTGCATTGATGTCCAGGGCGCCAGCCCCCAAGCACGGGGCTCAGTGTCACCTTGGCCTTCCAAGTCTCAGGCCAATTTCTCTTTTGGCCAATCCTCACCCAGAACTACATGGGGAAGGGAATTCTGGGAAAAGTAGTTCCAGCTTAGCTAAATTGGCACAGGACAAAATTGTCAGGTAATAAACTCGACTAAGAGAATAAATATGAATCTGGAAAGAAATATTTCAGAGGGTCAAAGGCTCTGTATTCTGTCTTCTGTGTAGACATTTATTTCTTTTAATTGAACATTACTTGTTAAAATATATGACTAGCTTCCATTCCATCTAGTTCTAAAAAAGAGGTTAGGTCATTTCATTATTGTCTCTTGGCTTTTGTTTCTTTAGCTATAAAACCAAAGGCACTCTTTTGCTAATGCATGATAAAAGCTTTCATATTTATTTTCTCAGGAATGTTAATTGTCTCCCTTGAGCTGACGATCGTCACGTATCTCGAGTTCCATCACCTCACATGACTTCTTGTTCCTTTTTTCCCAACGAGTGCTGGACTTTTCCATTTTGATGCTTCACTGTCAGCTGAACACAAAGAAGCTGTTGCTGAATTCTTATTCCCCTTATGCCAAGAAGACTTGTCTTTGTTTTCCATGGAATAGTCACTCTGCCAGTCACTTAGTTCTAATGCTCTGGGACCATTTCCCGATGGAGTCAATGATCAAAAGTTCTTGGATTTTCCCTCAAAATGGACTCCTCTGTTCATATTGTCCCTCCCTTTTCTGCCATCCTCATCTATTCTTTATGGTCTCATCCTGAGATTACTGGGAAGCCCTTCCTGTGGTTCTTTCCCCTTCCAGCCTTTTCTACATACATACATCCACCATACCAGTATTCCCTAAACAACCATGTTCCTTATGTCACCACAGCTCACAAATCTACCATGACTTCCCACTTTCTTCCATATCAGAAAAGTCAAATCATTTTCAAGATGAAAAGAAGACTAGAAATGCTCCACTCTACATTTTCCTTTTATAAAAAAGAAACAAGAAATTCTGAGAGATTGAGATCACAGAGACTTAGGACTAGATCTCTGGGTATCTATCTGAAGCCTAATTCCATTCTCTTTCTACTATGATATCACACATCTTGGAAGGAAAGGAAGTGTGATTTTCAAGGCCCTCCATGATCCACCCAACTCCATCAGGGTGTCTGCATGACTCCAAGGGAACCATTTACATCATAGTCTATAGATTTTTCTTCCAGGGCTACCATTCATATAGAAATACATTTAGATTCTTGAGGATACGAAGAGTTGTGACATGAGGCAATACTTTGCTCTCTGTGCGTTTTATCTTCCACTGCTCCATACCCAGGTCAGGAGACAGAAAGCACTTGTTGTGACCTCTTTTCCTTCTGCCTCTAGTCTGCCCAAATCCCTCCTATCTTGAAAGCTCAGTGAAAGTCTTATCTCCTCTATGAATTCACTCCATTTCTTCAAGGTCTTTATTCATATGAACTACCAGTTATTTCTAGTGTAGAGTAGTTCAGTTCTGGGCTACAAAGAGCCTGAATTTGAAATCAGAAAACTTGAGTTCTAATCTCAGTTCTTCTGCCTACTGGTTATGTGATTTTGAGTCATTTATTTTCTCGGAAGCTGTTTCTAAATCTATGAACTAGGCATAATAATACCTGTCCTACATCACAGAGTATAGGTGAGTATCAAGGGAGCCAATGCATAGTGTTTGGATCCTGGAGTGTACGATGTAAATGAAAGTTACCACGTGATAACAACTTAGTCCTTAATGAAACAGTGTATTGCTTTTGAGTGTTTACTGGTTTATTAATCAGAATGTGGTTACTGGATTGTAAGCTCTTGGAGGGAAGACATGACATCTCATATTTTTTCCTTCTATCCCTTGAAGTCGTGCTGAGGGCTAAGTTGCTCAGTCTTGTCTGACTCTTTGTGCCAAGAGTAGTCCACCAGCCTCCCTGTCCATGGGATTCTCCAGACAAGAATACTGAACTGGGTTGCCATGCCCTCCTTCCGGAGATTTTCCCAAGCCAGACTCAAACCTACATCTCCTTTGTCTCCTGATTGGCAGGAAGGTTCTTTACCATTAGCACCACTTGTTTGAAAATGATGCTGGGGTATGTTCATGTTTCTAAGGAGGAGAGCAAAAGAACTTTAAAACAAAGATGAATATACAGGAAAATCTCGGACTGTGTTTCTTTATCTGTGTCAAGCTATATCTAGTTGGTAGGATAAGTACTAACAAAGCTAGGGTCACTAGGTTGCCACAGAAAAGCCTGTATGTCCTGAAACCATCAAGTTTTTGCAGAACAATCCATCACTTTGCAATCACACACCTCAATTTGGGACTCAAACCCACAGTCTTCTAACCTCACTCCTTTGGGTGGGACTCCAATCCAGCTGCACTTCAGATGGTTCTGGAACTCACAATTTCTGGCTTAAGAGGGGCCTTGAACCCACAGTCTCCCAGCTGAAACCACACACCTGGTCACAGGACTTAATGGACCTCAGGTTATTTATGTCTTGCTGCAGAAAAAAATTCAGCAAGAGGCATAGTGACAGGCAAAAAGTAGGTTTATTAATATAGGACACTTGTGAAGGATATAAGAGGGCAGGCAAGAGGAATCTGCTCTGAAAAGTAAATAGGAAAGCAGGTTTATTTAGGGAGAAACACACTCCACAGACAGAGTTCAGGCCATCTCAGAAGGCGAGAGGCCCCAAAATATTGGGGGGTCGCACAGAGTCAGACATGACTGAAGTGACTTAGCAGCAGCAGCAGCAGCAGTTTGTATGAGCTGGATAATTTCATAGGCTAATAAGTGGGAGAATTATTCCAACTATTTTGGAGAAGGGGACTGAGATTTCCAGGAACTGAGCCACTGCCCACTCTGACCTTTTATGGTTAGCCTCAGAACTGCCATGGTGCCTGTGGGTGTGTCATTTTGCACATGCTAATATATTATAATGAGCATATAATGAGGCTAAGATTCACTGAAAGTCAGTCTTCTGCCATTTTGGGCCTAATCTGTTCTAACCAGCCTTTATCATACCCTCAATGGCCTTGTCATTCTTTTAAAGGTTGTGCCCTGCCCCCTTCCCTCCCGTCTCAATTTGGGCATGAGTTCTGAAAATCTTTTTCTGTTGTGGTCTCTAAGAAAAGATGCAGGAGAGTTAGCAGTGCTCAGAAACAAGTAATTGGAAGCACTTAGGGCATTTGTCAAGTCATAAAGAGTTATTTGGGAATTTCATACACAAAGTATCTAAAATAGTACCAGATTTTATATTTTTTTTTGACATCTCTGCTTTTTACTCTCACATGGAGAAGAGTCTTTCAGAGCATTTCTTAGAACAAAAGCAAAGCTAATGAGATGAGAATCTCAGGTTTGAAGGAGGTTTGCATTTGGGAAAGGGAAATAACCCATCATCTCCTGATTTCTTCCACTTGCGATTGCTGTTTCAAGCACTGATTCAGATATTCACACCTGAGGCTAGAAGGCAAGCAGTAGGGGACAGAATGTGGTGGTGGTTTAGTTACTCAGTCTTGTCAAACTCTTGTGACCCCATTGATTGTAGCCTGCCAGGCTCCTCTGTCCTTGGGATTCCCCAGGCAAGAATACTGGAGTGGGTTGCCATTTCTTTCTCCAAGGGATCTTCCCAACCCAAGGATCAAACCCGAAGATCCCCTGGAGAAAGAACGGCAACCCAACCAGTCCATCCTAAAGGACACCAGTCCTGGGTGTTCATTGGAAGGAATGATGCTGAGGCTGAAACTCCAAGTACCTCATGCGAAGAGTTGACTCATTGGAAAAGACCCTGATGCTGGGAGGGATTAGGGGCAGGAGGAGAAGGGGATGACAGAGGATGAGATGGCTGGATGGCATCACAGATTCAATGGACATGAATTTGGGTGAACTCCGGGAGTTGGTGATGGACAGGGAGGCCTGCGATTCATGGGGTCGCAAAGAGTCGGACACGACTGAGAAACTGAACTGAACTGAACTTTACTGCTGAGCCACCAGAGAAGCTCGAATACATTCCCTTTAAGGAAAACAAGCAGTTAATTTACACTGATGGCTTGAGACTATCAATACTGCTAGAGTTTTTAGAAGAGATCTGAATAATTCTCCTTTTTTTCTTGCTAAGAGTTAGTCATTTATGTCCATGTTCATATTGTATTTAATTTTTTCTTTTCCAAAGAAACCATGCCATAAGAATTCCAATTCAATAACCAAAATTGTGTTCTAGAGTATTGGCACAAATGATTTGAAATTTAAAGAATCTTTTTATTAAGAGCAAATTTTCATGCCAGATCATGAATGCATCATAAAACTTATTAACCTGATGCGATTATTGCTCAGGTATTTCATTTAAAGAGTTTATTACTTGTAATAGAAGCAAATCCTTTGTGTCAACAGGGGCATAAAGGGAAAAGTACTTGCTGTTCCAAAGAAAACTCAAAAGCAAGATTAAATCATCTTTATTAAATCTTTTAAAATATGGGTTGGCTTAGAACAACATTCCTTCATTGTATTAGATCACAACATAGTTTCTCTTGTCAGAAAGTATTTCTATTTTTAGGCTAAAGTGTATGCCCTACATTATTTCACTTTCTGGTCCTCTGTTTGCCTGAGTCTAGAATAATTGGGGTACTCTGGAATCTAGAATTCAGAAGGGGGCTTAAATTTGCAACCAAGTAATCTTACATATTTTATTTTGTACATTTAAAATATTATTCTATGGAAGAATCCATAGGTTTCATGAGCCTGCTGAAGGGGTTCATAGAGGTTAAGAACTTCTGCCCTCCTGTAACTCATACTAAAACTCTTCCATCAAATAAAATCACAATATATACCCCACTGCTTTTATTACTTTTATGAAACATTCTGTTTTCCACGACTCATCTCTCCCTTTAAAATATGTTCAAAATCTTTCCTTGACTCTCCACTCTTTCTGGGGTGATTCTGGTCATTTTAGCTCCTTCTAATAATGAACACTTTTCTACTGTAGTTCAAGCTTCAGGGTAGAACCAAAGATCCCTGACATTGTGAGGATATAGAGCCACATAGAGATTTGTCTTCTTCTTAGGCTTCAAAAGTAAAGCAGAAATGAGTCCAAACCCAAAGCATAAAGTTATTATCTCATGAGTTCATTTGAGGTAATACTTGTGTAGCCGCCTTCCTTAAAATAGCCTCTGCAACTCAGAAAAATGTGTGTGACTGTTCTTTTCAAAACAATTATTAGGGCCTTTTTTTAAAATCCAAAAACTCCTATGTCCATTAATTAATTAATTAACCTCTTCTTCTTATCTCATGACTAATATCTTTTCATTAGAGCAGATTGAAGGAATTTGTCCATGATCACATATTAAGCTGCATAATGAGGCTATAACTGTTATCCTTTATCTGCCTTTGTATTCTCAAGTTTAAACAGAACTTTACCCTGAAGATTGAATGACAGATGACACCAAATCACCTCCATCTCTTCTTCCAAATAGGCAGGAGCTCCAGCAAGAAAGCATCTTGGAGTGACCCGGAAGAGAAGAGAGGGGCAGAAGGTGGTGGGGATTCATCTGGTCACTCACTTGTCCAGCACATGTGAATGGCTCAGTCATGACCCATTGGGCATGGGGCCCATTGATGGTGACTCAGGGATGGATGAGTGAAAGCCACACCTCCCCTGCATGGAGCTAGTGGTGGGGACAGGCAATAAAACAGAAAATAAATAGATGTATAATACAGCTTCGAGAAGAGAGAAGTGTCAACATTTAAGTGGAAGTAAGAGTGATGAAGAAAAATAAAAAAGGATCAGGGATAAGATCAATGGCCTTAAGGGGGTCACGCAAGGTTTAGGAGAGAAAGAAAGCCTGCAGAGGTTGTAAACAAAGTGCATGAATTCAGACAAGACATTGGCATCAAGCTTCCTGACACTGAATTGCAGTTCCATGGTGTAGGACTCCAGACAAGTCAATCCATCTCCCCAGGATTCAGCTTCCTGACCTACCTCACAATTTAACTGTGGGGTTGAACAAAGCTATTTGCATGTAGTATACCTAGTGCATTGCCTGGTGGGTGGCATGGACTCAATACACTTAGTTATTAGTGCTATTAAACATCTGGGTACAGTCTAGACATGAGATGGATGGTTCCAGTAATGCCAAGCGCTGACCTCAGCTGGCATTTTGCTTAAGCCATTTCAGGAGACATAGCAAATGTTCCATAGCCCCATACTGAATTATGATGCCATGGTCCTTCTCACCTCCCTTCCAAGCGTCATTCCAATTAGGTCAAGACTAAAGAAAATACATGTATTGCTTGAAGTATGGTTCAGTTCTGCATTACCTACAGTCAAGAGAGCCTTCTTTTATAGTATATCAGACAGATGTTACAGAAAATTCTGAGGCTTTGGTGAAAGGTGTGATTTAGGCTGAGAAATAACCAATTTCTTTGTTATTCTGAGTTGGCACAACTAATTTAGACTCTGTCTTGGATGTGCAGAGTCCGTCTTGTTCATTGTTGTTTCCTTGAGCCTAACCTCGTGCCTGGCCCACAGGAAAGGCTCAAGAAATATTTGTTAGATGAGTCCAAAAAAGTTTCTGGAACTTTTTCAGCTTCTGTGATGTAGGGGTGCTGTCTCTCTAGTCAGGTGTTGACATATCCTGATCTCCTCTAGTATGAATTTGTATCAATATAGAGGGCATCAGAAATAAAAGTGGTTTGTGTGGAACCTCATACACGTTTGACCAAAAGTTATGTCTGAGTAAAGCTACTCAATTGAGGATGTGGAGCCATCTCTACTTCATTTGGTGACTTAAGAAGTTTCATGTCTTAAAGTTACAAAAATTAAGGCCATAAAAAATGTATGGTATTAGAAAATATTTATTTCTATTATATTCTCCAAATATAAGATTCAACCCTTCTCCTGAAGTGGAAAAAAAGACTGAGATTAGCCATATCATGGGATAGTAATTCCTATCTTGGTTTAGTAATTGAATGTTTTAAAACTTGACACTTTCCAAAAAAGTGTTGAGATAATTTCTTTCCGGTTTTCCTAGCAGAAATATACAAAAGTCTAAGTCTGGTATTTGGGGGTTGTTTTTACTTACTTAATTAGTGTTAGAGCTTATAGAAATATTTCAATGGATTATCTGAGGCTTAAGAATCATGTAAAATTTCTCAGATGTAAGTGGGAAGTCTAAAGTTAATAATGGTAATAAAAGATCTTTTTTAAAAATTCATACCATAGCTACAAATAATCAGCTCTCAAAAACTATAAACTGGCTGATATTTGAGCCCACTAGAAAGCTTACAAATTAGCCTGTCTCAGTTTCATGGATTTTGGCAAAAGACACTAGACTTTTTGGTCAGAGACAAAAGACAGTTTATTACTCTTAGCAATAGCAATAGCCAGAGTTAACCACATTTGCATGGTTCCCCAAGCCCTAATGCCTTGACATCATGAACCAGGCCAGATGACACCTACACATAGAATGGGTTATTTTAGAGGAGAGGAATCCCAACCTTGGGGAACCCAAGTCTTTTATAATAGACAGTAAACCGACCTGATCTTTCCCTTGGAGGGAGACATTAATGTAAGCAATAGTAAGCAAACTTTTGCCCAGAGGAGACACTCCATCTTCCAAGGCTGCTTGTTATATGAACATCCTTAGAAAGACAGTCTGGAACAAAGTCAGTGCTTTTCTCAGGAAACATACTGAAATGCAAGACCCATGAAAAATTGCTTTTCAACTCAAATATTCTAAAACATATTAAACAATGTTCTGTTTAAAACAAAACACTGAAACTTGTTAAGGCACAAAGATTGTAGAGCCTAGCTTTGGTTGTTTGGTTTTGTGGTGTTTAAGCAGCCTTTTGGAGGATAGGTATCAGTAGTAAGCATATGACTCGTCTGCCATAACATTTAATCTAAAATTTATAACTAAATAATGAGCTCCTCTAAAAGAAATTGTTCATGTGATGTTTGCATAGTTAAAGATGATAACAATTCCAGGGATGTGGAACAGCAGGTTCTAATTTGGAAGTTTACTTAGCTGCTCGACTCCAAGATATACAGGGTTTAGAACAAAGGCTTGCAGACCAGAATTTCATCAAATGTTTCCAAAGAGATTTTGATATTCTTTATATTTCCTTCTAGGCTCCAGGCCTCTAATATTCAAAACCATTACAGTCAAAGACTTTTTTAGTGCTCAATCTTTTCTTTTCCCTACCATTCTTATGGAATAATACATACTTTTAGAGAAAAGGCATATTGATTAAATTATTATTCTTTAAACAAAGAATTTTATTATCAAATGTAGCCATTATACAATCATATTCACCCAATGGGTTTGTGTTAAGTGTGTCTACCTTTAAGATCTTCCAAATATGTTTTTTCTTTCAAGTTTTATGTTTCAGTTATTCAAAATTCATACCAATACTGTTCCTCCTCCCCCCAAGATAATTAAGTTAAAAGATATTTAGCTTGATTAAAGTGGTGATTTATTTGGTCCTCTGGTGTTAGTCATTACAGTAATGCAAAGTAAACCAATAATAGTATCTGAATGGTTTTATACTAAATTTGCATCCAAGCAAAAGAGGAAAAACTTAAAGAAAAGAAATATGTGCCCTTTGCTAATTAAATTTCACTTTCCTCTTTGGAGTTAGATGATGCACAGTGGTTCCCAAAAGAACCAAAGAGTCTGAAACTGTATTTTTGTAGCACAAACACAGCTAAACACAGAGAAATCGCACCATTTATTACATTGCCATCAACAACTTTTCACATAATATAATACATTGGTGTTTAACTTTCCTCTCTGACCTGCACTATGATCATTGTCTCATGCCCTTAAAAATTATGACTATCAGACAGTGAAAACATTAAAGAAATAAAGATTTTAACACTATCTTAATAAGCACAGTATGCGCTTGTTACTTTATTGTTCTTCAGAACATGTTAAGCATTTTTCCAAAGAACACTTGCAACATTAAAAACTATAATACTTTTTATTATATTTTTTATTATGAATACTGAAGCATCATTCATAAGAAAAGTACAACATAAAATGTTACATGTGAAGCACTCCATTCACATCATACTGTAAACCAGAGTGGACTAGTTTTTTGTAACTCCTTCCCTTTTTTTTGTTTTTCATTTTGAATTCTAGTTCAGTGATCTGCAAATTGGGATAAGCATACTCCTGGGGGCTACTTTCTGGAATCTTCCTTCAATGATTCATTAAAGGAAATCAATTTCTTGATCTTTAGGAAAAATCTGTTTCCTAGTTTCTTCTTCCTTATCTTCCCACTAAAAACTATTCTTCCACTTAAAAGAAAGCACATCTATTACCTTCCAGAAATCTTATTATGACAATATATCCCCAATTATAAAAACCTGAGGAACACTAATCAAAAAGGCAGTTTGAGATATTGGTGTAGGTATGGACTAGAAAAATGACTCTAATGACTATATAATAATACTTCTTAAGCTTAGATATTTCCAATAATTTTCTTTCAACAAACCTATAGGCTGAGCTAATCAAGTTATCAACTGATTTATCATTACAACAAATTTTTTTTGTTAATTTAAAGAATGTAGTGACACTGCTATTATAAAAAAATTTTCAACTCCCCATCAATTTTTATTATTCTTGAGAATATTTCATCTATTTAAAAATGTAAACTTTATATTAAATGCCAT
This sequence comes from Bison bison bison, assembly GCF_000754665.1. Taxonomy (NCBI): domain Eukaryota; kingdom Metazoa; phylum Chordata; class Mammalia; order Artiodactyla; family Bovidae; genus Bison; species Bison bison. The sequence goes on from NW_011494770.1 coordinate 6,907,630, forward strand.
ATTGCTATATTTTTAAATGGATGAAGATGAATATCAAACAGAGATGGTATTTAAATTCCACTGGAACTATTTGAGTGATATAAATATTCTCTATTATAAACATAGATTTTAAATGCCATCAAAAATAAATAAATAATCATTGAAATTGCATATTTTGCTGTCATTTAAATTTATGGTAAAAAAAAAAAGTGAGATGTTGACTTATAAATGAAAGAAAGTACTTAGCTTTTCTAATTATTTTAAAGGCTACACAAGCATTAAAGCTTGGAGACCCTGCCACAGTTCTTATTCCCAATTGGTACCTGCTCACAATAGGGTTCCATCTTTAACTCTGGAATTTTTTTAAGGATTTAAAATTTAATCCAATTAATCCACATAATCCAATTTCTCCTAAAATATTTTAGAAAATAATTTCTGATGGATTCTGACTAGAAATCATTAAAATAGAAAGATTGGGGAACATTGAGGCTTTATTTCATTGCTTTTCTTGGTTTGTTAAGATTCTTGAATAAAGTATCTATTTTAAAAGCGGCCAGGAGTGAGCAAAATTCAGAGAGACTGAGAGAAGGGAAAATACAAAAAATAAAGTAAAAATATCATTGCTGATGTTGTGGATGGTGGTTTGCTGTGCTGTGCTTAGTCGCTCAGTCATGTCTGACACTTTGCTACCCCATGGACTGTAGCCAGCCAGGCTTCTCTGTCCATGGAGATTCTCCAGGCAAGAATATTAGAGTGGGTTGTCATGTCCTTCTCTAGGGGATCTTCCCAACCCAGGGATCGAACCCAGGTCTCCTGCATTACAAGTGGATTCTTTACCATCTGAATCACCAGGGAAGCCCAAGAATACTAGAGTGGGTAGCCTATCTCTTCACTAGTGGAACTTCCTGACCCAGGAATTGAACCAGGGTCTCATGCATTGCAGGAGAATCCTTTACCAGCTGAGATACCTGGGAAGCCTGATGGTGGCTTATGGAGGAGTATATTTTTAAAGGACAAGATTTTCCCACTCAAGGCACTTATAAGATCATAATTTAAACATCTAGTTGGAAGGAAATGAGCATACTCCCTTTCAAATTCACATTTTAAGTACCTCTTTACAGTGAAAGGAGAGCTGGGTCTGCTGCACATTGCCTGCAGTCAGTAAAAGCCGTAGGATTTGGCTTCACTCCTACAAAGTATAGGACACTGGCTCCATCAGGTTGTTGGGAACTCTACAGCTTAACTGTAGAACTTCCTCCAAATTGCTAGGAGTTCCCTAAGAGTTTCAAGGTAAGGTAAGAGTTTCAAGCCTTCCTTGAGTCTTTCAGACCTGAGGCTGAAATGCTCAAGCCAAATGGAAAGCATGCCTGAAATGCTGCAGGGTTTACATCTGAAAGCACAGGGAGAGAAAGGACAGCCTCAGTGGAAAAAAATGTTCAGCAGTGGCAGAAATATAGGAGGAGGGGGAGATAAGCATGGCTGCTGACGTGGCAGAGCTCAGCTGTTTCCACTGATTGGCTCTATTTATCCAAGTTTGTGTCCTCTGCTGCACACAGAGCCACTTCAACGAGTTTGTCCCTCATGGTCATTTTATGGCACTCTGTGCAGCCATAAACACCACAGATTTCATCTGGATCAGGCCTGTTCTGACAGGCAACCTTGGTGATTGAATACCATGTGAAATATGAGTCTCAATATTTGTGGACAATCATCTCCCAGCAAGTCCAAAATTTTCTCAATCCTTGTAACCTGGAAAAGAGTTTAAAGACTCACGCAGACATTTATAGAGGCACATATGTCAGAGGTGGTCCTGGAAGAGTAGGGTAAAAGGTGAAATAATAGATGTCAAGGAGAATTGTTGCAGGGCCTGCTCACCTGCAGTGAATGGCTGCACTCATTGTGGAAGAATTATTATATCTCTGACTACTCCAGAGAGAGCCACCACTTTACTGCGGCATGTGGCAATAACTTGATTTTTGGTGGTGAAAAATTAGGCTCTCTCATTGGAAAAACATTTGGGATTAAAAAAAAAACAAAACTTCCATCTATTATTAAATATCAATATATTAAATTCCTGTGATAGTTTATACCTCTTTGCTCTTTACTTATGACTTGAAACAGCTTCTCCATTCCCTCTGCTCTGGGTACTCACAGCCCTTTTCCAGAGAGTGTGGAGACATAAAATCGTGGCACCATCTTGCACCTAAGACTGCCATGGAGGGACTTTACCCTTTCAGTAAGTTCTATCTTGCTGCAAATGGCACTTTCACATTTTTATTTCACTCTCTATGGATCTGAAAACCTGTACTTTTTATGATTCTGAGATCTGTTAAAGCTATTTTAACATTGTCGTTGTTGTTCAGTCGCTAAGTTGTGTCAGAGCCTTTGAGACCCCATGGACTGTAACACGCCAGGCTTCCCTTTCCTTCACTATCTCCTGGAGTTTGCTCAAACTCATGTCCATTGAGTTGGTGATGCCATCCAACCATCTCATCCTCTGTCATCCCTGTTTCTTCCTGCCTTCAATGTTTCCCAACATCAGGGTCTTTTCCAATGAGTGGGCTCTTTGCAACAGGTGGCGAAAGTTTTAGAGTTTCAGCTTCAGCATCAGTCCTTCCAATGAATATTCAGGGTTGATTTCCTTTAGGATTAACTGGTTTGATCTCCTTGCAGTCCAAGGGATTCTCAAGAGTCTTCTCCAATACCACAGTTCGAAAGCAGGACTCCTACCTGAATCAAATACCCATGGCAGGAAGGAGCCCGGGGGGACTGGTCTTTGGCATAGGTGATTTGTCTTCAACAAAGTGAACTTACTTACTTTTATCTTGTATTTGCTCAAGGACAGCCTTGTTACAAAGGCTTCACCAAAATTACGCAGCTACCACTCTTCTCAGAGCCAGATCCTCAGTCTGCAAAGCTCAGGGCAAGGTTACCTGATCTTTGCACTGGTCTCCAAGGATATAATCTGCAGGAATCTGGTGAAGGACTTTGGGGCACAGAGAGGAGGGGAGGGCTCTGGAGTGCTATTTTGGAATTCCTTATTAATTAGAACAATAATCATGTTCCTTTGCTTGTGATTCTCTTCCATACCCTCAAGGTAACTGTATGTAGATTCACTTGGAGCAAATAATCAAGGGGAAAAAAATGTGTTTGCAGCCCTCTTCTGTAATTTAAATATTTTCCTTTGAAACAGCAAATTTACTTTGAGCAGATGTTCTCTCTACAGAGCGTGATCCTGCTACGAAAGGTAAATTTTCCGTCAGAGACCCAGGTGACAGCCCCATGATTCTGGCACAGGCAGCCCGAGTGGTTGCTGGTCAAGGGGGGCCCTCCTCAGCCTCTTGTTTCTTCCTCCTCCGGGGTAGGAGGATGCAGCTGGGCTGGGTATAAACACTGGGTTTGCAACACAAGGTGACTTGGCCAGCACTGAGCCAGGGCTGGGGCAGCTCCTAAGCCCTTCTTTCCTCAGCATCAGAAGTGCTTATACTCCTTATCTACATGCTCATTAACAAATCTTTATTGAGCCACTCCCAAGAGCGCACCGAGATGAAAAAGTGTGAGATCCAGAGATGGTCGGGCTCCATGCCCCCTCCGAGCTCTGTTAGTGTTTAGTCGCTCAGTCATGTCCAACTCATTGTGACCCCATGGAGCCTGCCTGGCTCCTCTACCCGTGGAATTTTCCAGGCAATAACACTGGAGTGGGTTGCATGCCCTCCTCCAGGGGATCTTTCCGATCCAGGGATCAAACCTGCATCTCTTATGTCTCTTGCATTGACAGGGGAATTCTTTACCACTAGCGCCACCTGGGAAGCCAGTGTTGGGACCTTGGCAAATTATGAACTCCTTTCAACCTCAGTTTCCTCTACTTTTTGGCGTCCCTGGTGGCTCAGAGGTTAAACCATCTGCCGGGAATGCAGGAGACCCGGGTTCGATCCCTGGGTCGGGAAGATCTCCTGGAGAAGGAAATGGCAACCCAGTCCAGTACTCTTGCCTGGAGAATCCCATGGAGGGAGGAGCCTGGTAGGCTACAATCCATGGGGTCACAAATAGTCGGACAACTGAGAGACCTCACTTTCACTTTCCTTTACTTTAAAAGAGGGGAAGAGTAATGTTAGTCCCTAATGAGGAGGGATTCAGCGAGGATCCAATGACAACAAGGTTTGTAAAGGGCTGAGTCCATTGAAAGAACTTGTAGCTATTAGGCAAACTGTTTTTGACGGGCTGTGAGCAGAAGTTAAGTAATCCCATCAGGCAGGTCCTATAGTGGTCTGTGTCACTCTCAGATCACAAAATTCCTCGGATCAGTTCTTGTGCCAAGAAGAGTCTCCTTTCAGAAAGTCAAATATTTGATATAACATCAAATCCCACAGCTCTGTTTAATTGAGAGCTTCTCTGCACCCAGCTTGCCACAGACCGGGAAGCCCGAGTGGGGGAAGGGAGCGGAGCCAGTCTCCTTTTCCACTCTCCTGGCTCTGTCTCCTACCCACTCCGTAGCTGTGATGGTGGACTTCTCCAAGGTTAGGGGCAGAGGAGATTACAGGATAGGGCCCAGAGGACAGTGGGGAGAGCCAGCGTCTGGCACTGAGGCTCTGTGCTTGGCAGAGCCTCAGAGCTGCCTCCTGTCGTGGGCAGGCGGCCCCAGCCGCCGCGCTTCCCCTTTGCAGTTCTCAGGCAGTGTCACCTGCCCCGGCCCTTTATGTTGCTCCCCCTACTTCCAGGGGCCCTTGTCAAGCTCCCTCAGTTTCTCACTTGACTGGAGAGAGAAGAAAGCACATCCCTCCTCCTTCCTCATGTAGAAGGACACGGCCCTGCAACCACAAATCTTGCAGAGGTCAGTGGGGCAGAGGTCAGTGAGCTGGCTGTCAGCTTCAGTGGATTTTCCATCATTTTTCTGTTCCTCGTCCACTCTTCCCTTTCTTCCAGTGCCCTGGTTGGTGCTGAGTGAGATTTTTCCCGGAGGAATTCGAGGACGTGCCATGGCTCTAACTTCCAGCATGAACTGGGGCATCAATCTCCTCATCTCTCTGACATTTTTGACGGTGACGGGTAAGAACTTGCTTTTCCCTAAGGCCTTTTATGCTCTTAGGACAGGTGTTAGGGAAGTACATCACCTGAAAAATACTTTCTTGTCAACATTTTCAAACACTCAAAAGTAAAGAGGATGGCCGTGAACCTGGTGTACCGACCACCCAATTTAAACAATTATCAATCCTTAATTCAGTCATGACCCCACTTGTTCTGCCCACAAATTACCTTAAGTCATGTTCCAAACACATCTCTAAAGTTTCAACAGAGACCTCTAAAAGATAAGACATTTAAATACTGTGACTACATAGCATTTTCACCCCTAAAAAAAATACTACTAATAATCCCTTGGTATCAAGTATCCAGTCTGGGTTCACATCCTTTCAATTGTTTTATAATTATTTTTTATACCTTATTTGAATCAAAGTTCAAATAACTGATTTACAATTGATTGGTATGTCTCATAATTTACAGGTTTCAACTCTATGTTTCTTCCCTCCACACACTTTATATTTTTAATAAAGAAGCTGGGTCATTTGTTTCATAGACTTTTTCCCAGGCTGGTTTTGCTGATTGTAGTCATATCATATGACCTCCTGTCCTTTGTGTTTTTCCTATAAACTGCTATTTATCTGTGAGTGCTCAGTCACTCAGTCATGTCTGACTCTTTGTGACCCCATGGACTGGAGCCTGCCAGGCACCTCTGTTCATGGGATCTTACAGGCAAGAATGCTGGAGTGGGTTACCATTTCCTTTTCCAGGGGATCTTCCCAACCCAGGGATCTAATCCGAGTCTTTTGCGTCTCCTGCATTGGCAGGTGATTCTTTACCCCTAGAGCCACCTGAGAAGCCTATTTATCTGTAGAGGCTAGAAAAGATTTAGCTTTTCTTGTTTATTTGCAAACCTCTTCCCAGGTGATGGCGTGTGTCCTGCTATTAGAGGCATGTCCTGTCTGTTTGTCTCCCACCTTGTCGTGTCTGCACCTTTGAGGATCATTGCCCAGATCCATTATTTTCCTTCCATTATCCCTAAAAGACCCTGATGCTAGGAAAGATTGAGGACAGGAAGAGAAAGGGGCGACAGAGGATGAGATCACTGAATAGTATCATTGACTCAATGGATATGAGTTTGAGCAAACTCTGGGAGATGATGATGAAGGACAGGGAAGCCTGGTGTGCTGCAGTCCATGGGGTCACAAAGAGTCAGATACAACTGAGCAACTTAACAACAACTGAATTTTTATCAGCAGTATTTCTCTAAGGAGAAAATTCTTCTCATTAGTTGTTTGCCTGCCCTGAAGTATGGATCATATACTAGATTCATATACTAGCAAGATTAGTGTTTGAAACTTTCTCTTTATTTTCTAGTTTTCAAAATAATAAGGTGGTTCCCCAGCATCCTCAAAAACTAATGAGTTGAGTTTTCTTTATTTTATATGCATATATATATAAAATACATAAATTTTAAATAGTGTGTATATATATATATACATAATATAGAGATAATATATACATTTTCAGAAGTGGTTCATGCGTGCATACTTAGTCTCTCAGTCATGTCTGACTCTTTGGGACTCCATGGATTGTAGCCCACCAGGCTCCTTTGTCCATGGGATTTTCTGGGTGAGAATATTGAAATGGGTTGCCATTTTCTTTTCCAGGGGATGTATACTCAAAAAAATATATATCTAGAGGGAAAAACAAGAGTCTTTGAACTCATGTACTTCTGAATCTTGTTGACCACTTTCTTTTTTCTTTTTTAGTACATCTACTTTTGGAAGTGAACTTTTGGAGTTATTAATTAAACTTGTGTTTTTAATAAAATTTTTAAATATTTATGTCCCACATTTTTGGAAATAGCCCAAGATGAAACAAAGGAACTGGTCATTTGTACCAGCCATACATCTCCTGCTGAGATCACACACATAGATCCATGCCCTTCACCTTCTCTCTCTCTCTCTCTCTCTCTCTCACACACACACACACACACACACACTTACACGACATTTATATAGAGAAAGAGAAATATAAAAGAAAGAATGGAAATGATGGAGGACAAGTAAAGATGACACAAATCTCTGGGAAGGATGGCTAATATACAGGATGAGCTGATGAAGACTCAAGTTCTGAGTGGACTTTTAGAACAAATGTTTGGAAAGCATATTCATTTATTAAAAAAAATCCTGGTATGATCTCAGACCTGTAGATGATATTTCATTGGACTAAGTTTGAAATTCTATACTTCTTTTCAAAAATCAGTTTTCCAAGTAAAAGATATAAGGGTTCAGCTTGACAGCAAGCCCTTGGGCACTGACTTTTAGTGCAATGTCAGCTGTACCAATAAAAGAAGAATGTTCTGGAGACACAGACATACCCTCCTGTGGTCATAATACAGCTGGGTACTGCTTTCAGCTCTGAGTAAAATATTTTTAGAGAGTTTCAGTGTGTCCCCCAAGGAGGGCACCCTGGGTGACATGGGCACATGACCTATGGTCTGTGAAGAACAGTTGCAGGAACTCGGGGTGTTTGACTTGGACAAGAGGATGCTCAGGAAGGGATGGAGGTGCATTCAAATATTTGCGGCATGTCTTGAAGAAGGAATGAGAAGGTTGATGCAGAGAACAAAACAGAGCCTCTGAACCCAAATTCCCAGAAGGGAGACTTGGCTTTAGAAATGAATGAGAAGTATGTTTGAACAGACAGGGCTGATTCACAATGAAGTGTACATCTTTGTAAGTGGTGAGCTCCCTGTCACTGTAAGTACTCAGACAGAAAAGGGGACAAGTTTGATGAGATGAGCTTTCCCCAACCACCACCTTCTAAGTTTCTGATTTTATGCTCCAGAGAGGGAAGGAGGACCAAATCTTTAAACTCTTTATTAAGTATTCGCTTGGGGGAAACCATGCATCAGGAGCAAGAAAGGCAAGAGAGAGCAGACTTTAATTAAAATTGCCAGGAGAACTGCAGTGCTGGTCTTTTTTGCCTCTTGAACCCTCCTCAGCACAGCTGGCCTACAAGTGCTTAATATGTGTAGATCCTTCCACTCTGCATTTACCAAACTGCCTTCTTGCATAATTGCTCAGTCAGTGTTCCTGACTGACTAGCTGTGATTTGTGGCCACTCCAAGGGCTATTTGCACTGTTTCAGTCTGTGGCTGGTCTGAGCCAGGCTCCTCGTCTCGGTTCCTGGCTACACTGGACTTTCTGTTGTGCACAGGATGCCGCAATACAAGGTCAGACTCAAGTGCATTGGGGGCCGCCTCTCACTAGCTACCTTACCTTGACCTTGGTCAGTACTACAAAGGGACAGTACCTCTGGCAAGAAGCCGTCAGAGGAAACACTAGGTTAGCAGATAAGATCCATCAAAACCTGGAGGATCCTGCTTCTTCCTGATGCTTCTTAGCAAGTTAATATCCTTCATTCAAACCATTATCACTTTTTTTCCCTCTGAATCCAGGAAGCAGCATTGCAAATACAGTGCCAGCTACTAAAATGATGAAATGCTGCCAACATGAAGTGATTTATTCAAGTCAGAGTAAAGAAGGGGGAGCTCATTCCAATAAGAGTCCATTTGTATAAATGTCTTTACAAATGTCGACCAAATAGAAACCAAACTGCCATGGCAGTGATTCCCAAGAGAGAGGAACTGTAGGGGGTGAGGAGAGAGGAGAGTGCCTACTTTCTGCTTTATGTGTTTCTGTGTTATTCGAGGTTCTTTTTGTTTGTTTTGCAACGAACATGTCTATTACCATTTTGAAAACAAAAAGTATGTTCACCAAGAAAATGGCATTGAGTTTAAATTGTGATCCTTACAAGACTGTTATTCACTTCACCAGAGAGAGCTGGGGTTGTTTGTGAAAATGAACCTTTCAGATGCTGGCTATATTTTTAATTTGTGATTGCTATTTCTCTGGCTACTACTGGCATGTTTGAAAATACATATGTTTTTATATGTGTCCTAAGAAGCATCTATCCACAAATAGGATGGAAGCCACACAAAATGCATCTCTAACTAGTTTCTTTTGTCTCCCCCAGATCTCATTGGCCTGCCGTGGGTGTGCTTTATATATACAGTTATGAGTCTAGCATCCCTGGTTTTTGTTATTGTGTTTATACCTGAAACAAAGGGATGCTCTTTGGAACAAATATCAGTGGAGCTGGCAAAAGAGTGAGTATTGTGTGCGTTGCTCTCTGAACAGCACTCTTAGCTCAAAAATTCAGCTTTTGTATACAATGAAATGATAATATCTGAAATTATTTTAGGATATATGCTTTGGTGGGGAACCATATCTCAAAAAATAATTCTAGTTTCTCTGCTATGTGTTTAATTTGCATAATTCACCTAAGAATTTAGAATAAGCATGGTTTTCTAGTCTTCCAAAGCTCTTTTCAGTAATGATTGAAGAACCTCTCCCGTCTCTGTGCCTCCCCCTCACAGGAGTGGTTTTTTTGTTTGGGGGTTTCAGATTGGTCCCAGAATGACATGCTCACCCTGTGCTAAAATAGTGGGCTTCAGTCTTCTGTATCACACTGGTAGGTTTCTCGAAGTTCTAAACACCCATTAAGGCTAAGATTACCAGGAAAACTCTTGGGCTTAAATGTCTAGAATTATTCCAAATATGGCACAAAGTATGTTATGCAAGATGAAGAGTTTCCTAATGAATAGGCAATTAGAACAAAGGTTAAATAAAACTCACATGGAGAGATTGCTTAAACAATTCAACACAGCAGTGGGCTGCAGAAAACCCCTGTTTTCTTTAGGAACAGAACTCACAACTCTGAGTGATGAAACTGGTCTGCGGGAGGAGGTGATCAGTGCACAGAGGTCAGGGATGAAAGGGAACTTGCTGCTCTTCCTAGCTTTTAATCATTCTACTTGAAATACAGGAATACTTGTGCTTAGGCTGTAACATGACAGGAGGAAAATATATATTTACAGTTTGATTTTCTTCTAAAAATACTTCCAGTACACTAGAGAGAAATGTTATGATGGCTAAAGAAATTTGTAAGCACAGTGATTCTTCAGCTTTTGTCTGAAGGAAGAATAAACCTGAGGGCTGAACTGACATCCACTGACAGGTACATGTGTGCAAATATATAGACCGAGTTTTTAATCCTGGTTTAAAAGTATTATATAATAATTATTTGTTATTATTATTATTAGGGTACAAAGGAAGTAGGAGTATGGACGATTTTTACTTTGTACTTTTTTTACTTTATTTATTTATTTTTTTGGCTTTTATTTTTGTTTTACAAGTAATTATCTGGTCCTTCAGTAATTAGGACTCGGTGCTCTCACTGCCAGGGCCTGGGCTCAATCCCTGATTGGAGAACTAAGATCTCATAAGCTGAGTGGGGCAGCCAAAAACAAACGAACATAAAAAGGCTTACATTTTAAAGACATTTCCTTTTAGTAAGCAGAAAAACTTTTCTCTTAATTCAGCATAAATATCAACTGTAAGGCTAATTTTTGATGCAGATAAGGCCTTATTTTATAAGTATTCAATGAAAATGAAAATTATTCACTTAAAAAAATATATATATATATATAGTTGTCATGAAAGCCAGATATCCCCTTGGCCTGGTCAGAGCATTGTCTGGCTCTATACAAGTTAAAGTCAAACAATTGGATTTCTTGGTGAGCACAGAATCTGAACAAGACAATTAATTACACATACATGATTTACATAAGGAATATCTTCAGACCTTAATAATGCATTCATCTGTAGACTGGAAACATGTCTGACAGAGGCAGGCCTTTTCCAGAACTGAGATGCCAGGACCCTGTTGACATCCACCTCTGTTGGTCACCCTTTACTTCTCATCCTTTCCTAAGAGCTTGTTTCACATCAGTGGTCTGTTTAGATATAAAACCTTCTCCCCAGATGTAGTGGCTTGAAATACACTAGTTGCTATTTCCCATGATTCTTTGGTTTGGCTGGGTGGGGCCCCTGCTCATTTCACCTGAGCTCAGTCATGTGACTCCAGCATCAGCAGGAAGGGCAGCTGGTGGAAGATGCTGACATAGAGGGGAGTTTCAGTTCTCTTCAGGTGGCCTCATCCTCCATGAGGCTAATGTGGCTTCCTCACCTGTCAGACTCTGGGCAGCATTCCCAGGTAGTGGAGGCAGAAGCTGCAAGGTTCTGTGAGGTTTCCATTCTGGAAGTCCCGCTACATCACTTTCATCAATTTCTATTGTCAGTACAAGTCCTAAGGCCAGCCCAGATTCACATAGAGAGTGACTTATGTCTTGATGAAATGAAGGGCAAAGGTCTTTTGTTTGTTTGTCACATTTAACCTATCACATCTATTCTTTCTTTTTTTTTTAAAGTCATTTATTTATTTGGCTGCACCAGGCCTTAATTGCAGCATGTGGGATCTAGTTCCCTGCTGCTGCTGCTGCTGCTAAGTCATTTCTTGGTGAGAAGTAGTGTCCGACTCTGTGCGACCCCATAGATGGCAGCCCACCAGGCTCCCATGTCCCTGGGATTCTCCAGGCAAGAATACTGGAGGGGGTTGCCATTTCCTTCTCCAATGCATGAAACTGAAAAGTGAAAGTGAAATCACTCAGTCGTGTCCAACTCTTAGTGACCCCATGGACTGCAGCCTACTAGACTCCTCTGTCCATGGGATTTTCCAAGCAAGAGTACTGGAGTGGGGTGCCATTGCCTTCTCCACTAGTTCCCTGAGCAGGGAATGAACCCAGGCCTCCTGCATTGGGAGCTCAGAGTCTTTGCTACTTTGGACTGTGATGGAAGTCCCACCCCTACTGTTTCTTGAAAGTCTTTTACCTCCTGCATGCATGCTAAGTCACTTCAGTCATGTCCAACACTTTGCAACACTATGGACTGTAGCCCGCCAGGCTCCTCTGTCCAAGGGATTCTCTAAGCAAGAATACTGGAGTGGGGTGCCATTTCAGTCTCCAAGGGATCTTCCCAACCCAGAGATCGAACCCGCATCTCTTACTTCTCCTGCATTGCAAGTGGATTCTTTACCACTAATGCCACCTGGGAAACCCTTTTACCTCCTAAGAAACAATTTTTCCCCCTGGGGCTTCTTCTCCTACTTCATCAACTCTTAATTCCTTCTTTCTCCTTCTACTCCTACATGATAGTTATCTTTGATATCTTAGCCATACATCCTTTTGCCTTAAGGCCAAATCTTCGTCTTCAAACCTTGAGTAACCCTAGCCCTGGATAGTATTCCTTTCTCCTGGATCTTCAAGATTTTCTAGTCCTAGTTTCTTTTTATGTTGCCCTAGCTAAAATTCTTGTGGTTTCACTTCCTTAAGTACGTTATAAAATTTTGGTTTCCAGGGATGGTCTTGACCCATTATCTTTCTTATGTAACATCTACAGTGCCTAGATTAAAACTGATTCCTAGTGGATGACTGAAAAACATCCACCATGTGGTCTGTCGATTCAATGCTGAATTCACTGTATGTGGGTATTAAATTGCAGGCAACAATACAAATCATAACAGGTTTTGATCTGTGGATCATAGGATGAGATTTAATCTATGACCTAACAGTCATAGAGGAGAAAGAGGTATGTGTTCAGAAAAGGGAGATGAATGGGCTTCACCATACTGCTCCCTTCCCACAACTGCAGAGATTACTCATTCAGCTCTTTGTTGATGATCTACTAGGGACTAGACACTGTATTAGGAAAGAACTGAAGGTATCCAGAGTTCATAACTTCCTTATTTGAAGAGGCAGACCAGAAAACAGACCATTGCAATACACTGTGTTGGCAAGTGCAAAGGAAGGTCACATGTGTTGGGGAAGAGAATTCCTTTAAAGGTAAGGGTTCGTTACCATTCTGGTGAGCAGTATTAATTTAAAAAATTGAAGTAGGGAGAAAGCAGTAATGAATGAACTGAACAAGACTATGCATCACTCCTTATTGCACTCTCTTTTAAAAAGTCTGAAAGCAGAATGTTCTCAATGAATTAAAGTTAAGAAACTTTTAGATCTTTCTTTTTCATATGGGACTGTCAGAATGTATCAAACTTCAAACCAAATGAAAATTTGAAGACAAAACTTAAGAAAAGCCAGTCTTTCTATCCAGTAGACCTTCAGAATAAGGCATTCGTAAGAACATAGTGATTTGGGTGGCTAAAATTCAACAAAACGTGTGCATTAGAATTGAGGGTAGGGAAGAAATTCGTCTAAATTAGCAAAACTCTGCATTATGAAATGTTTTTGAAAGAATCACATTTCTGTTCCTTTTGAGTCAAACAATTACTCAAACTTAAATCCATACCCTCTCCAAGAAAGTTTTACATCGCAAATTAGGAGAGATCCAAAAGCCAAAGGCAGACTCTTCTTGTGCCAGGAGGTTGATGTAGAACAGATATAGATAATGGCACAGGTGTGAATTATGAAAGATGAGTTGGCAAAACAGTTCTGCATTTTGAATTCATTTCTAGCAGCAGCAAGCAGCAGTATCTACCTGGGTTGCATTCTTGCAGAGAAGCCCAGCACCTGAGGGCAGAAAGGAAACAGTTGCTTTCAGAAATCTTGGTTAACTGATTTCTACAACACCAAAGAACCTGGGACAAGTCTTAGCTTGAAGCAGCAGATTGGCCAATACTTTAAAAATTAAGAAGTAAGCAGCCTGAATGGTGTAAATTGACCAAAGTTATGTATGAAGTATGGGTGTTAAACAAGGTTCCCTGGAGGGAAATGGTGGAGACAAAACTAGAAGTAAAATACATAATTTTATTGAAAATGTATTGAACTAGCTAAGTGAATATGGGGTGGCAGAAAGCCCCAGGGAACTTGAGAGGACATGAAAGTTGAAGAAAACTTGAAGATGGAGGAAGGCCACAGCTGAGCTAAGAAAGTCTTTCTGAACTTAGAAGTTGGTGAAACAAAGAATCAACTTTTGTTACCAGGGAAACACAGAGTTCAGATGTTATGTCCAGTGATTTTCTAAGCAAGAAAGGAAACTACTTATAACATCGAATTAACTTCAAATTTGATACTCCATTCCACTTAATATTTTCGTTTCTCATATTTAGAGCTGGCTTCTTTTCCTTCTGTTTCTACAAGACTGAGAAAACACATCTTCTTCCAAAGTTGTTAAATTTTTTGTAAGATAAACAATGACTCAGCGGAGAGGTCAGAAAAGATCTCACTAATAATGTAATTTGAAAGGATTTTATTTTGAACTCGTGCCCTGCCAGCTACAAACACAAAATGGGACACTTGCCATGTGTGCTATTTCAGCTGTGACTTTCATTCTTTTCCTCGATTTAAGTGGAAGCAATTAGAGAAACACAAGTTAATGTTTTGTAAATATTTTAGCTCTGAGGCTTAGATTATTTTTCACTTTTAGCAGCTAATTTTATGTGGCCATTCCTTCATTCATTCACACAAATTCATTTATTCTCTGAATATTTACCGAGCATCTGTTCCATGCCACACACTGCTCTAAGTGCTATAACGTTAATCAGTGAGCAAAGTGCCGTAAGAATTAAGATAGTAAATGTGTGTGTGTGTGTTGGGTGGGTACTTTGAATTGGTGATCTGAGAAGATATCCTGAAAGATAACATTTCAGATAAAAACTGAGTGCTTATAGTCAGTCCTGCAAAGAGAGAGGGAAAGAAAATTCATGCAGAGAGAATAGCTAGTGCAAAGGCTACAGTAACATACTTGACCTGTTCTAAGAACTGAAAGATGCCCAGGAGGAGGCTGCAATCTTTGAGATTCAGTGAGAAAGTCAGTGGAAATGGATGTGACTGAGTGTGGATTTCATTCTAAGTGCAATGGGAAGCTACAAAAGTACTTTAAGCAGGGAAGTGACGTGACCTGATTTACTTTAAGGTGTGCCAAGCTAGTGTCTGCAGGCACACAGCTGCACAGGGCAGAGAAAGCACACGAGAACAGGGCTGGGCCCCAGGTTCAATCCCCCTAATACCTCCAGGGCCCCTCCCATGCTGCCCGGCCATTGCCCACGTCCATTGTCTATGAACTGCCTCTCCTGGACAACTGCTCAACACCAACTCCTCTCTCTGGAAACTTCCCACCTCCTTGGTGGTGGTGGTTTAGTCCCTAAGTCATGTCCAACTCTTGTGACCCCATGGACTGTAGCCTGTCAGGCTCCTCTATCCATGGGATTCTGGACAAAAATACTGGAGTGGGTTGCCATTTCCTTCTCCAAGGGATATTCCTGACCCAGGAATTGAACCTGGGTCTCTTGCATTGCAGGAAGATTCTTTACCGACTGAGCTATGAGGAAAGCCCACCTCCTTAGCCCTCCTCATTCCTGCTGACAGCCTTGCTTCTGACTCCATGGAGGCATGCGTGCCCATTCACTCAGTTGTGTATGACTGTTTTGTGACCCCACGGGCTGTAGTCCACAAGGCTCCTCTCTCCATGGAATTCTCCAGGCAAGAAAACTGGAGTGGGTTGCCGTTTCCTTCTCCAGGGTATCTTCCTGACCCAGGGATTGAACCCAAGTCTCTTGTGTCTCCTGCATTGGCAGGCGGATTCTCTACCACTGAGCCACCTGGGAAGCCTCTACTTCTGACTTCATGGAAGAAATGAACACAATCAGAAAGGAAACTTCCCTAACCTTCCACCTCACCCTCATCTCAGTGTCTGTATTGAAATATAGTACCGTCCCTCTAGGTTCTACCTTTAACTTATTGCTACATGAAGGTGACCACTTCACACCCTCTTCCCTTCCCTTTTCCAGAACATTCCCCAGCAGTACTCCTGGTCCACCCCATCCATAGCTTCCTTCTCTCCTGGATCTTTCCTTCTCATCAGCAGAAAGATCTTATGTGATTTTTTCCCCTATCTTAAACAAAAAAGTCTTTTGGTCCCATTTTCCTCTCTAGGTTTTGCTCTGCTGTCATTTATTTTCATGTTTTCTTTGCCATTATTTGTAGCAAAGTTCTTCCAGAGTTGTCTCTATTCCCTGTCGGCAATTCCTCTCTTCCTATTCTCTCATGAACCTGCTCCAGTGAGCAGACTTTTGTGGCCACTACTCCACTGACATTGTTCCTTTTAACATCCAGGTTACTCCGCATTGCTAAACCCAGCAGTCAGTTCTCAGTCAGCATCTTAATGGCTGGGATAGTGACCATTGCCAGCATGGACTGGGGTGAGCGTGTCCTTCTTTCCAAGACCCTTGCTTCACTGCCTTCAGGGACCAACCTCCTGGTTGTCTTCTGCCACTCGCTCCTTCTCAGCATCCTCTGCTGGATCCATCTCATGTTTCACTGTCTTAAAGTTGGCGTGCCCTGGGGCTTCATCCTCTGATCACCTCTCTCCCTCACTGGCTCATTGATCTTAAAGCCATGGTGCTTATACTATCCATATGCCACTGATTTCAACAATTATACCTCTAGCTTCAATATCTTTCCTGAATTCAAGTCTTGTTTATTCAACTCTTTGCTCTACACCTTTTTTCAAATGTCTAACAAATCTTTCAAACTGAGCATGATCTAAATTCAACCCCAATGCCCCCCAAACCTACTCCACTCACAGACATCCACCTCACTTGAGGTCAGCCTTATCCTTCTACTTGCTCTGGTCACAGACCTTCAAGTCTTCCCTCTCCTTCCCTCCCACTCCATGTTCAATCTTTCAGAATATAGTGTTGGTTCTTATTTCAAAATACATCTAGAACCTGGCCATCTTCACTGTTCTTTCCCCTGATCTGAGTCACTATGCTCTCTCCTGTATTACTGTAGTAACCATCTGTGCATGCTCATTCTCTTCAGTCATGTCCAACTCTCTGAAACCCTATGGACTATAGCCCACCAGGCTCCTCTGTCCATTGGGATTCTCCAGGCAAGAATACTAGAGTGGATTGCCATGCCCTCCTCCAGGGGATCTTCCCAACCTGGGGATCGAACTCACATCTGCCTTCATCTCCTGCATTGCAGGTGTATTCCACTGAGCCACCTGAGACCCACCTAACTGGTCCTGTTTTCAGACTCCATCCCCTCCAGTGTTTTCAGCACAGCAACCAGTGACCCCTTTAAATGTGATCAAGCCATTGCTTTGCTCAACTCTTCCAGCAGCTTTGATGGCCCATGTTCTTCAGTTGCCAAGTCACATCTGACTCTGCAACCCCACGGGCTGCAGCACACCCAGCCTCCCTGTGCCTTACCATCTCCCGGAGTTTGCTCAAATTCATGTCCATTGAATTGGTGATGCCATCCAACCATCCCGTTCTCTATCATCCCCTTCTCCTCCTGCCTTCAATCTTTCCCAGCCTCAGGGTCTTTTCCAACGAGTCAGCTCTTCGCATCAGGTAGCCAAAGTATTGGAGCTTCAGCTTCAACTTCAGTCCTTCCAATGTGTATTCAGGCCCATGCAGGTCTACATATCCTACCACTCTTCCCCACTCTCACTCTTACCAGCTGTATAGGTCATTCTGCTGTATCCCAAACACACCAGGAAATGGTCAAGACTCAGGGTCTCTGCCCTAGTTTTTGTATACTTAGTTCACTGTAGTTTCCCAGCACCTGGAATAATTTCTTTGCATATAATTGAAGCACATTATTGAAAATGAATGGATGAATGAATGAATTCGATATAGGAGTAAGGTAATGAAGTAGTGGGGCTTCTCCAGTGGCTGGGCAGTAAAAGAATCTGCCTGCAATGCAGGAGATGTGGGTTCAATCCCTGGGCTGGCCAGATCCCCTGGAGAAGGAAATGGCAAACCACTCGACTATTCTTACCTGGGAAATCCCATGGACGGAGGACCCTGGCAGCTATAGTCCATGAAGTTGCAAAAGAGTTGGACATGACTGAGCAACTAAACCACAGCAATGAAATAGGATAATAACTAAATTTTTAGCTTGAGAAGCTGCATGGATGGTAAAATGGGGGAGCCTGAAAGAGAACTTGGTTTCAGAGCTGGAAAGATTTCAGAGATGTCCATTTGACATCAGATGGATGTGTATTCATTGGCAGCTGGATACATGAGATTCTGGAGACATTCAGAGTCTGGGTCAGATTTGGGAGTAAATGGTATGTAGGTTATGGAACCAGATGAGATCATCTAGTCAGAGAGCAGAGCAAAGAGAATGAGATCCAGGACCAAGCCCTAGTTTATGCCAACATTCAGAGAACAAGCAGGGGAGAGTGAGCATGGAAAGCACTGAAAAGGAGCCAACAGTAGGGTTGGAGAGGAGCCCGGAAAATATGGAATCACTGAAGCCAGAAGGAGTGTTGTGGGAAGGTGGCACCAAATGATGTTAAATGCTGCAGAGTGGCCAAGTACAAAGGTGGGTGGTGACTACGGGTTGTTGGGTACAGTCTCAGTGGGGTTGGGAGGACAGAAGGGACCGAGGAGGCTTGAGAGTGGAAGTTTGTGAAGACATCAGCTACAGTCCAGTTTTGCTGGGAACAAACAAGATGATCACGGTCTTGACCGTCTTAACCCATCACCGCTCCTTTCATAAGCCTCCCACGCACCCTCGGACCACTCTGCATTTCAGCTCACTCTCTCAAACACCTGCCAGGACTGGGAATCCACTGAAGAGTCATCGTCCACTTCCTTTCTTACGTTAGATTCCATGCACCACCCCTCCCTTTACCTTGTCCCCTCTCCCTTCATTGTTCAGGCAAATCTTAGTTAAGTCTATTCTTAATCAGGCAAATGTAATTAAGTCTGTTCTTAGCCTGTTTTTTCCCTGCATCCGAGGAACTACACATGGCTGGAGAAAATAGCCAACTGTGCTAGGTAAGTTCAGTTTTGAATTGCTGAACGTAAATCTCAAGTAGGTTTCCAGGAATGTCCTTCCGGAGTTGGTCTTCTACTGTCCTAGATGGCAACCTCACACTCTGTCACCTCTCAAACCTCCAGCATTCCGTCCCACTTCCTCACCCCCTGCTGATGGTCTTGGCTTTTTAGTTCACACACACGCAAAAAGAGAGAGAGAGAGAAATAAAGAGCCCACCTCATGCTCTATGCCATCTACTAAACTACCTACATCTATGCCCGTTTTCTGCGTCTTGGTATAAAGGCCAATTCTTCCATTTGTCCTGAGTATGTCATCAATTTCCCCTTTCTATGGGATTATCTGGAGAAGGTGATGGCATCCCACTCCAGTACTCTTGCCTGGAAAATCTCATGGACGGAGGAGCCTGGTAGGCTGCAGTCCATGGGGTCTCTAGGAGTCGGACATGACTGAGCGACTTCACTTTCACTTTCATGCACTGGAGAAGGAAATGGCAACCCACTCCAGTGTTCTCACCTGGAGAATCCCAGGGACGGGGGCGCCTGGTGGGCTGCTGTCTATGGGGTCGCACAGAGTCAGACACGACTGAAGGGACTTAGCAGCATGGGATTATCACTACATACACACACACAGCTACAGTACTTCCCATCCTAAACAAAATACCTCCCTAGACCTCAAGTCTCAAATGCCCCTCAGGTACCACCCACTCCTTGCTCTCACTATTCAGTTACAGAGTATTTTGTTTGTTGTCTCCACACCATCACCTCTCATTCAGTATTGAACTCACCCCACTCAGGTTTTCTTTCCTGCTTTCTTACTCCCCATGACTTCTGCTGTTACCAAACCTGTTATGTTCCCGTTGTGTGACTCTAGCAGTATGTGCCCAGTTCTCCATGCTCCCATCTTTAAACACTTTTTCTTCTACTTATCTTCTAGAATATTGTACTTTCTTGGTTTTCCTCCCTCATCAGTGACTCCCTGGTCTCCTTTGTTTCCCTTTCCGTTCTTCCTTCCTCCCTCCCTCCAAATACCATAATGCCCAGAGCTCCATCCTTGATGTCCATCTACACTCACTTCTTGGGTGTATTCCCCTGGCTTTATAAGCCATCCATAAATTGATGATACCCAAGTGATTTTCTCTGGTCTCTGACCTTTTACCTGATTTTCAGTTCCCAAATCTGTCTACTTGACATCTTCGGTTAGAATGTCCATAGGCATCTCTAATTTAACATGACCTGCACAGAACTCTGGATTCCCAGTACCATTGACTACCCTTCTTATATTTCCTCCACAAGTCTTTTGCTTGGGGGAACCTCTGAGGCCAGAGGCTTAGGACTCATCCTAAGTGTAAGGAACAGTGTAATGTTCCTTACACTGTCAGTCTTGTTAGCTGTGAACATGCAAATATACACTTTCTACCAGTACTATTCTAACTCCAAGCCACCATCTTTTATCTGGACTAACCTCCAAACCAGTCCTCTTTCAACTTCTACCTTCTGCAGTCCATCCTCCATACAGCAGCTAGATGGATCTTTCAAAAATATGTCGTTCTTCAGCTCAAAATCCTACTACATTTCAAATAAAATTCATGCTTCTTAATTATGGCTGCTACCTACCCCTCCAGCCTCACCTGTCATTCACATACTCGCCATGTTCTAGCCATGCTGGACTGTCCGTAACATGGTCCTTAGCTGCAGTCCTTCACATGGCTTCCTCCCTAACTTCACTCCAGTTTCTGACCAAATGTCACCTCATCGTTGGAGATGCCAGCAGTATGATAGAGTCCTCCACATCCCCACTAAGTCATTCTTTTCCCCTTTCTTGGTTTACTTTTCTCATTACACTCTTACTAGCTGAAATCATATGCTTATGTGCTTGTCTCCTTTGTTAAGATGTAAGATCCTTGAAAGCAAGGTCTTTATCTACTCCAACCACAGAACACCTTGAATGTTGTAGCCACTCAACGAACTGGATAAACCATAGGACAGTATATTTAAGGGGAGAGAAAGGTTCGAAGGTGGTCTTTTTAAAAGTAAACATAAAATATTGGAGCATGTTTCTATGCTGATGGAAATAATCTTGTAGAAATGAATTTGTTAAAGCAGGAGCAAGAGAATAATGCAGAAAGCAGAATGTGTAGACACAAATATAGGCATATTGGTAACCAGTCTGAGAAAAGGGGGGAAAAAATAAGAGGATCTTGGTTGTAATCCGCACTCATTCTACGTAAGACTACCCTTGGAATCCTTCCTTGCAGACAGGAATGCCATGGTTGTTCTGAGAAGACACCCCACCTTACCCTTTGCATGAGATCGATCAAAGGTCTGTGGTGCCCAGAATTTCGTGACACATGGAAACTTTGCAATAAACATTGGTCTTTTTTGCACAGCTAAAACATTAAAGCCCCAGGGTGATTTTAAAAAATGATAGCCTGCACATTTTTTCCCCTCAAATACTGTAAATTAAGAATGACATTTTCATTAGTGCCTCTTTCTCTTTCAGGAACTATGTGAAAAACAACATTTGTTTTATGAGTCATCACCGGGAGGAATTAGTGCCAAAACAGCTTCAAAAAAGAAAACCCCAAGAGCAGTTCTTGGAGTCTAAAAAGCTAAGGGGTAAGGGACAGCCAAGGCAGCTTTCTTCAGAGGTCTAATGGCCTCAAAACTCTTCAAGTGTTGATACAGAAAGAGTACTTACGGTGTCTTCCTATCAATATGTGTTAGCCACGCCTGTGTTTTCTTTTCAGTGTCACAGAGCTAGTTTACAAAGGATATCCTGAAATTATAGTCTTTACTCATTACCCCACCCCCCAAAGGAGCCATGAAAGGTATTTGAGGAACAAGGTCCCAAGTGGTCTCTTTCTTACTCTGAGCAGGACACCAGGATAAAAATAATACCAGCTGGTTCAGTATTTTCCACCTTCTTCACAGAGGAGCCTTTGAAAGACAATGAACTAGTGATGAGAGCAACTTTTATCTTAAGGTTTGTTATGCACAGAAGCCTGTTGCGGCTTTATTATTCAGACACATAAGTTGTCCGAACATAAGCTTGCAGTTCTTTGCCTACCAAGACACTCCCCACACTAGGTCTTGTGTAAAAAAGAACCAAGACACAATACAGACAATTGCACACATGTTCTAGGTTAGGATGGGGTCCTGGTTAGGACTTCAGTGATCATCTCTAATTATAGTTCAACAACTATAAGGATTATCCATCTTATTTTATGAATCATGAACTACAATGTAATTCAAAATACTCTTTTATGAATTTGATGTTAGTATTACCAAGTATTAAAAAAGAAACAACTCTGCAATAGTTGAGAAAGATAAGCATTTTTCTATCCATTAAAAAATATATGAGTAGAAAGGATACTTTCAAAATCGTGGGATCATATTTATTTAGTAGTAGTTGTTAGTAAACATGAGAAAAGGAGTCAGGTCATTAGGTTATTTATCCAAATCTGTAAGTAATTAGGTTTGAGTTACTAAGTTAAGCTTGCACACGTCTCTCTTTGTAAGGCTTTCATGATAACTTAGATCCATAGTTTCCTGCAGTTCTTCACACGCCTCAGGAATATCACTACCTCAAGTTACAGCCTATGGGCTATAACTGATGCTGACTTTCAGATGCTTGCAGACATAATAAATGACATCTGGACATTGGGACAATTCCCTCACTATGTTCTTTTCTATGATGAAACAGATCACTGACTGTACCAAAAACTTGGGTTTTCACCCACACAGTAATGGACTGCTCTTTTCTGTACTGCACCAGTTGAATTTTAAGATGTGGGGAGGCATTTTACCAATACATTTTGGTACACTAGAAAATCTACAATAAAAAATCTCAAACCATTTATGCAATAATCCATTAAATGACTTAAGCTATGGGAAACACACACAAAATATATTGAACAACCTAAGTTGAAAAAGAATACAAAAATATGATTACCCTGAAGAAAAGAGAATCCTCAGAGTCAAAAGCCCTTTTCAATTAGCCTGAAATTTTTGTATTGGCCCGTAACAAACTGTCCCAGTTTGATATAAGGAAGTAAGATCTACTGCAGCCCTTTATAATGAAATGGTCAGACTTCAGCCTCTGTAAGCAACAGTAAAACTGTATTATCAGAAACTCAGGAGAATGACTAAAAGCCCTGGTGCTGAAAAACACTATCTACATTAAAATTGGCAGGGGAACTTATGAAGAAAGATCTGCAACCTCCATTCTGCACAGTACATTTCGCACGCAAGTTAGAGCATGCATTGTTCATTTGTTCTGGAAGAAGGGAAAGTATGTTCTGTAGAGGTAATCGATTGAAGAAATTTATTAAGAACCTTCAGTGGAATTATATGCTGACATTAAAAAAGGTCAAGACAGGTAATTAATCAGTATGATGTTTTTTTCTTTGCCAAGCATCACAGATTGTAAGATACTAACAAAACTGTTAAACTGTGCAAGTTCAAACACTGTATCCATTAGCTATTTCATGGCTTAGCCATGCATTATCAATGGGCAGGAAACTGTTTATAAACTTAGTAGGTTTATCATTAAGTGATTTCAACTTCAGTATCTTAAACACTCTATTTTTCTTTTATTATTCAGAATCTGTAATGAAACAATTCTATTTTCAAGCTAATTTTTACCCAATACAACCCCAACTACAGCATTTTCACTTTCAAAAATAAAAAGGGGGAATACTTACACTTTTTATGTATATATTTACAGTTTTTATTTATAAAAAAAATGTACAGCACTTGTGAAAAGCCAGAAGACATCAGACACACTCATTTCTTACCAGCTTTAAGTCTAGTGGGTCACACCCATGGCACTTTGCCAGGCGACACGCGAGCAGCAGCCCTGAAACCAGACCAGTCGGATTGTCTTTCTTCCACTTTTCTGAGAAGGCGTTTTGATGAGCTACTGATCTACCTAGTTTTCAAGTCACTCCAATACTGAAAAATCTTAGAACATTTGGATCTGCATCTTGGCTATATCATCATGTTCCCCTCCAGCCCTCCTTCTCTTTTTCTTTTTCTGTGAACACTGCAGAACAGGAGATCACTTAATTACTGTTAATTAAGTTTAAGTGAAAACTCAAATTTTTCAAACAGTCTGCCCAGAACCTATAATTTTCATTGAATTTTATTCTGTATATATTTTATGAGGCTACCTAAACACAAACGTAAAAAGTGAGAAAGAAGTCTGAAAATCACAATTAAGTCTCTGCCAAGAGAGAAAATATAAAAGTTAGCCCTTGCCTCCAACTTATGAAGAGTCAGAGGAAGGGCAGGGGAAGGTATTGAGAAGACAAAGATAAACATAAAATAATATGCATTGTTCAGTACAGTTTTCAAGATTTTAGAACATGGTCGGGAAAATGTACTAGAATATAGAGGTTAAAGTGTTCCAATTTTTCACAAAGGTTCCAAAACATTTTGGAAATTCAAGGTTTTAGTGGAAGACTATGTTGTATTATTATCTCTGTTAATGTTAACTGAGAACTAATATGATTCTCCACTTAGTTTTATTTCTAGGTAAAATCATTCTTAGTTAATACTCAATTGGTCGAGCACCACTACAGCTTGATACTGTTATTACCATTCCCGGGCTCATGGGTGAGCCAGAGTCACTGGTTCACAAATGCGTATTTCCTGTTAACTTTAAAGGTGCAATCCCATGTATTGAATAGTCACTCTTTAGCTTCATTCAATAAGACACAGCAAGGGGAAAGACTTATCTTGCAAAATGGCTTTCAAGTTCAAGTTGAACTGCAGTATTAATATAGTCACACTGGGGCACTTCTTGTTAAAACAGCACGTTTCAACTTCTGACAAGACTCCTAATATACAGCCTTGAGTATCAACCTCAGATTATTCTTTTCCTATAACCAGAGTTGAGTCTTTCCAGAATAACACAGGTACACATGAGGTACAGCCCACCACAGCTTTTCTTGTATTTACCTTGTAGGTAATAAGAGGTTTCTTTTTTTAAAACTACAACTCTGCAACTTTTAAAAGATGGTTAACATTTTCTACCATGTTAAATTAGCAACATAAAACATTATGCTTAATCTATAAAGTTCTACTCTGGTTCCCTACAATTTATATACAGGTTTTCATTTCTAATCTTCAAGAAAAAAAAAAATTCCTATTTGATATTTGGTAACAGAGCATTAAAAGATACTATACACATATGGCATATTTACAAAATACACTTCAAAACGAAGCTGACACACTTTAGCAAAAGTCTAAGCTTGCATAGATTAAAAAAAAGAATTATGAATACAATTTTTGTTAAAATAGAAAAATGGGGAATAAAAGTTATAGAATGGATATGAAGAGAGATCTTTTCCAAACTTTTATTTGTGCACATTCAATTGAAAAAGGTAACTTTTACAGGTTCTTTGGTGCCCATATTCAGCATACAAAAATGTAAAAGACTATTCACAAATAAAACACATTAGCTCAAACTGGAAAAAAATAATGACAACAACAAAACGATCTGCGGTAGTGCACACGGTGACAGCTCTGCTCACGGGGACATGAAAATTACTGCGAAAATAAATAGAAATGTCCTTTTGTAAAAGCAGCAATGTCATGTCTTGTAAACTTCCTTTTTATATTACAGCAAGGTTTGAAATAAAATCCAAAGGGCCTGGAGCTTACACTGTAGCCGTGAAAGAATAAAAGAGTCTATTTCCTCAGTTACTGTTGGTCCGGTTTTCCTTTTGAGTCCAATGTGCAGCAGGTTTTAAAAGGTGCTCAGTTAAGGATTCTAACCAATTAAGTGGTGAATTATAAAATCTCTTTCCTGCTTTCAAACACAAATGGGTAAATCTGTTCCACAGCAGTAGCAACAGCCTTTACATTGGGTCCTGCAACAACACAATGGAGGAAGAGGTGAGAAGAGGCAGAAGAAAACTAGGAAAAGCTGATTTCCCAGAATTACAAAGAACTGAGTACTTTAGAATATCAGGTTGTTCTTTTAAAAATCTACACTTATATAACTGTACACATAGTAAGAACCAAGAAATACAACTTTTTACGAACAATTAAAGGGAATCAAACATAAAATGATGTTATTCATCTTGGTTTGGGCACCACTGTGAAAATAAAGTATATTAAACACACACACATACAAAGTCACAGAGCAAATACGAATTGCTAAAATATGCTCATTAAAGGAAGGGAAAACAAACGGAACTAGACAACTATTAATAATATTATCCTTTTGGTCACTGTAGCCTAGCTTCTGGTTAGGCTACGACTAAAGCTCATCACAGGAGTATCAAGGAACCCAGCAGAAGTAAACAAAGCTGCTACCAGAGTTGGGAAACCAGAGGGCTGTTATAAACTGCACAGTCTGAACATCCCCACAGATTTACCAATATCTGGTATTCACATCTTTATTACTAATCTGGTCATTCACCCTTACAGCTTACATCCCTGGTGGCTCAGTGGAAAAGAGCCAATGCAGGAGATGCCAGTTTGATTCTTGAATTGGGAAGATCCCCTGAGAAGGAAATGGCAACCCACTTCAGTATTCTTGGCTGGGAAATCCCATGGACAGAGGAATTTGGCAGGATACAGTTCATGGGGTCCCAAAGAGTCAGACATGACTTAGTGACTGAACAATAACTGCCAATTAAAAACAAAAAAGCACCAGGGGATGGGTGATGTAATATACTTATTAATCCATACAATGCTAAGAATAACTTTAAAATAAGTAAGCTTTCATCTAAATAGGTAAAAATATACATAGAAAAGAAAGTGAAAAATAGTTTCATAAAATCTATTTTGAATAAACACATGTATTTCCCCCCACTAACATTTACACTTACTTTTTGAAAGATCCTAAAAATGTACATATGCATCCACTGGGAACCCTTTCCTGACTCACCTCAGTCCCTCCAGAGACTAGAGCTCTGCCTGTCGGGACCACTCAGAATGTGTCCACTGAACCAACAGATCAGAGGGTATTCCAGATGTTAATATATAATGCATAATAGGTAACCAGGTCAATGGTCTTCAGTTTGCCATTGTGTTAATTATCTATTAACTTAATATACATATTTTACATAAGCATTATTTTATTCCATACTTCTTGTTGTTTTGTCACTAAGTCGTGTCTGACTTTTTTGCAACCCCATGGACTATAGCCCACCAAGCTCTTCAGTGCATGGGATTTCCCAGGTAAGAATACTGGAGTGGGTTGCTATGTCCTTCTCCAGGGAATCTTCCCAACCCAGGGATCAAACCGAGTCTCCTGCTTGACAGGCAGATTCTTTACCACTAAGCCACCAGGGAAGCCCAAGTCTATACTTAGCGAGGACTTTATATATTTTAGAACCTCTGTGAAATCTGAGCTCCAAAGTGTACAAACCCAAAGAAGGAAAGAAAGAGACTTGTTCCCCATGATCCTGGCAAGAGCCTTTAAAAGTCTCCAAGGAAGATGTGAAAACCCAAGGATGAATAAAAACTAAAGCCTTTCTATTGAAGGTTTATAGGTATATTTTCCTTTAAGGATTAATGAAATAAAAAGAAAATTCAAGGACCTAAAGAAATTTTCCTTAATTTTCCCAAAGGTTGGACCTGACTCCAAAGTACTGTCTGCTGCTGCTGCTAAGTTACTTCAGTCATGTCCGACTCTGTGCGACCCCATAGACGGCAGCCCACCAGGCTCCCCCGTCCCTGGGATTCTCCAAGCAAGAACACTGGAGTGGGTTGCCATTTCCTTCTCCAATGCATGAAAGTGAAAAGTGAAAGTGAAGTCGATCAGTTGTGTCCGACCCCCAGCGACCCCATAGACTGCAGCCCTCCAGGCTCCCCCATCCATGGGATTTTCCAGGCAAGAGTACTGGAGTGGGGTGCCATGAACAATTTATAACCACAATACCATTTAAAAAAAATCACCCTGCATGCTAAATGCTACCCTTTGACATCTATGCCTACTCTTTTGAAATCACCTCTTCCAAATAATTAAAAAGACTTGAAAGATATAACAAAATAACATTACAAATAGATACCAATTATATTTGAATATTCTGCTCATGTAAAACCTCTATGAAGTTCATAAAATAGGCTTCTCTTGAGTATTTTAAATGCAAGACATCATAAACTTAAAAACAATGTATAAAAACACATACTAGAATATTCTTAATTCCAATCTGAACACCCAAATGTCCACGGAAGAACAGATTCACACACTGGGTACTAAACAGCAATAAGAATGACTGATCCACAACTATGTGGAACAATACAGATGAATCTACTAAGGTAATGAAGAAGATAAAGAAGACAGACATAAAACTGTATACATAAGATTTCAAAGTAGTATATAAAAGCAGGTTAAACTCATCTACTGTGTTTGCCAACAAAGGTCTGTAGAGTCAAAGCTATGGTTTTTCCAATAGTCCTGTACAGATGTGAGAGTTGGATCATATGGAAGGCTGAGTGCTGCAGAATTGATGCTTTTGAACTGTGGTGCTGGAGAAGACTCTTGAGAGTCCCCTGGACAGCAAGGAGATCAAACCAGTCAATCCTAAATGAAATTAATCATGAATATTCATCGGAAGGACTGATGCAGAAGCTGAAGCTCCAATACATTGGCCACCTGATGTGAAGAGCCGACTCATTGGAAAAGACTCTGATGCTGGAAAAGATTGAAGGCAGGAGAAGAAGGGGGCAACAGAGGATGAGATGGTTGGACGGCATCACTGACTCAATGGACATGAGTTTGCGCTAACTCTGGGAAATGGTGAAGAACAGGGAGCCTGGCGCGCTATAGTCCATGGGGTTGCAAAGAGTCAGACATGACTTAGTAGCTGAACAACAACAACTGTGTTAAAAATGAGGAGACTGGCTCTCTGAGGAGGGCAGAAGGGAAAAAGCATACTTTATCTCTATTTTGGTATGAACACCTCCTTATCTCATTCAATCCATAATTGACAAGCTTGGTTTCAATAAAATAAAATACCTGTTACTGTGATACTTCCTGTTGAAAAAATCTGTAATGTAGCTCTTAGCGATTTTATCCGATAGCACACAGCAGGATGAAGCTCAGGTTCGTAACTATACCAAAAGAGCCAAAATTAATATAAATATTTATAGACTGACAAGTAATTTCAAATTTGGTAAGTTACGTTGATTCTTTGAAGACCTACCTGGCATGAGGTCTATTGTTCTTTGTGAATTCTGGCAAACGGATTTCAAACGGCATGTTACACACTGCCAAAACGTTAACAACCTTAAAATCTGTAAATATTACCTTTAGGAGAGAAGTAAAACCAATGAATTATTTTGAAACAAACAAAAAAACCTTACTCATCATGGCAATCTTAATTTTAAATCTTAAATTTTAATCCTTAAAAATAAGAGCAAACAAGATAAATAGAAACATTTCAAGCATGGTTTAATATTTGAAGTTACCAGAGACTCCTTAATGCTGTAATTAAAGCGGGGAGGCGGGGAGCTCAAAAACTTTATTAAAAAATAAATAAAGCCTGAGATAACTGCATGAATAAAATAGTACATCTGGGTCTTCTGAATCTTATTTTAAGACTGTACTTTAAACGGGATATTTAATCTACCGGTGTAAGAGGGAGAACGGTGAGGAAACATTAAAGCAGATTCCTCCAAAAAGAGTCAAAATGGAAAAGCTGTCATTTCAAACTCAAAAAGCAGTGGACACTGAGCTCCAAAGGCCAGACTTTTTCTTATACACAGTAAGGTAGAATCACGTTTCTGCAAATTTAGTTAGATGTTTGCTCTTTTGGGGGGACAGAATGAGGAACAGAGTGACAAAACTGTGTCTTTAACTCACTGGGATTTCTCGCAACATCTCTAATGTAAAAGAGGCTCCAAGGCTGAAAATAATGTCCTCTCAATATTAATAACTTTAGCCACTTCTGCCAATGTTTTAATGGTTTTACCCTGTTATCCTTTCAACTGTTCCTGGTAAAACCGCAAATCTGGATGAACTAACTATCCTCTAACTCAGCACAGCCACAAAGCAGTGAGAGAAAGTCAAGAGACGTGCCCAGTGGCCCTGCCATCAGTCTCGGCTCTCTACTGTACTCTTGGCCAGCACCAACACCCCCACACCCCCCCAGCACCTCGGGGCCTGCTTAGCACCTTCCACCTCAGGGGAGACTGCAGTCATCAGAGAGAAACTTGACCCCCATCCCCTCCCACCCAAATCCCAAACTGCCTAGGCCCATCTCTTTTTCTTTTACTTACTCATCATTTCTAAGTGACCCAGCGAGTCCAGGATACATATTCACTTTATTCAAAGTTATGCCTCCAGAAATTATATTTTATAAGGCTGACCTGCTAGAGATGGTCACCTTACAAGGCTGAGAGCCTGCTAAGCAGTGTGTACATGTCAACAGGGTCCTGTGGCTCTCGCTCATCATCCTGACACAGCATTCTTGTGATGATCAAACACAGATTGTGTGTGTGCATGTGTGTGTGAGAGTGTGAATGAGAGAGAGAGAGAGAGAGAGAAGTGAAAAATGTAAGGAGTTGTAAAGCAGTTAATGTATAAGGAAACACGTCTTTTTGGGAAAGCAATTTGTGAAAAAGCCAGGATCCCACACAAACATCCACGTGGGCAAAGTCTGCCACTACAGTTTTGAGCTGAAGGACAGAATTACACAACTTAAAAAAAGGTCAATCATAAGAGGGGACTTCTTCAAATCATTAAATAAGATATATATATATATATATATATATATATAAAATTTACAGAAATAAATTTTTGGATATCTGCAGCTTGGATAGCTTTTGAAAACATTACCTGAAATCCTAGTTTCTGGAGACTACGGGCTAAACGTCTGGCACCAAATTTAGCTTCTTCTTCACTATGGTTTGAAAGAAAGAAAAAGATTATCAGTTACACAGGAAACAAATTGTACACTGAGGAACACAACACACTGTACATGTGATTTTGTTTTCAAGTCTGGAAAAATATCTTTCCCATGAGGGGCAAATTAAAAAGTAAAAACCCAAGTAACATTTACCTTGTTGCTCCAGTGCAAATAATTTTTCCTGAGGACCAAATTGTAGCTGTAATTCTAGGCTTTCTAAGCTTCATTAATACTTTCTGCAAAAAGAAAAGAAAACCAAAAGCCCAACAGCTTGGTTAATTTCCACACATGGTTCTACTCTGTGTGGCCATTTTACGTTTAAATACTACTTCAAGCTTACCCAAGACTGAAATAACTGTTCTCCAAACCACCCACTCTGAAATCAAGAACCACACTGAACATAAAGAACATATTAAGTCAAAAGGACATTTAATTAATAAAAAATTCAAGGCCTGTATATATCTCTCACTATATACTTGAAATCAACGTACTACAAATACACATTCCAACTTCTCACTCTGCTCACATAACTGGAATTTGCAATTTCCATGGATTCTCGAACATGCCAAATTGTGCATGCCTTAGGACCTTGGCATAGCTGTTACTTTCTTCTGGTATTCTCTTCCTTCAGTGTTCTCACTTCATTCAGGTCTCTCACCAGATGTCATCTCTACAGAGACCTTCCCTGACCATTTCACCAAAACACCCATCCCTTCACCCCTCTGTGACTTCTAACCCTGCTTTTCTCTGCTTCATGGTGCTTATTACTTTCTTCTGTGTCTTACAGCTGATATGCCTATTACATATTCATGACTGATGTGCAAATCTTGAATGCAGGAGGAAGTTTGGAGCTGGAGATGTAATTTTAGATTCCTTAGAAATGAAAGGCACTTAAAGCTATGGATTTGGACTAAATTATCTATAGTGTGAGTGTAAATAGGTCAGGGACTAAGATCCAAGATAACATGTGAATTTAAATTTTCATGGCAACTTTTCATTTATGGCAATATTTAAGAAATGGCCATAATATATAAAAGAGCTAAATGTTTTACTGAATATGAAACAAAAAAAGGAATTGGACATTTCTTCTTAATACTCTTGACATTTTGAGTTCCTCTCTTTCTCTGTCATATATTATTAAACTACAAAGCTAGTAAACCTGGGGAGACCCAATTTATCACAGGCTCAAAATAAAATTTGAGCTAAAATAGATTATAAAATTTCTTACCTAAGTGGCTGAGAAACAGAGTTTTTTCTTCATTTAGTTGTCTTTCACTACCAGCTTGTCCATCGACTCAAGACATAAACCTTCCCAGGAATAATGACTTGTCTGCCATATGGCACGCTCAAATTTCAATGCAGCATTAAGCCTGTCCCTCTCTTTTTAGCAGATTATTTACTTCTTTTTAAAAGTGAAGATGGCATTATTGATGAACATGAAAATCTTTAATTGTGACTCACTGAAATTTTTAATTGAATTCATCTGTACTTCATTTCTAGCCTGAAGAACTAATGCAAATTTACCAAGATATACTGGCATCTAATTTTTAGAGCTTCAGCAGGGCCTTCATACCCATTCTTAATTTTTATAATACATGTATAAGATATTGTCCTCATTCTTTACTTAGTATGTCATTCACAGCACTATACAATTAGGCTATGTAGCACACATGACAAAAATCAGATACTTACTCCAACATCACGCTTATAAATTACGTTTGCTCCCTCTAAAGCAATCTTCCTTAAGTTCAAATGGCATCTTGTTCTAAAAACACATACTACATTTGTAATTAGAATGTCCAGTGCAACATCACTGTCTGCATCCATTGGGGTAGTTTAAAAACTTGGCTTCCCACCACGAAGATCACATCCTGAGAAATAAAAACAAACAAATAATTGAACTCAAATGTTCTGTTACTGTTAATATTTTCGTCACAAGGAATTGAAAACTAAAATGCAAGAAGTAGATCTCTATTTTTTATTTTTCAAATGTTATTCAAATCACGTCCTTTCTTTTCCCCATGAAAAAGGTCACTTTCTAAAAGATAACGTGTCATGGAAAGTCTTTGAAAACCTGAATCTAACTTTTATTCCTTAAAACCAATCAGTAACTTTTACATGCCAGGAACTTGCCAGACTTAACTCTTGCAACTCGCCTTTACAGCCACCACTTTCCAGGTGTGTCACGGCTACGGTGATTCTCCAAACACACCATGTTCAAGGGCTGGACTCTATGCGGTCCCAATGTCCAACCATTAATGGGACTAAAACCCACCTCATACAACTTGAAAAGGCTATATAAAGAATGACCTACTTTTTCTCTATTCTGGTAGGGCCACTGACTTTCTTAAGTTTTAAGACACAGCAATGTTAATAATAACATTCATTAACAGACTTTCTTCATTTACTAGTCATTCATTCATTAATCACTTACTGAAAACCTCTACACACTGAAGAGACTAGAGAAAAACAGAAATAAGGCAAGGCCTTTCGTCCTGAAGCAGCTCACCGGGCTGTGTACGTACGGGGAATCTCTAACAAACAACGGCTCAGCACAATACCACTTTTACCAAGATCCCAACCTTACAGAATGCGCATCTTTTCAAAACAATGCCAGAATCATTTCCAAAAGCAAACGAAAATGAGCCCTAGTTTTTACTAAGTACACGATCTAAGTCTGGCTAAAATATTTTCTCTTTGAGTATCCACATCTTAAAAAATAAGCAATGGTAATTCAGTTGACCTATCCCACAAAGAGAAAAACCAGAAAATGGTAACAATGCTATTATAATTATCTTTATAATTCCTTGAAGCACAATATGAAAAAGAACTAGTATTCTTTATAAGGATTCAAATTATTATATGACTAAAAAATGAAGCCAAGAGTCCAAATTTAAAAAACAATTCTCCCTTGTTTTTCTGCCTTTTAGTTTCTGGTAGGACACAATGAGAAGTCAGGTGGAGACTTTTAGCATCTCTGCAGGAGCCTACAGCATTGAACTCTGTGTATCATTTGAACCCCAACTTCATTCTATTTTCTTTCTTCTATTTAGTTCAATCTACCTATCTTTTTGTTTTTCTGTTCTTTGTGCTTGAGCAACCTCAAATGATTCTTGGGTACAAGAGGCGGGGACAGGGGTGGCAGTGGCATCTGAGGGATAGATACATAGGTGGACAGATTAATAAACAGAGGACGGAAGCAGTTATAAGTGACGATCTTTAAGTGCACATTCAACGTTCGACTCACCACTGACTATTCGGAGGACACGGGCCAATTATACCATCTATCTGTGTCTTGGTTTTCTCACCTATGCCATGAAATGGACAGTGCCTAACAGATAGTGCCATGGGGGTTACATAAAATGTATGAAAAGTACTTAACACATAACACATATACTTGGAAAATAGTAACACAAAAAATAACAGTGATTAGGGGTAAAAGTTTAAGTCCAAGTCCACAGGTAGAGCAGAAGTTTCTTAGCCATCACTTTGCATGATTATATCATAACCCAGATATTGCTCCACTTGCTACTTTCCTATTAGAACTCTGAAATAACTGTGAGGCAGAGGCTCCTGACTGCTCACCCCAACACCCATTTCACCCCTCCTTCACAATGAACAGAACCCAGATGTCTAGCTGGATACATTGTGGCAGGAAAAAAAAAAATTCTATACATTTTAGCCTCCCTGGCAACAGACATTCCCCAAGAGGACACAAGCGCTGCACTGTCAAAGAAACGTAAAACACTATGGCTTCATGACTTTTGAGAAGCCTGCTCAGAGGGACTGAATTAACCAGAAGACCCTTTTGCCTTTCTGCTCTTCTTCACTCTTGCTGGATGGAGTCTGGATGTGAGGGCTGGAATTCAAGAAGCCATTCAGGATCATGAGATGGGCACGGAAGAACAGTAAGAGAAGGAGCCTGTGACCCTGATACTGTGAAACTCCTTGTGACCCCCATCATTTTCTAATTCTAGACTTTATGAATGTGAGGGGGAAATCAATTTCTATTTTAAGCCCTCCTGGTGGACTTTAGCTATATGCAGCCAAATCTAATCCTGACTGATACACATCCCAAGATAAGAGGCCACAAAAAGCATGACTTAAAAGAGAAATTACATATTAAGGAACTATGTTGAATTTACCGCCTCACACAGACTTTTTACATCAAACAGGCTAAAACAAATGATTCAGATCTCCTACTCTGAGTATTAACTGCTGAACTGTCTGGAAAGACTACAAGGATAACATACAAGGTAAAAATAAGTCAAGAAACAAGGGGGAACGCAAACTTTGAGAATGCAAAGAAGCCTTGAAATTAATCAAAATTTGATGATAGTTTCCATACATTAGCAACTTAAAATCTAAAAATAAAGTCATGGGCATAGATAAGTTAGGAAGTATTCATATTTTAGATAAGCATCCTAGCAAACAGTCTCAGAAGATATATCATTGATTTAAGAGGTTTTAAATCAAGAGTAAAATATGAGAAAGTCATTACTAAGGAAAACAAAGAGGCAGGAATACTACATGAAAACTCCAGATTTTTAAAGCAGTACTAAAAAAGAGATGCATTTGCAAACAGTTTATCTATCTTGTAAAACAAGAGTAGTACTGAGTATTAAAAAGATTCACTTCTTACAGCTAAGCACTTCATATCACTTTTAAGTAGGATAATTCAAATGGCAATCTAGTGAAAGAGACAAATCTCAATTTCTACAGAGCATCTGACAGCCTATCATAGTCCTTCCAATTCTGAATGAAGCTAAATCATTTATCAATGTGTGAAAAATTCTACCTGAGTAAACTTAACTCTCAGCATTAAAGAGGAATGAATTGATTACCTCTAAAATTAGTTCAGAAGGCTTACATTATTCCTAAAACATACACATAACTTTTTTATTAATTAATTTAAATCACTGCAGATGGTGACTGCAGCCATGAAATTAAAAGACGCTTGCTCCTTGGAAGAAAAGCTATGACAAACTTAGACAGCATATTAAAAAGCAGAGACATCACTTTGCCTACAAAGCTCTATAAAGTCAAAGCTATGGTTTTTCCAGTAGTTATGTATGGATGTGAGAGTTGGACTATAAAGAAAGCTGAGCACTGAAGAACTGATGCTTTTAAACTGTGGTGTTGGAGAAGACTGTTGAGAGTCCCTTGGACTACAAGGAGATCCAACCAGTCCATCCTAAGGGAGATCAGTCCTGAGTGTTCACTGGAAGGACTGATGTTGAAGCTGAAACTCCAATACTTTGGCCACCTGAAGTGAAGAACTGACTCACTGGAAAAGACCCTGATGCTGGGGAAGACTGAAGGCAGGAGGAGAAGGGGACGACAGAGGATGAGACGGTTGGATGGCATCACTGACTTGATGGACATGAGTTTGAGCAAGCTCCAGGAATTGGTGATAGACAGGGAAGCCTGGTGTGCTGTAGTCCATGGGGTTGCAAAGAGTTGAACATGACTGAGCAACTGAACTGAACTTAGTTTTTAATTGAAGGATAACTGCTTTACAGAATTTTGTTGTTTTCTGTTAAACCTCAACATGAATCAGCCATAGGTATACATATGTCCCCTTCCTCATGAACCTCCCTCCCATCTCCCTCCCCACCCCACCCCTCTAGGTTGATATAGAGCTCCTGTTTGAGTTCCCTGAGACATATAGCAAATTCCCATTGGCTATCTATTTTACATATGGTAATGTAGTTTCCATGTTACTCTCTCCATACATCTCACCCTCTCCTCTCCTCTCCCCATGTCCGTAAGTCAGTTCTCTATGTCTGTTTCCCCACTGCTGCCCTGAAAATAAATTCTTTGGTACCATCTTTCTAGATTCCGTATATATGCATTAGTATACGATATTTATCTTTCTCTTTCTGATTCTGTATAATAGGCTCTAGGTTCATCCACCTCATTGGAACTGATTCAACGGTGTTCTTTTTTATGGCCGAGTAATATTCCATTCCAAAAACAATACCCAGCTGTGGATGTAACTGGTGATAGAAGCAAGGTCTGATGCCATTAAGAGCAATATTGCATAGGAACCTGGAATGTCAGGTCCATGAATCAGGGCAAAATGGAAGTGGTCAAACAAGAGATGGCAAGAGTGAATGTTGACATTCTAGGAATCAGTGAACTAAAATGGACTGGAATGGGTGAATTTAACTCAGATGACCATTATATCTACTACTGCGGGCAAGAATCCCTCAGAAGAAATGGAGTAGCCATCACGGTCAACAAAAGAGTCCGAAATGCAGTACTTGGATGCAATCTCAAAAACGACAGAATGATCTCTGTTCATTTCCAAGGCAAACCATTCAATATCACAGTAATCCAAGTCTATGCCCCAACCAGTAACGCTGAAGAAGCTGAAGTTGAACGGTTCTATGAAGACCTACAAGACCTTTTAGAACTAACACCCAAAAAAGATGTCCTTTTCATTATAGGGGACTGGAATGCAAAAGTAGGAAGTTAAGAAACACCTGGAGTAACAAGCAAATTTGGCCTTGGAATACGGAATGAAGAAGGGCAAAGACTAAGAGTTTTGCCAAGAAAATGCACTGGTCATAGCAAACACTCTCTTCCAACAACACAAGAGAAGACTCTACACATGGACATCACCAGATGGTCAACACCAAAATCATATTGATTATATTCTTTGC